>NC_045993.1:12404045-12704045 GCF_010909765.2 Amblyraja radiata
TTTCTTGCTTTCTATTATTTCTCTTTCTTCATTCTCATCTTTTTTCTCTCTTTTTTGATTTAGGGTACAATGTTAAAAATGAAGCTGTACAAGAATTGTATAACTGTTATGTCGATCGCCTTATCCCTGTACAATTGCTTCTAATAACATAAATTCAAATCAAAAAAAAAAAAAGAAAAGGTATGGGTGACGTTTCGGGTCGAGACCCTCCTTTAGACTGAAAGTAGAGGGGGAAGGGGAACTGGAGTTAGGGAAAGGCCAGAACAAATCAGGTCTGGGCAACAGATGACCAAAGCCCATTGTTGGATGGGGAAGAGGTGATAATGAAAGGTTTCAAGGATGCAAACAGTGCAACTGGTAGGATGACTAAGGTGGGGGATGGGAACTATAATGTAGAGAACTATATCCTGCACTATGAATCATCTTTACTCTATCAATAGTACTTGAATTTGAACTGATTATTTATTGGTCTGGTATATCTGATCTGTTTGGATAACATGCAAAACAAATCTTTTGACCGTTCTCGGTTAACGTGATGATAATAAACCTAAATCTGACCCGTTAAGTTCTTCCAGAAATTTGTTTTTTCCTAACGATTCCAGCATCTGCAGCCTCTTGTGTATCCATTAAGATACTGAGGGTTTGTTTTGCAAAGATCAGTTTCAAGTTTCAAAGATCAGGGCAGCATGGTGGCGCAGCGGTAGAGTTGCTGCCTCACAGCGCCAGAGACCCGGGTTCAACCTGACTTTGAGTGCTGTCTGTACGGAGTTTGTACGTTCTCCCTGTGACATAGAAACATAGACATAGAAACATAGAAAATAGGTGCAGGAGTAGGCCATTCGGCCCTTCGAGCCTGCACCGCCATTCAATATGATCATGGCTGATCATCCAACTCAGTATCCTGTACCTGCCTTCTCTCCATACCCTCTGATCCTTTTAGCCACAAGGGCCACATCTAACTCCCTCTTAAATATAGCCAATGAACTGGCCTCAACTACCTTCTGTGGCAGAGAATTCCACAGATTCACAGCGTTCCACAGAAAACCTGCGTGGGTTTTCTCCGGGTGCTTCGGTTTCCTCCCACACTCCATAGATGTGCAAGTTTGTAGGTTAACTGGCTTGGAATGAATGTAAATTGTCCGTAGTGTGTAGGATAGTGTTATTGTGTGGGGATCACTGGTCAGCAGGGACTCTGTGAGCCGATAAACCTGTTTGTACGCTGTATGTAACTAAACTAAACTAAACTAAACCAAACCAACTTTTTCACTTATATTTTTATTGATTTTTCACAGCGATATATACAAAACAGTGCAACACCATCACCATAAATAGAACAAAATAAGAAAAACAACAATCAAAATAAAAAAATAAATAGATAAGGGAAAAAAAAAAAGTAAATAAATAAAAAATTGAAATAAGACCATGTGGTTCACTTACCAAATTTTTAAAAAAGTGATTACATTGATTAGTTATCTGGAGGTATTTCAATATTCACACAAACATATCATCAAAGCCACACTCAGCAAAATCAATAACCCCACTCTCACCATCGATGGCACCACTGTCTCCCCATCTCCCCAGGCCCGCAACCTTGGCGTGATCTTTGATTCCACCCTCTCCCTTGAGCCTCACATCCGCCATGTCATTAAAACCTCCTTCTTTCATCTCCACAACATCGCCAAACTCAGACCCTCTCTCACACCTCCCGCTGCTGAAAGACTCATCCATGCCTTCATCTCCTCCCGACTGGACTATTGCAATTCACTTCTCCTTGGCATCAGCTCCACCTACATCAACCGACTCCAACTGGTCCAGAACGCAGTCGCCCGACTCATCACTCACACCAAATCCTGGCATCACATCACTCCAGTCCTCAAACAACTTCACTGGCTTCCCATCTCCCACCGGATCACCTACAAAATCCTGATCCTCACCTACAAAGCCCTCCACCATCAGGCCCCCCCCATATCTCACTGACCTCCTCTCCCCCTACCAACCCTCACGGTCCCTCAGATCCACATCAGCCGGTCTCCTCTCCATCCACAAGTCCAACCTCCGCAGTTTTGGGGACAGAGCCTTCTCCAGGGCAGCTCCCAGGCTCTGGAACTCCCTCCCCCAACTGATCCGCAATTCTGTGTCCCTCACCATCTTCCAGTCCCGCCTCAAGACCCATCTCTTCACCTCTGCCTATCCTTAGCCCCACGTCCCCCGCCCTTTTCATCTGTGCATTAATTGCCTCATATTGTGTTTTGAATTGTATTCTGTCTTTACTTTGTGTACTAGTCATGTCTCTACTATTTATTTCATTCATCCTTACATGCTACCTGCTCTACCTGCTAAATTTTTGTAAGGTGTCCTTGAGACTCTTGAAAGGCGCCCATAAATAAAATGTATTATTATATATTATTATTATCTAGTTCTATATAACACAATATTCGCAGTGAAGAAAGCAAATGGTATGTTAGCATTCATAGCAAAAGGATTTGAGCATAGGAGCAGGGAGGTTCTACTGCAGTTGTACACCTGGAGTATTGCGTACAGTTTTGGTCTCCTAATCTGAGGAAAGACATTCTTGCCATAGAGGGAGTACAGAGAAGGTTCACCAGACTGATTCCTGGGATGGCAGGACTTTCATATGAAGAAAGACTGGATAGACTCGGCTTGTACTCGCTAGAATTTAGAAGATTGAGGTTTTATAGAAACTTACAAAATTCTTAAGGGGTTGGACAGGCTAGATGCAGGAAGATTGTTCCTGATGTTGGGGAAGTCCAGAACAAGGGGTCACAGTTTAAGGATAAGGGGGAAATCTTTTAGGACCGAGATGAGAAAACATTTTTCACACAGTGAGTGGTGAATCTCTGGAATTCTCTGCCACAGAAGGTAGTTGAGGTCAGTTCATTGGCTATATTTAAGAGGGAGTTAGATGTGGCCCTTGTGGCTAAAGGGATCAGGGGGTATGGAGAGAAGGCAGGTACAGGATACTGAGTTGGATGATCAGCCATGATCATATTGAATGGCGGTGCAGGCTCGAAGGGCCGAATGGCCTACTCCTGCACCTATTTTCTATGTTTCTATGTTTTCCAATAACTAGCTCGACATTTATCTAGTTGGTGTCATGGCTCAAATAGACAGTCCAATAAACCACCAGTTCTCGTCTGGAACTGGTCTACAAGCTAATGAGTTATTTCATATTTTAAAAAAAAAATGCTTTGTTTTGATGAGGTTCAGTTATGAAATGTCTTTGACGCATAGAATTCAAATCAAAATGAGGAGAGCATTTACCACAGCACGGTTTAGTTTAGTCACTGAGCTTTTGTCTAATGATGTTGTAGACAGTATTGTGTGCAAGGGTCTGTGGTGAGCAACATGTGGAAACCCTGAGCTTTGCACGTAAAACTGTCTACAGCATCATTGGACAAAAGCTCAGCTACAAATCACACCGTGCTGTGTTAAATATTCCCCTCATTTTGATTTGAATTCTGTGTGACAAAGACATTTCAGAACACCGTCACTAATCAAAACTCATTTGCTTGCAGAGGCGTTCTAGACCAGAACTGCTGGTTTTAGTTTAGGCTTCATTTAGTTTATGGGCCTGTTCCACTTAAAGCCCTGTCCCACCGTACCGTACCGTGGGACAGGGCTTTTAGGCAATTTTTTCAGCAACTGCCGGCGAATGTCATAGTCATAGCAGGTCCCCGAAAAACCGCCGACTGGACCCCCCTATAACAATGTCTACAACAACCTACTTCCTAGTCGACGTCAAGCTGCGGCAAGCTACCGACAACCGACGTCCCATTAGGACGTTCACCTACGACCACACCTACGACAATGGCAACAACCTACGTCATCCTGGCGACAGCACCTACATCGGGCTACGATCGTTGGCGTCAAGCCCACGGGTGCTGACTGTCGCTGAAATGTTTTGAACATTTCAAAATCCAGCGGCGACCAGAAAAAACGTACGACTCTTTCGGCGACTGAGGAGACGACACAGGCGACACCCCGGCAACCATGTGGCGACAGCCTAGTCGCCTGTAGTCGCCTAAAAAATCGCCTAAGTGGGACAGGCCCATTAGTTTAGTTCCTCGTCTCCTTTCTAAAGGTACGTCCTTTTATTCTGAAGCTGCGCCCCCGTGTCCTAGACTCTCCGACATCCTCTCCACATCCATTCTATTTTTAGAGATGCAGCATAGAAACAGGCCTCTCGGCCCACCGAGTCCATGCCGACCATTGATCACCCGTTCACGGTAGTTCTATGTCATCCCACTTTCGTATCCCACTCCCTACACACTAAGGGCAATTTATAGAGGGCAATTAACATGAAAGCATGTCTTTGGGATGTGGGGGGGGAAACCGGAGTACGCGGAGAAAACCCACGCGGTCACAGGGAGAACGTGCAAACTCTGTACAGTTATCATCTGAGGTCTGGATCAAATGCGGGTGCCTTCTTCAGACTGATTGTGAAGGTGAGGGCTGGCGAGTGATCGATGGATCAAAACATGGACGTAGAACAGGAGAGCAGCAGCAGAACAAAGGAGGATCCGACGTGGGATACTTTACAATTTTCTCAGTGCCCTTTATGTGGTGACTCTTTGCATACCTAGTGTGTGTAAAACAAAGAATTTCCCTGTGACTTATCCCATGACAATAATATTTTTATTCATTCATTCAGGAATCACGGAGGGGTGAGAGGGGGGGGGGGGTCGGGGCAGTGAGGGAGGGTCTTACAGAACTCTCAACCGGCGATCCGCAATTACTTGTGAAATCACCTCAAGCTTTGCCTTACTTGAAGTTCGCTTCCTCTCTTCCAGGGGAGTTCGGTCTTTTGTCCTTTTCATCTCTGGCCTTTGTCCACCCATCAATGCCCTCACCTGTATCCACCAATCACTCACCAGGCTTTGTTCAGCCCTCAACTTTCTTCCACTTTTCTCTTCACACCACAAACAGTCTGATATAGGATCCTGACCCAAAACATCCTTGTTCTCAGAGATGGTGCCTGCCACGCTGAGTTACTCCAGCATTTTGTGTCATACAAATAGGTATTGCCAAGAGTGTTTTATTGTCATATGTCCCAGAGCAATAGAACAATATAATTCTAACTTGCAGCAGCACAACAGAATATGTAAACATAGTACACTGTAAACAATATAATAAACGAGAAAAAAAGAAGTTCACTGTGTTTATATATACATACGCACAAATACACACAAAAATATATATATATATATATATATATATATACACCCCTGCTATCGGGAAGAAGGTACAGGAGTCTGAAAACTGTGACCTCCAGGTTCAGGAACAGCCTACAGCCATTAGGTTATTAAACACTACCACCTCCAAATAAGCTCTGACTATTATTGTTATTATTGCATTATTATGGTTTGTTTTTTATGTGTGCATGTATATAAATATCTATACATACAGGGGATGTGCTGTACAGATGGGGTTCCAACCCAATACATCGCTTGTCCATGTTCTCCAGAGATGCTGTCTGACCAACAGCGTTAGTCCAGCATTTTGCAAATGCAAAAATGACCCGTGAAGAGAATGAGCACTGGCTCGGGGAAAGAAGGTGGTGGATGAGGTCTCAACTCAACAAGACCAGGATAAGCTGAATTAAAACCAGTGCCGGAGGCTTGACAGGCTGAAGCCTAGGGCCTCAAAATCTAGGGGGCCTCCGGCCAAGGTGTATATTTTTGCCCCTGACATAGGCCTTTCTTACATATGCTGTCAGAGGATGCCATCTCTCTGGCCCTTCACACTGTCCTGACTCACCTGGACAGACAGGGCACGTATGTGAGGATGCTCTTCATTGACTATAGCTCTGCATTCAATACGGTCATCCCCACCAAGCTCACCACCAAACTCCACCAGCTAGGCCTCAGCTCACCGATATGCGCTTGGATCCTGAACTTTCTCACGGAGCGACCGCAGGCAGTGAGACTGGGCCCGCACCTGTCCTCCACCATCACCCTGAGCACCGGCACACCACAGGGTTGTGTACTAAGCCCCATGCTCTACTCCCTCTTCACTCACGACTGTGTCCCTGCATTCGACACCAACACCATCGTGAAGTTTGCAGACGACACAACAGTGATTGGGCTGATCACCAACGGTGATGAAACAAAATACAGAGCGGAGGTGCAGAACCTGGCGGACTGGTGCGCCAATAACAACTTGGCACTAAACACCTCCAAGACCAAGGACCATTGACTTCAGGAGGTCCCATTCTGGAGAATACGACCCAATCTCCATTTATGGGGAAAGTGTGGAGAGAGTGTCCAGCTTTAAGTTTCTGGGCACTCACATTTCAGAAGACCTCACATGGTCCACAAACACCGCCGCGCTGGTCAAGAAGGCACAGCAACGACTGTTCTTCCTGAGGACATTAAAAAAGACTGGTCTGCCCCAACAGCTGCTGACAACGTTCTACCGCTGCACCACAGAGAGCATACTAACGTATGGCATCTCTGTGTGGTATCTCAGCTGCACGGAGGCGGAGAGGAGAGCTCTTCAGCGCGTCGTCAACAGAGCGCAGAGGATCATCGGGACAGAGCTACCAGCCTTGGAGGGCATCTACCACACGCGGTGCCTCAGGAAGGCCCTCAGCATCCATAAGGACTCATCACACCCCTGCCACGGTCTGTTTCAACTACTTCCCTCCGGCAGACGTTACAAGGCCTTCTACGCCCGAACCTCCCGACTCAGGAACAGTTTCATCCCAAGAGCTATAGCGGCTCTGAACCGGCCCTAATGAGTGCCCCCCCCCCCCACCCCCTTTGGACAGTCTCCCTCAGATGGTCACGTCAATCAATTCAGCTTGTTTATTTATGTATTGTATTTATTTACCTTTCCTGGACATCAGTGGAGCTGCACACTAAATCTCGTTGCACTGACGTGCAATGACAATAAAAGATATATTATTATTATATTATTATTATTACAACGCACTGTAGTCTCTAATTTTCCTTACCTTCCATTTCAGAATAATACTGTTTTAAGCCGATAACTCGACACTAGCACTGGCAATAAATACATTTTTTAAAAGCGCAGCTTTCCAGCCCCTTATCTCATTGGCCTCGCACAATCTGGCGGCAAACTTTCACACGTGCTCCGGTAAGCAGCGATGGTGGGTGCTGGGAACATCTTTGGATACTTGCAGGCTTCAAAAGTCAAAACACAGTGGTAAATAGGAAAATGCAAAGATATTTGAACTAGGAAGTTGGCAAGGAGTGACGCTAGGGGTAGAGCTGATAATCATTGCTAGAAACCTTCTGTGTAAACAAACCATAATACAAAAAACAAACCATAATAGTGCAATAATAACCTTCTGTGTAGTGCTGTGGCTGCCACTGCCAGGTTAGTAATAAAACTAAGCTTATTTGTGGGGGATTGTGAGGGGCCTCACAAGTGGAATAGCCTAGGGCCTCTCTTCATCTAAATCCGGCACTGATTAAAACACAGCAACTCCCTGAGCAGTCAGGCTCCATCAGCGCCAGAGACCCGGGTTCGATCCTGACCTTGGCTGCTGTCTGTATGGAGTTTGCACGCTCTCCCTGTGACCGTGTGGGGTTCCTCCGCATGCTCCGGTTTCCTTCCACATCCCAAAGGCGTGCGGGTTTGTAGGTTCATTGGCCCTCTGTAAATTGCCCCCAGTGTGTAGGGAGTGGATGAGAAAGTGGGGATAGTGGCGATATTTAATTCCTTCCTATCATTATCCAGTGTTAAAAGCGTGGATGGGTGACAGTGGAGAGTAGATGGTCGTGTCAGAGATATAAGTAGATTTGTAGGATTGGCGGGATTGCTGTGGCTGCCACAGTGTACTCACTCGGTGGCCAAATGAATGCTCTTAATATTGTGAGGAAATGTGGGGTGGGGGAGGGAAATCAGAAAATAATATTAAAGAGAAAAAGTTTTCAAAATATGCAGCACAATGGTACAGCTGGTGGAGCTGCTGCTTCACAATGTCAGATACCCAGGTTCGATCCTGACCTTGGGTGCTGTCTGTGCAGAGCTTGTACGTTCTCCCTGTGACCGTATGGGTTTTCTCCGGGTGCTCTGGTTTCCTCCCACATCCCAAAGCCATGAGGGTTTGTTGGTTAATTGGCCATCTGTAAATTGCCCCTACTGCGTAGAGAGATTATGAGAATTTGGGATAACATAGAACTACTATCTAACTCATTGGTGACCCTTGGACTGTCCTCAGTCAGACTTTGCTGGCTTTACCTTGCACTAAACGTTATTCCCTTATCATGTATCTATACATTGTGAATGACTCAATTGGGATCATGCATTGTCTTTCTGCTGACAGGATAGCATGAAACGAAAGGTTTTCACTGTATCTCGGTACACATGACAATAAACAAAACTAGCTAAGCTAGTGTGGACATGGATGGTCGGCATGGACTCAGTGGGGCGAAGGGCCTGTTTCCATGCTGCATCTCTAAACAAAACCTAACCTGTCTCTCCAGCTGGACCCCTGTAGCCAAACCCGCAGCGGGGATAGGCTTAAATAAACCAACATCGACGGGTTCAGGCGGTGGTATTTACAAGTGGTTTGACCTCGCTCTGTGGTCAGGTTTAACCTGCCAAGGAGCTGTGAGGAAACACTAGACTGAAGGTCTGAAGAAGGGTCTCAACCCGAAACATCACCCATTCCATCTCTCCAGAGATGCTGCCTGTCCCGCTGAGTTACTCCAGCATTTTGTGTCTACCTTGGGTTTAAACCAGCATCTGCAGTTCCTTTATACAGAAGACTCTACAATAGGCTTTGAGAGAAGATTAAGGATATTATCCTGGTTCCAAATTTGGATTCAGGCCCAGGACTTTTCAATGTTATTTTTTTAATACTTCGGAATATACAATCTGAAGAAGGGTTTTGGCCCGAAACGTTGCCTATTTGGGTGCATGATTGGTAATATTTTAGTGAACCATATTATGTATGCAGATGATCTTGTGGTCTTTAGTCCATCTAGCACTGGTCTCCAGCAGCTCCTTACTATATGTTCTGTGTATGGTGTGGAACATGACATTAAATATAATGCTAGTAAGAGTGCTGTTATGATCTGTAGAACCAAAGAGGATAAATGTCTAAAATTTCCTGATTTTAAATTGTCTGACAATAATCTTAGTGTCTGTAATAAGGTAAAATATCTAGGGCACATTATTACAGAACAAATGACAGATGATGAGGATATTTATAGGCAACGACGCATGCTGTATGTACAGGCGAGTATTCTCTTGCGTAAATTTGGTGCGTGTGCAGATGTGGTGAAGATGTCGCTATTTAGAGCATACTGCACACCACTCTACACTGTGCACCTGTGTTCGAACTATGGAAAGACAAGTTTGCAAGACTAAAGGTGGCATATAACGATGCCATGAGAACACTGCTAAGGAAACCTAGATGGTGTAGTGCCAGTAATATGTTTGTGGCTGCAGGAGTCGGTACTTTAGGAGCTATCCTAAGAAATCACATGTATAAATTCATTTGCAGGATAAATGACTCTAAAAATGTAATTATTGTGGCCTTGTCAAACATAAGGGTTAGCACTACACGCTACGAATCCCAGCTGTGGAGACACTGGTATCGTTGTCTCGTTGTAGGACATTGATCATTCTTTTAATCTGGATTTTTAACATGTATTGTGATTTTAAAAATATATAATTTATGATGCTTTTATAAGTGATATACTAAGATTTTATATGTACTTTATGATATTTTTTTAATATGCAATGCATTTTTTAAGGTAATGTTGCCCCTTGTCTGGACCTCGAGTCTGTAATAAAGTTTATTATTATTATTATTATAATTATTAATTTTTTAAAATATTTTATTTTATTAGAAGTAAGTACAATCATATGGCACCAAAGTGCCTAATATATATTTTCATAATACATTTTATGTACAGCTTCTTTTTTTTTTTTTTATAATAAATAAAAATAAGAATAAGAAAAAGAAATTAGATAGTAAAGGATAGAAAGACGTGAGATATATGGTGTGTGAAGAAAAAGAAAAAAGACGAATGAATGAAGAAAGTTGAAGAAAAGAAAATACGAAAAAGAGAATAAGACATAAAGAAAAGAAGTAAGGAGATCATTGTTTATAATATTGACCATCATTCGTCCAGTCCTGAAATAGTTAGCTTTTACAATTGTGTTGCGCCATATGATTCCAAAAAGACGACAAATGGAGACCAACTCATTATGAATTGGTCTGATTTATCCATTAGGAGGAATCGCATTTCCTCAAGATGTGCGGTGTCCAACATGCTTGCAATCCACATTTTAAGCGTTGGTATTGATGTATTTTTCCAAATTTTTTTTGCTATTATTAAACCATAATTAAAAAATAAATTTGAGATGTGTTCAATTTATTCCCATCTTCCATTACTCCAAATATAATCATTTATTATTATTAATAATTATAATAATAATAATTTTATTTATAGAGCACTTTAAAAACAAACATAGTTGCAACAAAGTGCTGTACATCACTAATCATTGACAAAAAAGTTAATACACACCAATAATAACAGTTAAAAGATGGGGTAAGTAAAGATATTCAGAATAAAGAAATATTAAAAAACACTACAAGCAGGAGCAAAGTCTCATGCATGGTCAAAAGCCAGGGAGTATAAATGTGTTATTATTATTGTAATAATAATAATTATTATTATTATTATTTCCTCCGCTCCATAGATGCTGCTGCACCCGCTGAGTTTCTCCAGCATTTTTGTGTATCTTCGATTTTCCAGCATCTGCAGTTCCTTCTTAAATACAATCTACCTTCTTCAGACCAAAGATTATAGAGGAGCTCTGTCCAGGCCGCCAGTGGTTTCGAGATGGTGGTGCGGTCGCGTTTTGGCGCCGTGGTTATTGTTGCGCGCGGGCCGCCGTGCCCTCCCCTCCTCCCCCACTCAGCGCAGCGCGGCCATGGCGGACTCCTCGCTGGACGACATCATCCGGAGGCGCGGCCTGCGCCTCAAGGGCCGGTGAGGGCAGTTTGCGGGCCGGGCCCGGGGTCCTGGAGTGGGGAGCGGGGTCCCGAGGACGGGGACGGTGCCGGGGGGAGTGGGGGAGGCGCATCTCCCCCGGACTCGGGGCCTTGGAGACGGGCTGTGACTGGGCCCGGAGCCGGGGACTCGGGCCCGGAGAGACGGGTGTGGGGATCCCGGGGCGGCGGGGATCTGAGGGTCCAGGGTCCCAGGCTCATCATTTTAGTAAAGATAGACACAAAATGCTGGAGTAACTCAGCGGGACAGGCAGCACTCTGTAGAGGAGGAAAGGGTGATGTAGAGTAGCTGCACATCTTGGCTCTAAGCTTTGCTGCAGATATGGAATAAATAGCTGTTCCACATTCATCATGTTAGTAATAAACCCCTAAAGCTTTGGATTTTTTTCATAGCACTCAGAACTTCACTATGAGACCCAAATTGTACTCAGTCTTTTTTTCAAGCCTTCCTTATGTTTGTTCTCTGTCCCTGCGTTTAGAAAGTCCCAGATCCCAAAAGCCTTTTCATAACTTTCCCAACCTGACCTGCTACGTTCAATGAATCTGTATTCCTCTGTTCCTCGAATTGGCAATTTAAAAAAACTGCAGATAATGGACATCTGAAATTAAAAACAGGAATTGGGCAGCATATGTGGAAAGACAGAGTCAATATTTTAGATTGAGCCCCTGCGTGTAATCTGGATCTCTGGATGTAGTACGCTGAAAAACTCTTAAGTTGAGCATCACTCAGCACTCTGATTGTGATGGATGTGCTAGTCAAGATGGAGTTTTTGGAGTTGCATCTTTGTATGTGTTGATGTTTTGGAGATCTCTGAACTGGCTGGTAGGGTATTCCAATCCCTTGCTGTCTTGAAGAAAAACAAGTTAGAAAGTGCTAATGAAGTGCCGTGCGGAATGAAATAATTTCCAGGGTGGTAGCTTCTGGTTGACATGCCTATGGGTACTTGGTTTAACTGGATGTGGTCCTCCATCTTCAAATATATAGTGGTATTCTTGATCTCGTGGAATGTTAGTCTGATGAACTTGCAATCAGTAGTAGGTGGATGAAGTTTAATGTCCTTTATCATTTGTACCCTACGAGTGATTTTCATCGTATGTTCCGAAACAGAACAATAAAATTACTTGTTGCATCTAACAACTCTTAATTTTTATCGCTAAAATGTAACACTTTACTTTTTTCTGAAGAATGGTCCTGACCCAAAATGTCACCCATCCTTTTTCTCCAAAGATGCTGCCTGGCCCGCTGAGTTACTCCAGCACTTTGTGTCTATCGTTGGTGTAAACCAGCATCTGCAGTTCTTTGTTTCTACGAAATGCTGATCTGTATCTCGTTGAAATCTCCAAATTTTAAATTGTGGTCCTAGTAGTGACACTGGGGAATTCCACTATCCTCTTCCCTTCAATCTGAAAAAAAAAAAACAGCCTTCTGCAGCGAGACATCGAGCTGTTCAGTATGGAAAGAGGCCCATTCTTTGGGTCTGTGTTGACATTCAGGCAGCCGTTTACACTAATCCGATTTTATTCTTCCCCCTTTTTGCCATCAACTTCCCACCACATACATAGCCAGTGAACCAACCAGCCCACATGCCTGTTAGAAGTGGGAGGAAACTAGTACTGTTCAGTCCAAAGATCTTATAGCTATAAGATCTTTGGTTCAGTCTGCCAAGGACTATTGGATCTCCTAGTTGCTCACCATTTTTAACTCCCCTCCCCATTCCTACACTGACCTGTCACCTCCCCCTTCAACACGCTTTATAGTTCACAACTATGTTTTTCTTTTGGGCTTGCACCTGTTTCTATCCAACAATCTGCCCATCAGTGAATTCTCTCGCCCAAGGTCATCTGTTGCCTGCTGTGATTTGTCCAGGACCCTCCTAACTCCTGCTGCCCCTCCCCACAAGCAATGTAAGGAATTTTCTCCAGTGATACCACCTGGCCCATTGAGTTATTCCAGTATTTTGTGTCTATCTTGGGAGTACTGTGAGTTCAGGATTGAACCGTGTTCTATGGAGCAGTCAGCTCTGTTCGCTGTGCAGTGCCACTATTCTGTTTCAATGAATTGCAGATCATCAGATCTTTGGGAATTACTGACTTTCACTTTCACTTTTATAATAATCGTGGAGTAAGACATGAAATCTAAGAAGCTCTGGAAAATTAATGGGGATATGTTGAGGATAGTCTGCATTATAGTAGAGGAGTTGCTGGAAGTCTTTTAAAATGTATGTAGGTTGATAAATCTCTGGGGATTGATCAAATATATCCAAGAACACTGTGCAAAGCTAGAAAGGAGATTGTGGGAACCCTGGGTGAGATAAGTCCATCATTAACCAGGGGTGAGGTACCAGTAGAGTGGAAAATAGCTAATGTGCATTTATTCAAGGAAGAATGCAAAGAAAAGATTGTAAACTAATGCGATTGATGAATTGGGAACACGTTTGTATTATGTGGGATGAATTGGTTGTACAGTAATGCAGTTCCAATCGGGAACGAGAGAGTCACTTTAAAGTTGCTGGGTGTCTTCCCTGGTGACGCTCTGCCAGGCCTGTATTGCAGACATCTTTAGCTTCTGCTTGCTTTGGGGGGTAGTCCCCTTTAGTTTTCTCTTCAGCATATAAAAGGTATGCTCAATTGGGTTCAGATCGGGTGATTGACTTGGCCGCTCAAGAATTGACCATTTTTTAGCTTTGAAAAACTCCTTTGTTGCTTTAGCAGTATGTTTGGGATCATAGTCTTGCTGTAGAATGAACCGCCGGCCAATGAGTTTTGAGGCATTTGTTTGAACTTAAGCAGATAGCATATGTCTATACACTTCAGAATCCACAAGACCTTTTTCCAGAACTGTGGTTGCTCTTTTAAGTACTACTTGGAAAATTGCAATCTGACCTTCCTATTTTTGCAGCTAACCAGTGGTTTGCATCTTGCAGTGTAGCCTCTGTAGTTCATGAAGTCTTCTGCGGACAGTGGTCATTGACAAATGACTCATGAAGAGTGTTTCTGATCTGTTGGACAGGTGTTTGGCGATTTTTCTTTATTATAGAGAGAATTCTTCTGTCATCAGCTGTGGAGGTCTTCCTTTGCCTGCCAGTTCCTTTGCGATTAGTAAGCTCACCAGTGCTCTCTTTCTTCATAATGATGTTCCAAACACTTGATTTTGGTAAGCCTAAGGTTGGACTGATGTTTCTAGCAGTTTTATCATTGTTTCTCAGCCTCATAATGGCTTCTTTGACTTTCATTGGCACAACTTTGGTCCTCATGTTGATAAACAGCAATAAAAGTTTCCAAACGTGATGGAAAGACTGGAGGAAAGACTAGGTGTTGAGAGCTCTCTTATACCTGCATTAAGTAGGCATTGAAACACACCTGAGCAATTAAAAACACCTCTGAAGCCATGTGTCCCAAACATTATGGTGCCCGGAAATGGGGGGACTATGTATAAACACAGCTATAATTTCTACATGGTGAAACCAAAATGTATCAAAATACCCTTTAATAAAATCCGAAAATGTGCACTTTAACCACATGTGATTTTTTGCTATTACAAATCTCAAATTGTGGAGTACAGAGGCAAATAAATAAATGATGGGTCTTTCTCCCAAACATTATGGAGGGCACTGTATGTCCCTGAAGATTATCTTTAATAATTTGATGTTAGCTTGGTAAATCACTGCCTTTCTCACAGCATTCTGTCAGACATCCACTGGAAAGACACAAAATGCTGGAGTAACTCAGCGGGGCAGGCAGCGTCTCTGAAGAAGAGTCCCTGAAACGTCACCTATCCATTTCTTCCAGAGAGAAGTGCCTGACCCACTGAGGTGCTCCAACATTTTGTGTCGATCTTTGGCATAAACCAGCATCTGCAATTCATTTATGTAGCCACGGGAGCTGTGACACGTCTCATCCCACCATCAGTAATGCAAGCAGTCCTTTCATCTGAAGCAGTGATTCACTTCTGCCAATCTTGGATACGGCATTCAGTGTTCACAGTGTAGTGTCGACCTTGTAGAAGCCAAACGCAGATTAGATGTCTGCTCTGTGGACCACTTTCATTCAATCTGCCAGACTGACCCTGAGTTTCCAATTTCCATTATCTACCACATTCCCACTCTGACTTCTCTGTGTTAACATTTAAAGACCTTAAACTTAACAAAGCTTTAGAAGCATTATCAATTCCATTTTATTAAAATAAAATAAAAATGGAGGGAAAGGTGGCAACGAGGCATACAAACAGTAACATTAATATTAGGCAGCTTACAACCCAGCAGTATGAATATTGATTTCTCTATCTTCTTAATCCTTGCATTCCCTCTCTCTCCGTCCCCCCCCCCCCACCCTAGTTCTCCAACTAGTTTCACTCTCCTGATTAATTTTACTGATTGTAGGCCTCGCTCTCACCTTCCCCATGGCCAACAATCTTGGTTCTTGGTTTCTTGGTCCTCCAAAATATTCCAAGTGGAATTTAAACTGGAGGCGGTGGAGGGAGGGCTTAAGCCAGAAAGGGTTATTGGGAAGAAAGAGCTACTTTAAATTTAGTTGCATCTGGTTGGGTAACTATAGTTGGGTGGAGATTATTTCATGCTTTAATTGTGCGGGGGAAGAACGAATTGCTGTATACATCTGTCTTTGTAGCTGGGATCACAAATTGGATCGAATGCCCTCGTCTGCTCCTAATTGGTTTGGTGTAGGTCTTGTAGTCTATGTCGAGCTGACCATTTAACATTTTGTAAAAACAGGTCAAACGGTGAGCTTCACGTCTGTCTTGGAGAGGGTTCCACCCCAGAGAATTCAGAAGTTTGGTGACACTCGCTTCTCTCTCATAGGTGTTAGTAACAATGAACCATTTCTACATTTCCTTGATCAACGTCAGCTTTGATCTGTCATTTTCACACCTTTCCCTTTCTTATCTCCCTCTCCCCTGAAGAAGGGTCTTGACCTGAAGCGTCACCCATCCCTTCTCTCCAGAGATGCTGCCTGTCCCGCTGAGTTACTCTAGCATCTTGTGTCTATCTTCGGTGTAAACCAGCATCTGCAGTTCCTTCCTACACTGTTCGTGAAGCCAGTGGTTCGTTTACCCTGGGTGTGAGATAAATGGGTGTGCACTTGGGTGGGGCACAAGGGTGTTACAAGTAGGGGGTGGTGATACCTAAATTATACTGTTAATTATAAGCTACCCAAGTGGATTATGAGGTGTTCCTGTAGTTGACCTGTGCACAAGGGGAAAAGATAAGTTGTTAGACCCTCACTTGTTGAAGATGGGGCCTAATGGTTCGGTGAAACCGGAACTGGACATTAGAGAGCAGGTAGACACCAGGAACTGCAGGTGTTGCTTTACAAAAGAAGACCCAGAGTGCTAGAGTAGCTCAGTAAGTCAGGCAGACCTGACACGCTCAGCTACTCCAGCACTCCGTGTCTTCAGCAGAGAGCAGGTTGTTGATGAGTAGGTGTTTGGAAGGCTTAGGGAGTTTGGCATGTCCCCAATCCTCACCAACTTCTACAAATATGCCATGGAAATTATTTTCTCAATTTGCATCACAGTATGGTTTGGGAGCAGCTCAATCCAAAAAAATTGCAGTGAGTTGTGGATGTAGCCCAGACTATCATGCAAACCAACCTCCCTTCCTTTGACTCCATCTACACTTCATGCTTCCTCGGCAAAGCCAGCAGCATAATCAAGGCCCAGTCTCACCTCGATCACTCCCTCTTCTCCCCATTCCCATCAGGCTAGAGGTACAGACGTTTGAAAACACATCCCTGCAAATTCAGGGATAGTTTCCTCTCAGCTGTTATCAGGCAAATGACTGTCCTCCCACCAACTAGAGAGCAGTCCTGGCCTCCCACCTACTCTCATTGGAGATCTGTGAACTATATATAATTGGACTTTATTATGCACTAAACGTTATAGCCTTTATCCTGTATCTGCACTGTGGACAGCTTGATTGTAATCATGTACAGTCTTTTCATTGACTGGATAGTATGCATACAAAAGCTTTTCACTGTACCTTGCTACATGTCAATAATAAACTAAACTAAACTTGATAGTATGGTTTACAGTGACTGTTTATAGAAACATAGAAAGTAGGCACAGGAGGAGGCCATTCGGCCCTTCGAGCCAGCACCGTCATTCATTGAGATCATGGGTGATCGTTTCCAATCAATAACCCGTGCCTGCCTTCTCCCCATATCCCTTGATTCCACTAGCCCCTAGATAGAGCTCTATTTAACTCTCTCTTAAATCCATCCAGTGATTTGGCCTCCACTGCCCTCTGTGGCAGGGAATTCCACAAATTCACAACTCTCTGGGTGAAAAAGGTTTTTCTCACCTCAGTCTTAAATGGCCTCCCCTTGATTCTAAGACTGTGGCTCCTGGTTCTGGACTCGCCCAACATTGGGAACATTTTTCCTGCATCTAGTTTGTCCAGTCCTTTTATAATTTTATATGTTTCGATAAGATCCCCCAATAAGATTTCTAGCATTTTCTTTTTTATTACAGATTCCCAGCCACTGCAGTATTGTGCATTTAGCTTTGTTCAGCTTGTGTTTGACTCTGAATGCTTCATTTGTACTTCTTGCATTGTTGCAGACCGGTTCCAAGTGCCAGGCCCGTTGCCGGCGGCATTAAGTCACGGATTGGGGATCAGTTTGCGAACGTGAACACGAGCAGGCCAGTCAGCGGCTTTCAAAGGACTTTTGATGCGCGACAGAAGATCGGCATCACGGACGCTCGGCACCGGCTCACCATGAGGGACGCCCGCGATCGCTTGGCGCAGAAGGGCATGCGCTCGAAAATAACCGGGGGCTCCTCGAAGGTCCTCGATGCACGCGAAATGATAAATTCAAGGAAAAGCCAGGATGGAAGCGAGAAAGGGCTGGCGACGAAAAGGGTTCTGGATGCTCGGGAGCGACTGAAAGCCAGGAGGAGCGCTCCAGCCATGACCACCGCTCCAACGACCGGGACTATCAACACGGGCGGCAGGATCACCAAAACTATCCAAGTACCTCAGGTGGAAACTTTTAACCTACAGCCTCAGTATATTTGGCACGGAAATGTTCACCGCAAATGTTAACTGAATCGATATATATTTATCTGCGGGGTACTGGTGGCATGCTGTTATCGGTGTTCCACTGGCTGGGTCACTTGTATTAGCGGAGCATCCTTGGTACAGGTCCACCACTGATCCAGCAACTCCTTTAATCCAACAAAATTACGAGAGGTTTCTTGAAATACCACCCCAAACCCCCCCCACCCCCGGAAATCCCGCCAAAAATGTGGTGCTTAGGCTGGGTGAGGCGGCTGGTCTCAACCTCATTGAATTTGCCCCTTGCGGCCGGGATTATGAAACTCCGACCCAGCCGCAGCAGGCCGATCCGTTCCCATAGCTGATTTACGAGATTGACTTTGTGGGCTGGTATCTCGATCCTCCCCCCCCCCCCCCCCCCCCCCCGCGGCCTAGGTGGGCCGTTTCAGTACCGCTGGACTCCTCTCGGAGTCCGTGACCTCTGTTGGATCGGTGGTGGACCTGTATTAATGTAGTGTCCGTGGTATAAAATAAGCAGCGTGCATGAATGACACTACCCGGCCCCAACACTGCATGGTAGGCCTTTCCGCTCTGTTTTCTCCGGAATTAATTGTTCCAAACATTCCTCTGCAATTATATGTTATGATTCAAGGGGGCAAAGATTTAAAATAACAAATGTGATGTTTCACATTTAGGTTCAATACTGACATCGGGTGCGATCTGTGCGGTGTTTGCACGTTCTCCCTGTCGTCGCATGGGTTTTCTGCAGGTGCTCCAGTTTCCTCCCACATCCCAAATATGTGCGAGTTTGTAGATTAATTGGTCCTCTATAAATTGCCCCTTCTTCTTCTTCTTCTTCTTCTTGCGTATGGCGTGCACAGCCTAAAGTTGTAGAACAACTTGTTCTATTTGATCTTATTTGATTTGTGCACACCAGGTTGATTGCATTCGTCGAAACAGGGCGGACCACGTGAAGGTTACAATCTCCCACCCCTAAATTGCCCCTAGTGTGTAGTGTGTGGAGGAGAAAGTGGGATAGCACCGAACAAGTGTGAATGGGTGCATCGATGGTCGGCATGGACTCAGTGGGCTAAAGGGCCTGTTTACATGCTGTATCTCTCTCTCTCTCAATCAATTAATCAACTAGTGTGAATGGGTGATAGATGGTCAGTGAAGGCCGAGTGGCCTGTTTCCTTACTGTATCAATCAATCGATAATCATCACCATCATCGTTGAAAACATCAATGGGCACGGTGCCTTGCAATGCTGTGTACGACAGTGATCGCAACTTCTACTAAAGTGTGGATGGCCATTGGCTCGCTAGGAGCTCATCCGCCCTTTGACAGATCGTGTTTTTGGTCCTGCTGGGAGTCCTCAGCCCCCTCCTCACCTGGCAAACCAGCGGGGGGGAGATGGTTTAGTTGCCGACTATCCGACCCTGGAGCAGGTAGCACGGGATTACATGGTACCCCTGGCGGGGGGGAACTCCCCCTGACCTGACTTAACTGTTTAACATTGGTAGGCTGTAATGAGTCAAGTCAGACACACATCAAGACACAACACATGTTTATTAAAGGTACACAAAAAAGCTGGAGAAACGTTGCCTATTTCCTTCGCTCCATAGATGCTGCTGCACCCGCTGAGTTTCTCCAGCTTTTTTGTGTACCTTCGATTTTCCAGCATCTGCAGTTCCTTCTTAAACACATGTTTATTAAAGTCCACTTACAGCATCGGTCTGCAGGACATTACAGGAACTAGCAGCTACTCAGACTGACTTACGTAAGCAAGCTCTTGGTAATATGAATCGCATATTAGGCGGAGCAACTACTAACAAGCACCACAATTGGTTAGTAGGAAATAACCAATCTACATCTTTCCTTGTAGAAACAAAACAAAGCATGGCTAAACAATATAGGAGCCGGAACGTTAATAACGCATATGGGGAAGTATATGGGGAAGTATAGATAGTTACACAAAAGCACCACATCTAATGGGTGGCCTGCTAACCCGCCCAGCACGTAGAATAACCAACCAATCCTAGGTGATTGTACAACATACAGTGCAAGTGTCGAGAAAGAAACCTCACCTTGATTCCCACTTCTTGTCCTCCTTGAGATAATGAATCAGTGCTCATCAGTTATCCTAAATCACACTTGGAAGTAGCATACTCGGAAGTAGACTTAAGTGTTCATCATACAGAGAGCTTGGGTAACAGCTCCTTTCACCGATTGCTAAAAGACATAGCCATCAGGCTAGGCTTGCATAGGTAGGAAGTGAATCAACAAGAAGGACAACCCTATTTGACCCTCTCTTCACTGAACTTCATATGCTAGGAACATCTGTCTTGAAGTCATTGATAGAACCGGCCACCACACAGTCTTTGTGGAGATAAGTCCTTACACACTGAGAATACTGCCTTTCTGTCTGAAGAAGGGTCTCGACCCGAAACGTCTCCCATTCCTTCCCTCCAGAGATGCTGCCTGTCCTGCTGAGTTACTCCAGCATTTTGTGTGTACCTTCGATTTAAAACAGCATCTGCAGTTCTTTCTTACACATGCTGTCTATCACGTTGCATGCCAGTAGTTTTGCCGAATGGGATAGGCTCAACAGGCAAGTTTGAGCAACTTGCTTTAGTTTAGAGATACAGCGCGGAAACAGACCCTTTGGCCCAACTAGTCTGCACCGACCAGCGTTTTCCACGCACTTAACACTACCCTACACGCTAGGGGCAATTTACAATCTCACCAAGTCAATTAGCCTACAAACCTGTCTGTCTTTGGAGTGTGGGAGGAAAGCGGAGCACCCGGAGAAAACCCACGCAGGTCACTGGGAGAATGTACAAACTCTGTACAAGCAGCACCCATAGTCAGGATCGAACCTGGATCTCTGGTGCTACAAGGCAGTAACTCAAGCGCTGTGTCACCTACATTGTTATCAGTTTACTATTGTTGCATGTACTGAGATACAGTTAAAAACGCAAGGAAAATCATTGAATACACAAGTATATCAGGGAGTGCGAAAGAGAAAGTAAACAGAGTGCAGAATATAGTATCACAGCTGCAGGAAGAAAAAGTGCACGGGTCGCGACAAGGGAGATTGGAAGATCGGACGGAGATAGACACAAAAAACTGGAGTAACTCAGCGGAACAGTAAGCATCTCTGGAGAGAAGGAATGGGTGACATTTCGGGCTGAGACCCTTCTTCAGACTAGTTAGGGAAAACGGAAATGATCGGAATTCATCCTTAGCATATGGGAGGTGGGCTCACAAATCTGGGAAGAAGCTGTTGAACGGTGCCAGAGGGACGGTGCCTCTCTGCCTGCGAACTGGTGAAGCTGCAACACTAGCTGACTGATCTCACAACCGGGAGAGCAGATCATAACACTGCAGTCCTGCCGCATCTACAGGGCAGTGGATGGTGGACAAATAAACAGGAGGGGGTGTCTACAATCACAATGCAATCCTCAATGAAGGTGGGACCCAGCACATGAATAATGAAGGCAAGGCTGAGATATTAATAAGTGTTCAACCAAAAGTGTGGGGTGGACAATCTGTTCCTCCTGCTAGTCCCATTATCACAAAAGCCAGTCTTTGCGTCAGAAGGAGTGAATGGATTGACTGAAGAAATGGTTTTGAATATGAATGCAATAAAGACCTTGAGACCAGGCAATATCTCATGTCGAGAGTGTTTCGTTGTCATATGTACTGACAACGGGACAATGAAACGAGCATAACAGGCCTGTAAATGCGATACACACGGATGATATATTGTAAGCAAAAACCCGTTATTCTTAGTGCAAGCAAAGACAATCTAATGAGGTCAGTGTTGTATAACGTACAGTATTGCGTACAGTTTTGGTCTCCTAATCTGAGGAAAGACATTCTTGCAATAGAGGGAGTACAGAGAAGGTTCACCAGACTGATTCCTGGGATGTCAGAACTTTCATATGAAGAAAGACTGGATAGACTCGGCTTGTACTCGCTAGAATTTAGAAGATTGAGGGGGGATCTTATAGAAACGTACAAAATTCTTAAGGGGTTGGACAGGCTAGATGCAGGAAGATTGTTCCCGATGTTGGGGAAGTCCAGAACAAGGGGTCACAGTTTAAGGATAAGGGGGAAATCTTTTAGGACCGAGATGAGAAAAACATTTTTCACACAGAGAGTGGTGAATCTCTGGAATCCTCTGCCACAGAAGGTAGTTGAGGCCAGTTCATTGGCTATATTTAAGAGGGAGTTAGATGTGGCCCTTGTGGCTAAAGGGATCAGGGGGTATGGAGAGAAGGCAGGTACAGGATACTGAGTTGGATGATCAGCCATGATCATATTGAATGACGGTGCAGGCTCGAAGGGCCGAATGGCCTACTCCACCTATTTTCTATGTTTCTATAATGTTAAAGAGCCTGATGGTTGTGGGGAAGAAGTGTTCTTGAACCTGGTCGTTCATGGTGGTCTCAACAGGCAGCATCTCTGGAGAACATGTTTTGGATCGGGAGCTTTCTTTCAGACGGGAGAAGTGTCCCAATCGGTAAAAATGTCACCTCTCCGCAGATTCTACCTGGTCCGTTGAGTGACACAGCACTTTGTGTCGTTTTGTGTAAACCGCCATCTATCTGCATGCAGTTCTGGTTGCCACACGATAGGAAGTGTTGCATTGGAGCGAGTGCAGAGGGGGAACATCCAGGATATTGTCGGGATTGAAGTCTTTTATTATGATGAGAGATTAGATTGGTCGGGCTTGTTTTCTCTGAAGTGAAAGAGTCTGAGGGGAGACCAGATAGGGGTTTGGAAACGTATGAGAGACATAGATAGAGTGGGTAGTTAACCTGAGGTGGGTGGACAAAAACAAAAGGGCTTTGGTTTAAGGTGAGAGGGAGGAGATTTGGGGGATCTGGTGATCTATGAGACGGAGGAGATTTGGGGGATCTGATGATCTATGAGAGGGAGGAGATTTGGGGGATCTGGTGAACGGTTTTTTGAACATAGGAAGGTTTAGCGATACAGCATGGATACAGGCCCTTTGGCCCATAGAGACCATGCCAACCATCTATTTACACTAGTTCCATGTTATCCTGCATTTGCACCCTGCTCCCTACACATTACGTGCGATTCACAGCGGCCAATTAACGCACAACCACACGTCTTTGGGATGTGGGATGAAACCAAAGCACCTGTAAGAACACCACATGATCACAAGGAGAACTTGCAAACTCCACACAGACAGCACCATTGTTCAGGATCAAACCCAGGTCTCTTGCACTGTGAGGCAGCAGCTCTACCAGCTGAGCCACTGTGCAGATGTATTGAATGTGCTGTCAGGTTAGATGGTGGGGACAGATACGATCACAGCGTTTAAGACACAGTTAGACAGACTGTTAAATAGGCAAGGGGTTTGGGATCTAAAGGGGGAAAACAGAATTAGCATGTTTAGGCAAAATGGATGTGGTGGGCTGAAGGGCCTGTTTCTGTGCTCTGTTCTGTAATTCAATAATTGTCTTCAAAATATTAAAATATGTCAGCTGGTAATTTGCGGAAGTTCGATGCAACGAACTTGGCCGTCATGTCCCCTACACTTGCGATGACACTTCACAAAGCTATTAATTAGCTGCTAAGTACTTGAGGCTATGAAAGGTGGTTTATAAATTTGTCCCCAGTGCCTGCATGCAGCTGCTCTCAAGCCTAACGTAATGTCTAATGACCTGAGTGTTTTTATTTCCCATCACAGAAAAGATCGGCTCCTCCTGTGCTGTCGCACCCGTTGGGAATGCAGATTAACGTGGTGAATGACCAGAGCCCTATCCAGGTGAGCACTGACTGACCCTGCAACACCTTAGACCAAGGGTTCCCAACCTGGGGTAAATTTACCCCCAGAGGGTAAAGATCGCCTACCCAGGGGGTAAATTTGTTGATTCTCGATTTGTACATATTTTTCACATTGACTGACTTTGTTTGGTTCTGCTAAACCGGTGTCTGTTCATCATTAGTTTCATAAATAAGTGAAGTCACATTGTCACGTGCTATTAAGGTTGCCAGGGTAAACGGGACGAAAAAGGTTGGCAACCCCTGGTTTAGACCCTCAGGAGCAACTCCGTACTTCCTTCCTGACCCCTGTGTTATCAGTGAACTAAAAACTCAATCAGGACTTGTGTATTCGGCTTTCCCGAAACCAAAGCCATTGTCTTTGCTTGCCTTTCTAAACTTATTTCCTAAATCCATCCATTTCTGTGGCACCCTTATGAAAGTGACAAATTTGTATTTGTACTTGTCCCTACCTGACCAGGGATTCAGTCTAGTGCTTTCAATTGCTTCAATTTTTGTAAACAATGGCCAACTCTGCCATTATCTCCTGTAACTCTCACCATCCCCTTGCATCCACGTCACACGTGAGTGTAGTGCAGTTGTACAGGCCTTGAGAAACTGTGTGGTCTATCACTGCATAATACTGACACACACTTCTGGAGGACATGGACAGGCGCTGTTTCGGGTCGGGACCCTTCTTCCTCAAAACGTCCGGACCCTTCCGAAGAAGTCCTGACCCGAAACGTCGCCTATCCAAGTTCACCAGAAATGCTGCTTGACCTGCTGAGTTACTCCAGCACTTTGTGCTTTGCTCATGATTCCAGTATTCTGCAGTTCCTTGTGACTCCACAGATGTTCACCACCAATTGATTCCTCCGTCCACAGGTCTACTAGATTGTCAGCTGCTGGTCCAGTACTTGGTGTAACGTGCCCACGAATCTCTTCCAACTTAACGAGACCGTACACGAGACTTGCCTTTGCAAACTTGCTTCCCCATATCCATTAATTTCTGTGGCACCCTTGTGATCGTGACAAATTTGTCTTCAGACTTGACCTCCCCACCTGTTGGGGGTTGAGTATACGTGCCGAGAGCGCTCCCGATTACATCCAACTTTGTAAACAATAGACATCTCTGCCATTGTCTCAGCCCATCAGCTCCTGCAACTCATGCCGTCACGAGTGCCTGGAACGCATTGCCCGGGGTGGTGGTGGCGGCGAATACAATAGTGCCACTCGCAAGGCTTTTGGATAGGCATATTGATAAGCAGGGAATGGAGGGATATGGATCATAGAAACATAGAAAATAAGTACAGGAGTAGACTGTTCGGCCCTTCGAGCCAGCACCACCATTCAATGTGATCATGGCTGATCATCCAAAATCAGTACCCCGTTCCTGCTTTCTCCCCACATCTCTCGATTCCGTTAGCCCTAAGAGCTCGATCTAACTCTTTCTTGAATACATCCAGTGAATTGGCCTCCGCTGCCTACTGTGGCAGAGAATTCCACAGATTCACAACTCTCTGGGTGAAAAAGTTTTACCTAATCTCAGTTCCAAATGGCCTACCCTTTATTCTTAAACTGTGACCCCTGGTTCTGGACTCCCCCAACATCAGGAACATTTTACCTGCATCTAGCCTGGTCCAATCCCTTAAGAATTTTATATGTTTCTATAAGATCCCCTCTCGTCCTTCTTAACTCCAGTGAATATAAGCCCAGTCGATCCGTTCTTTCATCGTCTCGTACAGGCAGAGGCGATTAATTTAACTTGGCATTATGTTTAACATGGACGTTGTGGCCGAAGGGCCTATCCCCCTGTGCCGTACTGATCTATGTTCTGTTTTATCCACCACACCAGTCTATTCCAATTCACTCTTGACCAATTCTCACATTCTACTTTCCATAAAGGTGGCACAGTTGGTTGAGCTGTTGCCTCAGCGCCAGAGACCAAGTTTGATCCTGACCTCGTGAGGTGCCTGTGTGGAGTTTGCATGTTCTCCCTATGGGTTTCCTCCCATATCACTAGGACGTGCGGGTTTGTAGGTTAATTGGCTTCTGTAAATTGTCCCTATTGTGCTGGGAGTGGACGCAAAAGTGGGATAACATAGAGCTAGCGTGAACGGTTAATCGATGGTTAGAATGGACTCTGTGGGCTTGAAGAGCCTGTATCTTTCAATCAATTCAAAGTTAAGGTCCTCTAACATCCTGCTGCCCGTGTATGTGAAGTGAGTCTTTGGTCTAGCACTCTTAAAGTCAGGGAGTTCCAGACATCACTGTCCTGAAACAATCTCCCTTCCTTCCCTCCCACTAATCCTTCCACCAGCCACTTCACAACCACAATCACAGTAACAATAATACTTTATTAACCAAGTATGTTTTGCAACATACGAGGAATTTCAATTGCCAAGTCAGTCATACAGATAAAAAGCAACGGAACACACAAAATACATTTTCACATTGACTCCTCCACATTCCCCACTGTGTTGGAAGGCAAAATTAAAGTTCAAATCTCTTCCCTTCTCTGTTCTCCCGCGGTCGGGGGCCTCGAGCCCTCTGTTGACGGGACGATC
Source organism: Amblyraja radiata (assembly GCF_010909765.2). Classification (NCBI taxonomy): domain Eukaryota; kingdom Metazoa; phylum Chordata; class Chondrichthyes; order Rajiformes; family Rajidae; genus Amblyraja; species Amblyraja radiata. The sequence goes on from NC_045993.1 coordinate 12,430,441, forward strand.
TTGACTCCCGTAGCCGGCAGTGTTTTGACCCTCCGCATCGGGGGGGATGGTCAGTTCCCCCGCGTTAGGGCTGGTCGAGTCTCTGCGTCATTGGAGCTCCTGACTAGCCTCTCCCGAGACTGCGAGCTCCCGATGTAAAATCCCAGGCAAGGATCACTCCAGCCGATCCTTTGAAAGACCATCCCAAGTCCACGCCCAAAGTCAGTCCGAGGAGGCCTCCAGCTCCATCGATGGTAGGCCGCAGAGCGACCGAAGATGCAATCCGGAAAACAATTGCATCTCCGGCAAGGTAAGAAACTGAAAAAAAGTGTCCCCCCACCCCCTCCCCCTCCCTCCACATAAAACAAACCGGAGAGATTTACACAGACTTTTAAAACGCACTAAAAAATATTAAAAAAAAGACGGAAAAACAGACAGATTGTTGGCGGGGCTGCCAACGGTGTGGCATCCCTGGTGTATAATATGTCCCATGTGTTTTTTAATCTCTGACAGGAGAAGTAAATCCTACATATTTCCTCTCATTATTTCATTAATCACAATTACATTTCCCACAGCTTCCTCTGTTCCAAAGAAAACAAGCCCCAGCTTATTCACTCTTCCTTCACAGCTACACTTTTAAAGTCTTGGCCCCGTGCTCTGAACTCTCTCCAAAGCAAACACGTCTTTCCTAATGTTTAGTTTAGTTTAGAGATACAGATGGAAACAAGCCCTTTAAACCGACCTGCGACCACCATTCACACTAGTTCTATCTTACACACGAAGGGCAATTTACCAAAGCCAATTAACCTACAAACCCACACGTCTTTGGAGTGTGGAGGGAAACTGGAGAAAACCCACACAGTCATAGGGAGAACGTGCAAACTCCATACAGACAGGATCGAACCCAGGTCTCCGGTGCTGTAAGGCAGCAACTCTACTGCTGCGCCACTGTGCCTGCCAACTTGAATTTAGCTTGAACTCTCAAGCTGTCTCCTCAAATAGTGGTATTTACAGTTCAAATGTAACCTTACAGCTTTGATACCGTCTGCATCAGTTAATAAACAACCACATCCTAAATGACTAGTCCAGCTAGTCTGAAGAAGGGTCTCTACCCGAAACGTCGCCTATTTCCTTCGCTCCATAGATGCTGCCTCACCCGCTGAGTTTCTCCAGCATTTTTGTCTACCTTCGATTTTCCTGCATCTGCAGTTCCTTCTTAAACATGTCCAGCTACCTTGAAGAGTCTGTGAACCTACACTCCAAGGTCCTTCCATTCCTCCTCGTCTCCCAGTATGTCCCCTTTTGTTCTCTTGTCGCTCCCCAATAAAAGCAATACTTCACTTTTCTCCAGATTTAATTTTTCTGCCAAACTGACCTCCTTCAGTTATTGAAAGTTTCCCCCTCACTCAATGGCATGGCCAATTTTTATAGCGACACGGGGCCCTGCAGATACTAGAATCTTGAGCCAAGAAGTAAGCGCTGGAGGACTCAATGAATCGGGCAGTATCTGTGGAGGGAAAATGTACAGATGATGTTGGAAAATGGTGGCGCAGCGGTAGAGTTGCTGCCTTACAGAGCCAGACACCCCAGTTCAGCCTTGAATACGGGTGCTGTCTGTGCGGAGTTTATATGTTCTCCCAGTGACCGCGAGGCTTTTCTCCGGATGCTCTGTTTTCCTCCCACAATCCAAAGATGTGCAGGTTTGTAGGTTGAAGAGAGAAGAAATGGGTATCTCTCCAGAGATGCTGCCTGTCCCGCTGAGTTACTCCAGCATTTTGTGTCTATCTTCAATTTGAACCCTACCACCCCAGCAACGGACTGTTCCAGGCCTCCGCTGTCATGCTGCGAAAACAGAGAGGATGAGACGGAGTTTCTTCCTACAGGCCATCAGGACTGTAAACTCTTATCTCACCAGGGACTAATTTACTGTTCAAAAGGGAACTGCAGATGCTGGAATATCGAGGGTACACAAAATTGCTGGGGAAACTCAGGTCTGAAGAAGGGTTTCGGCCCGAAACGTCGCCTATTTCTTTCGCTTCATAGATGCTGCTGCACCCGCTGAGTTTCCCCAGCAATTTTGTGTACCCAGGGACTAATTTACTGTTGTGTTGTGTCTTTTTTAATTATATTTTCTAAAATGTAAATACTGGTTCTTTTCTATTCTGTTCTGTTGTTCTGTAGTTTTTTGCACAATCCGCAGGCATTGCCACTTTCATTTCACTTGTACTGTATGTGTATGTGACAAATAAAGTTGACTTAACTTGACTTGAACCAGCATCTGCAGTTCCTTCCTACACTGGGTTGTAGGTGAATTGGCTTCAGTAAAATGGTAAATTGTCCCTCGTGTTTAGGAGAGTGTTAGTGTACGGGGTGACCACTGGCCGGTGCCGACTCGGTTCACTGCTTGTATGTGAAGTGTTTTGAGTGTGACCTGGATTCAAATCAACTCTGCCAAGCAGTCTAATTGCGATCTTCATCTCAGGTCGTTGACGATGAGGATATTGAGGAGGAGGAGGAGGAGGAGCAAGATCATATTCTACGCCCAACACCCGTGGCAAACAAACCCATGAAAGTCACCACACTGACAAACCACTTCGCTCAAAAACGGGTGAGAGTTCGTATTTTATTCTTCAAAGTTGTTCAACGTTTCCATGAGGTTTATTATAGCAGAATAATGTGACACATTGGGCCGGTTTCATGTTTTTAAAGGACATGCAGTCTACTAGAGTGTTCAAAAACTATGAAGGGTTTTTTGAAAGAATTGAAAATAGGCGCAGTGAACTAAATGGTGAAGAAGGTGAAGAAGGGTCCTGACCCGAAATGACGTCTGCTGCCACTTTCAAGGTGGAATATCATAAGGTCATAAGGGATAGGAGTAGAATTAGGCGATTCGGCCCATCTGGTCTACTCCACCATTCAATCATGGCTGATGTATCTCCCCCTCCTAACCCCATTCTCATGCATTCTCCCCGTGACCTCTGACACCTGTACTAATCAAGAATCTATGCCGTGAAAATATTCACTGACTTGGCCTCCACAGGCTTCTGTGCCAAATAATTCCACAGATTCACCACCCTCTGACTAAAGAAATTTCTCCTCATCTCCTTCCTAAAAGAACGTCCCTTAATTCTGAGGCTGTGACCTCTAGTCCTGGACTCTCCCACGAATATGTTGAGGACGCAGCGGTGGTGGGGGATGGGGGGGAAAGAGGAGGCTGACTGGACAGAGCGACAGGAGGAGGAGTAGGTGGTGGTGGTGGTCAAGCGGGAGCGGACAAAGCCACCGCCGACATCAAGAAGCAGCAGCAGGTGAGCCCCACGGCGGCCAAGCACGTCCTGTCGGTGATGGCGGCTCGAAGAAAACGCTGTCCCCAGAGGCAACCACAGCCGTGTCACCGGACCGCGCGGTGGGTGAGGAAGGGCTCGCTGGTGTTCCTAAACGCCAGGGTTCTAAACACCCGGGGAGGCGTTGAGAGCCGGGCATGGCGTCGGCAGGTTTGTCCGCTATATCCAAAATCTGGTATAAAGGAGTCCGTTAAAACAAGGATTTATTGTGTTTCAAAACTGAGACATGCTGCGTGCCATGTTTAGTCTGTGCCTCAAGAGTATGTTTCTAAATGCTTAAATGATCAGCTTTAAAGTGTCATATCCGTCCAAAGAATCATCTGGTCAGAATGATATGCATAAACGACCACAATAAGTTGTGCCTGGGTTAAAGTTGGGGCTGTGTACCTGGGTGCGTGGGTTAGATTTACGGCTGTGTACCTCTCGAGGGTTAACCCTGTTTTGTTTTACTCTGCTCCCTGCAGGTTGGTTTGTCTACCTCCAAGCTGTCCCTTGGGAAGCCCGTCCCTCTGACCAAAGTGGTGCAGAATGACTCGTACACTGCTCCTCCGCCACCTCCACTCACCCTCACGCGCTCCAGACCCACAACTAACGTATCGAGCGCGCCAGCACTCGCAGCCGGGCCGGAGCCAGCTGACGACGCGTTACCTCCGGAGGTACCCAGTCTTCTCACTGCACCAACTACATTGACTTCAGACTTGACTTTGGGCTTCAGAGATACAGCACGGAAACGCTCGCATTATGCCACACACTAGGGACAATTTATAGAATCCAATTAACCTACAAACCTGTATGTCTTTGGCCCGCGGGATTGTTTCATTGATACTGATGGAACTGGAACACCCAGAGAAAACCCACGTGGTCACAGGGAGAACGTACAAACTCCATACAGACAGCACACAGAGTCAGGGTTGAAACCGGAGCTCTGGCGCTGTGAGGCAGAAACTCTCCACTGTGCCGCCCATTGATATTTAACCAAGACTTAGGAGTAGAATTAGGCCCATGGAGTCTGCTCAGCCTATCCGATCATGGCAGATCTAATTTCCCACCCATCAACACCCCATTCTCCTGCCATCTCCCATAACCTTTTACACCCTTACTAATCAAGAGCCTATCCATCTCTGCTTTAAAAATACCCACTGACTCGGCCTCCACCGCCTTCTGTGGCAATAAATTCCACAGGCTAAAGAAATTCCTCCGCATCTCCAATCAAAAGGTAGCTCCTTTTTTTCCTGAGGCTGCGGCCTCTCCCACTAGTCTGCAGATCTTACCCAGTGGCAGGCTTTTAACAAATGTAATCAGTTGTAGTTCGGTTTGCTGATGGACATGACAGGAACTGAAAGTTTGGAGCACTCGCAAGCACGGAATGGAGGAGGTGTTTCACGGACCAGTTTCCCAGTCTGCCTTTAGTTCCTCCGACACAGAGGAGAGTGACCACATTGTACTAAATTGAAAGAATTAAATCACTGCTTCACCAGCAAAGTGTTTCGAGGCACCGCATCAAGTCTTTGTGTAAGCTTGTAATTTAAAAACTCTGAGCCTGGGTTTAATTCTGGTCAATACACTGCACCACACTTGGGCACATTGGTAGAGTTGCTGTCTTACAGCACCAGAGGCCCGAGGAGGAAACAGGCACCCAGAGAAAGCCCGCACGGTCACAGGGAGAATATACAAACTCCGTACAGACACACACCCAAAGTCAGGATAGAACCGGGATCTCTGGCGCTGTCAGACAGCAGCTGGACCACTGCGCCACTGTGCCGTCCTGTGCGTGAGTGATCCACTTTCCTCCCACATCGCAAAGATGCGTGAGTTGGTGGGTTAATTAACCTCTCGTGTGCAGGTGAGATCAGGATTGTGCTCAGGACTTCAAGTGCAGACTTGCCAGTGCCATTTACCCTTCCAAATGGGACAACTGTGTATTTTGCCATATTATATTCCACCTGCCAAATATGTGGCCACTCATGTACGTTTGTGGGCTGTTTGTCTCTTTCCCGAACCTTGCTAACCTGCCTATATTTGTATGGTCAGCAGATCTGTGCGTAACACACTCAGTCCCTTCATTCAAGTTAGTAATGTAAACCATATGTACGTAAGGTCACTGATCCTTCCAATCAGTTCATAAGTTGTAGGAGAAGAATTAGGCCATTCAGCCCATCAAGTCTACTCCGCCATTCAATCATGGCTGATCTATCTTTCCCTCTCAACCCCATTCTCCTGCCTTTGCCCCATAACCCCTGACACCCATACTAATCAAGAATCTTTCCTTTCTTTTTCCTGTCCCCCCCCCCCCCCCCCCCACATCAGTCTGAAGAAGGGTCTCGACTCGAAATGTCGCCTTTTCCTTTGCTCCATAGATGCTGCCTCACCCACTGAGTTTCTCCAGCATTTTTGTCTACCTTTGAATTTTCCAGCACCTGCAATTCTTTCTTAAAGAATCTGTCAAGGTGCGCCTTAAAAATACCCAATGACTTGGCCTCCACAGTTGTCTGTGGCATTGAATTCCACTGACTAAAGAAATTCTTCCTCGTCTCCTTTCTAAAGGAACGTTTTGAGTCCTATTTAAGAAGGAACTGCAGATGATGGAAAATCGAAGGTAGATAAAAGTGCTGGAGAAACTCAGCGGGTGAGGCAGCATCTATGGAGCGAAGGAAATTCGCTCCCTAGATGCTGCCTCACCTGCTGAGTTTTGAGTCCAGTTCCTGTTTGTGTCCATTTCTTTGTTTTTCATTTTATGGTTACCATGAGCATGTGATTCATTCTTACCATTGTCATCATATTTTAGCTTTTACTTGTCTCTGAAACACTGTGGCTATTTTGTTTATGTATCTTTTAAGTGTAAATTGCCCTCAGCTTTCCCTATCCCCTGGCATCAATGGTAAAAGGTGTTGCAGGAATGCCCTGCTGTCTGGTTGTGTCCCTAGTGAAGCATCCACTTCTCCACAAGGCAGTGCACGCAGTGGGAGTTCAGTTGTACCCCTGCGTAACCGGTAGCCACAATGGCGCAGCGGTAGAGTTGCTGCCTTACAGTGCTTACAGCAGCAGAGACCCGGGTTCAATCCTTGCGACGGGTGCTTGTCTGTATGGTGTTTGTATGTTCTCCCCATGACTTGTGTGGGTTTTCTCCGACTACTTCGGGTTTCCTCCCACACTCCAAAGACGTAAAGGTTTGTAGGTTAATTGGTTTAGTATAAATGTAACGATTGTCCCAAGTGTGGTGTTAATGTGCAGGGATTGCTGATCTGTGCCGACTCCATGCTGTGATTCTAAAACTAAAACTATACCCACTGCTGGGAGTTCATACTGTGCCCTTGAGCACTTTGGCATGAATGAAGAAGAGTCCCGACCCGAATCGTCGCCTGTCCAATCCCACCCCCAGATGCTGCCTGACCTACTGAGTTCCTCCAGCACATTGTGCTTTGCTCCAGATTCCAGCACCTGCAGTAGAACCTACCTGCTCCTATACTCAATGGGCCCAGATTCCTGCAGTCTCTTTCACCTGGCATGAGCGTAATCTAATCAGTCTCTGCTCTCCTTCACAGCTGAATCTGAGCCCATTGGAAGGAACAAAAATGACCGTCAACAATCTCCATCCACGAGTGACTGAGGAGGATATTGTGGTGAGTCTGACGTGGCTCCGCTTCCAGATGCGCCTTTTTGACCATTTCTGCACAGTTACTTCAGAATGTCATTTTGTTCCCGTCCCTGAGGATTTGGGACTCTCTCATAGAACCACTGCAGTCCTTCTGATGTAGATGCTTCTGAAGATTGATGGAAAGAGAGAGCAGCCTACCCTTGTTCCTATAAGAGTTCTGTTGCAGGGAGGGCAGTATAAATGTAACAATTGTCCCATGTGTGGTGTTAATGTGCAGGGATTGCTGGTTTGTGCCGACCTCTGCCTCAGGGTGGTGGAGGCAGGTTCTCTGGATGCTTTCAAGAGAGAGCTAGATAGGGCTCTTAAAAATAGCGGAGTCAGGGGATATGGGGAGAAGGCAGGAACGGGGTACTGATTGGGGATGATCACCCATGATCACATTGAATGCTGGCTCGAAGGGCCAAATAGCCTACTCCTGCACCTATTGTCTATTGTATAAATCATGGAGCGATACAGCGTGGAAACAGGCCCTTCGGCCCAACTTGCCCACACCGGCCAACATGTCCCAGCGACACTAGTCCCACCTACCAACATTTAGTCCATATCCCTCCAAACCTGTCCTATCCATGTACCTGTCTAACTGCTTCTTAAAGCATGGAGCTTTATTGGGAAGCGAGCAGTCTAACTGATCCTGGGGTCAGGATTTATAGCAGTCAGTAGATGAAATCTCATCCAGTTCTGGGGGTTAATTGAGAAGTGAGCAGTCTCACTCTGGTCTTGGTGAGGGGGGCAACTGGAAAGTTTAACTGTGGAAGCATTGTCTGTCTCTGCTTACCATTCCCTGGGTTACGTGGTGACGGCTGTGTGATACGATAAGGTAGAGCTTTATTTATTGCTGGAGAGAAATTGATCTGCTAACAGCCATAAAAGCACAGGATACATGAAACATTATTGCATGGAGTGCAGGCCAGTTTCATTTCCAGAGGGAGGGAGTCATCACACAGCATGGGGAGTGGCTGCAAAACAATTCCAAACTCCATGTCGGGAGGTTATTTCAGACGTCAGACTGTGCCTCAGATCGTGGCATTGGGCTGGCGGCGTTTTGTGAAATGACTGGACCCGTGACTCAAGTTCAGACTAAATTGAGTCTTTGTGCAGGAAGGAACTGCAGACGCTGGTTTACACCGAAGATAGACACAAAATGCTGGAGCAACCCAGCGGAACAAGCAGCATCTCGGGAGAAAAGCAATCTTCTTTCGTGTGGCGTGCACAGCCTAAAGTTGTTGGACAACTTGTTCTATTTGATCTTCCGTTTGTGCACGTCGAGTTGATTGCATTAGTCGAAACAGGGCGGACCACGTGAAGGTTGCAATCTTCCACCACGGGAGAAAAGCAATGAAAATCTTAAAGCAATCTTAGGCTGAGGACGGGTCTCGACCCGAAACGTCACCTATTCCTTGTCTCCAGAGATGCTGTCTGACCCGCTGAGTTACTCCAGCTTTTTGAATCTAGTTCGAATCTTTGGTGAACATTGATGTTGCCAAAGGGAACTGGAGGAGAACAATCACCAGCAGGCCAATAGACTAAATTGCTCGTTAGTTCTGACTAGGGGCTGTGCTCAGGAAGAGAAAGACGCAGGAGTGGGTGGCGCTGGAGTGTGTGTAGTCTGTTAGCGATGAGCCAAGTGGAGCAGTGGCTGAGGCTGTGATTCACTCTTTACTCTCCCTCCCTCCCGCCCCCAGGAGTTGTTTTGTGTTTGCGGCGCTCTGAAGCGTGCCCGCCTCGTCCATCCAGGAGTGGCAGAAGTCGTCTTCGTCAGAAAGGACGATGCCATCGCGGCGTACAAGAAGTACAACAACAGATGTTTGGACGGTAAATCGGCTATTACAATATGGCTCGAAATCCTTGCCAACTAGGGTTTTTTTTTTTTAATTGATTGATTTGACTGAAGTTTGCAGCATGGAAACAGGCCCTTCAGCCCACTGAGTGCATGCTGACCATCACGATCGCCCGTGCACACCAGTTCTAGGTCGTCCCACTTCACCTTCACACCAGGGGCAATTAACCTACAAAACCGCACGTCTTTGGGATGTGGGAGGAAACCGGAGCACACAGAAGAAACCTACACAGTCACAGGGAGGACGTGCAAACTCCACGCAGACAGCTCCCAAGGTCAGGATTGAACGGGGTCTCTGAACACTAAGGCTGCAACTCAGGTCGTACTGACTGGTGTCTGGGAATTTGTCCTGAAATCCCCCTTCCCCCCCCGCCTTATACACCAATGCTGAGGTTAAGGGCAGGAGTCAGCAAAGAACCCACCCAGGAGGGACTGGCCAAGCGGTGTTTCTTCAGGAAGTGGAGTTTCTGCCCCCAGTATCTCTCCCCGCCTCCCATTCTCCTTCACGAGTGAAAGCTCTTGTCAAATGGCAGCCTGACTCCATCATTATTTGTGGGATAAAGAGATGGATTTGGCCACCGATTGACAAGCCAGTCGTGGCCCCTGACTCTGGGTCCTGCCGTGTCCTCACTCTCCAGTCCCTCTCCCTCAGGGAGGCGGGTACACACCGACCGACTAGTGCCTCCCTTTGGCAATGCCGATGCTGACCAGAGACACAGAACGACAAGAAATGTTCAGCAAGACATATTGCCAATGCACGGAGACTGAGAAAGGGTCACGGGATGCTGGTGGTGCACGGAGAGTGGGGGAGGTTCAGGGGCGAGTACTGTGAGACCCGCAGGGCCAGGTCTGTTCATGTGGGGTGTGAGGGCATGGGGGGCATCCCACTGCTTCAGGGGAGGCTGAGGAAGGATTGCTGTGTGGGGAGAACAAATAAGGTGGAAGGTTCGGTTGGGGGAAGCAAAGTAATAACGATCCAGCGTGGGGCTCGGAGAGAGTGTCGATCGTCCAGGATGTTGGGGACGGGCAATACTGCACGGGATTTGGGGAGTATTGAAGCTGCATGGGGTTTGGGGTATATTGAAGCTGGGTAGTTGGGGAGTATTGAAACTGCCCGTTGTTGGGGAGCCTTGAAACTGCCCGGTGTTGGAGAGGGGCACTATGTGGGATTTGGGGAGTATTGAAACTGTGGTGTTTGGAGAGCACTGAAACTGTATGAGGTTGTGGGAACATTAAAACTGCGCGAATTGAGGGAGCATTGAAACTGAGGTCGGGGGAGCATTGAAACTGAGATATTTCCCGAATATTCACGGATATAACACTAAGGATTCAAAGAATAAAATTTCACTATATGCTGATGATATTCTTTTATATATTACTAATACACAAACGAGTATACCCACCTTATTAACACTAATTGAGGAATTTGGCTCTTTTTCAGGATATAGAATAAATTGGAATAAAAGTGAAATTATGTCTTTAAAACCACAGGATTCGAGACACTTACTAAAATTCCCCTTCAAAATTGCAACAGAAAAATTCAAGTATCTGGGTATTCAAATTACGAGAAGACACAAATCATTATTTAGTGCCAATTTTATACCACTATAAACTGAATGATATGATTAAATTTTGGAAAACACTTCCGCTCTCATTGATAGGTAGAATTAACGCTATAAAAATGACTTTCTTACCACAATTAATATATTTGTTTCAAGCGATCCCAATATATATTCCAAAATATTTTTTCAAAAAACTAGATTCCACTATCACTAATTTTATATGGGATTACAGAACACATAGAATTCAATGAAAGCATTTGTGCAAATCTAAAGAAGTTGGGGGTTTATCATTACCTAACTTTATGTATTACTACTGGGCAGTGCATATTAAGAACATAATGTACTGGCTGGATAGTTCCACTCAGCAGTTGGAGTGGATAAGAATGGAGAAAGAGGAGTGCTATCCGCACGATATAGGAACGATCCTGCTCTCACCGATAAAATTGAATAGCATAATATATAAGAAGAACCCAATTATTCACAATATAATAAGAATTTGGAAACAAATAAAAGTATCCTTGAAATTAAATAATTTATCAGTACTAACCCCACTATTGAACAACCCCGCATTCAAACCTTCTCTCATCGACAACACATATCAACAATGGGATAGACTGGGGATTAGGAAAGTAGGGGATATGTATGAATTGGGTAAACTGTTATCATTTCAACAATTAAAATTTAAATTTAAATTGAAGGATAATCAATATTTTAAATATATACAGGTATGTGACTTTATGAAGAAATATACACATAGATTTCAAACTATTTTTAGACCCTTTAGAAGAAGCAATGAATATTAAAGCTGATTTACAAAAATTAATATCATACTTTTATAATAATATATTATATAGAGAATCACCCTCAACAGAAGCACTAAGGGAAGACTGGGAACATGAGCTAATGATAAAGATCTCGAAGGATAGATGGGAAAAGTATTTGATGAATACACATAACTGTTCTATTAATACAAGACATAATTTAATTCAATTCAAATTATTACATAGACTATATTATTCAAAAACGAGGTTGAATAAATTTTATCCAAACGTCTCTCCCAGATGCGATAAATGTTTGTTTCAAAACGCTAATATAACACATTCATTTGTAGGATGTACAAAGTTGAATAAATTTTGGAGTGATATATTTGATATATTTACAAAGCTCTTCAAGTCAAGAATAGAACCCAAAATGGAATGGATTATATTTGGAATAATAGGAGAAGATACCAATTTAAATAAAGACCAAAATGTTTTTTTTAATTATGGGTTAATAATTGGAAAGAAATTGTTACTTAAATTTTGTAAAAATACAACCATACCAACTGTTAAAATGTGGATTAGGAATATGATGGACATAGCACGCCTTGAAGAAATGAGACTCCGACTAATAGATAAATATGACCAATTCTTAAGGAGTTGGTCTCCTTTCATCGACTTTTTGGAATCATGTGATGCAGCGGTACCATAAGGATTGCTGATTTCAATTCATGACGTGGATAGATCTACATCTCCGAATATAGATTTGAAAAATTCTCTTTTAAGGGGCCTTCTCTTCTATTTCTACTTTCCACCTTTTCTTTTTTCTTTTCTTTTTTTCTTTTTCTTTTTTATATACACACTTCACATTTTTCTACTCTCTACCATCTATTTTTCCACTCTTTCCCCTTTCTATTGTTTTCTTTTTCTTGTCTTGCTTACTTCCTTCTCATAACATAAAACTAGAGGTTGTACATTTAATACTAAAATTAGGTGCCACTGTATTGTTTTGTATTGTATTAACTTCTAATAAAATAAACCAAAAAAAACCCAAAAAAAACTGTGAGATGGGGGGGGGGAATTGAAATTGGGCAAGTTTGGGGGAATATTGAAACTGCGTGAGGTTGGGGGCAAGCATTGAAACTGGGAGAGTGTGGAAACGGCGAAGTTGTGGGGGAGTATTGAAACAGCGTGAGGTTGGGGGGAGTATTGAAACTGTGCAAGGTGGGGGGGGGGGAGTATTGAAACTGCGCAAGGTTGTGGGGAGCTGAAACTGCATGAGGTTGGGGGGAGCGTTGAAACTGGGTGTGTTGAAACTGCAAGGTTGGGGAAGCATTGAAACTGCAAGGTTGTGGAGAGCATTGAAACTGCGCGAGGTTGGGGAGCATTGAAATTGCACGATGTTGGGGAGCATTTGAAACTGCGAGGTTGGGGGGTACAGTTTGTTCCGTTAGTTCTCCCTGAACATGCTCTTCTCCCCCTCACAGGTCAGCCGATGAAATGCAACCTTCACGTGAATGGTAACGTCATCACTTCAGAGCAGCCAATCCTATTGTAAGTGGCTGAAAGAAAGTGGCTGTGGTACTGGGCTGTGTGCCCCACACTCCCCTTCCCTCTCCCTGCGCCTCCCCGCACCTTCTCCCCGCCCCTTCTCCCCACACCTTCCCACCATACACCTACCCCGCATGTCCTTCACCATATCCCTCCCCTCCCTGCACCTTCTCCCCTTCCCTGCACCCCTTCCCCACACCCCACCTCTCCCCATTCCTCCCTGCAACCTCTCCCCCTACACCTACTCCCTGCCCCTCCTTGTACCTTCTCCACCCCCACCTTCCCCCCCCCTCCCCTCACCTTCCTCCTTCTCCCCGCCCCTCCCTACACCTTCTCCCCACCCCATCTCCTCCAACCCCTCCCTGCAACTTCTTCCCCCACCCCTCCTCACAGGTTCTCCCTCTCCCCGTCCCCTCTCCCTCACCTCCCCACCCAATGTTGATGAGTTCTCTTGCTACTGGTCAGTGGAGGGGGGCGTGTAGATGGAGTGTGTGTAGATGTCCAGAAGGCATTTGACAAGGTGCCACATGAGAGGCTGGTGCTTTAGTGACGAACCCAAGCTACTGAAGGAAGTGGGTTTTAGAACAGACTTAATACTGACAGTTGGCCTATATCTGTCCTTACGGCTGGAGGGTGTAACTAATGCAGTAACCCAGCGATCAGTTCTTGCCCTCAATTGTGTATATTTGCATTATTGACCTGGGGAAGGGAACAAAATATAAGCTTTCCCGGTTTGCCAAAGGTACAAAAATAGGTGGATGGGCGTGTTGGGACTGAGTCTGTTCACCCAGTCCCTGCAACAGGTTTGCATTCAAACTCCTGACTGCCCAAGGGCTTAGAAGGGGCGGCTTTTCTGTCAGAAAGCCAAAGACAGTCTAAGGTTGTGTTCTCTCACCAAACCCTGCACATAAGCTGCATGCTCTGATGTTTTCCTTTTGCTGTTCAATGATGATTCAATGATACTTTATTGTCACAGGTGCAGTAAAATTCTTTGCTTTTGCACACTATCCGATAAATACAGCAGACCTCTCCCGGGCAGTACACACAGAGTCGCCACCTTTCTGAGGCCAACTTAGTTACAGTTAATGGAACAGTCCTGTCTTCTCGCAGAGGTCAACCAGGCCTGCTGCTGCATGAGGCGTGTAGGCAGAAACCAGTGGGAGTTTCTCAGTCATCCCCTTCCTGATGTCCAGCATCAATCCCCTCCTAAAATAGACAAAAAGCTGGATTAACTCAGCGGGACAGGCAGCATCTCTGGAGAGAAGTAATGGGTGAAGTTTCGGGTCGAGACCCTTCTTCAGACCCGAAACGTCACCCGTTCCTTTCTCTCCAGAGATGCTGCCTGTCCCGCTGAGTTTCTCCAGCTTTTAGTTTCTATCTACTTCAGCAAAAGACGGTTACCAGCCAAGACGGTTTCTACACTTCTTCAGACCTGAAACGTCACCCGTTACTTCTCTCCAGAGATGCTGCCTGTCCCGCTGAGTTACTCCGGCTTTTTGTGCCTATTTTCGGTTTAAACCAGCATCTGCAATTACTTCCTACACATCCCTCACCTCCTACATCACCCTGGCTTGCCTGAACTCAGGCCACAGGCAATAAGCCCTCCTGTGGCACTGGCTGCTGCCATGTGCCTCTCTTCACCCTGAATCCACCTTCCCAGAGAATCTCCCACCTACCGCTGAACGAAACCGCCCCCAGCATGCAGCCCTTGCCTGGGTTTTGGGGAGAGGACACTCCCACCATGTCTTTGGCCATTCCTGACAAGCAAAAGCCTCCTCGTCAGCACTTAAGGGCAGCCCGGTGGCGCTGTGAAGTTTGTACGTTCTCCCTGTGACCGTGTGGATTTGCTCTGGTTTCCTCCCACATTCCAAAAGACGTGCGGGTTTGCAGGTTAATCGGCCTCTGAAAACTACCCCTAGTTAATCATAGAAACATAGATAGTAGCAGGAGTAGGCCATTCGGCCCTACGAGCCTACACCGCCATTCAATATGATCATGGCTGATCATCCAACTCAGTATCCCGTACCTGCCTTCTCTCCATACCCCCTGATCCCTTTAGCCACAAGGGCCACATCTAACTCACTCTTAAATATAGCCAATGAACTGGCCTCAACTACCTTCTGTGGCAGAGAATTCCACAGATTCTCCACTCTCTGTGTGAAAAATGTTTTTCTCATCTCAGTCCTAAAAGACTTCCCCCTTATCCTTAAACTGTGACCCCTTGTTCTGGACTTAGCCAACATCGAGAACAATCTTCCTGCATCTAGCCTGTCCAACCCCTTAAGAATTTTGTACGTTTCTATAAGATCCCCCCTCAATTTTCTAAATTCTAGCGAGTACAAGCCGAGTCGATCCAGTCGTTCTTCATATGGAAGTCCTGCCATCCCAGGAATCAGTCTGGTGAACCTTCTCGACCCACTGGCTGGACCCGCGAATGGGCAATTCTACTGCTGTGCCACCGTGCCTCCCAGGGTTACTAAGGTGCTGAGGGGAGGGGAAGGGAAGGGATTGAAACACGGGGGTTGTCGGTCACTGATCATCTCCGTCCTTCCCCTGCAGGAGACTGAGCGACACTCCGGCGGTGAAGAAGCCCGAGATTCTCCGCAGCAAGCCTCGCCCGTCCAACCAGCCCCCGGCAGAGGTCGACCCGGAGACTGTCCTGAAAGCTCTTTTCAAATCCTCGGGACCCTCGACGTCAGCCCAGCCCACCGCTTTCAAGATCAAACTCTAACTGGTGCTGGCGATGCCACCCCCACACGCGGCCGCCCACAGCCCAACTCCTCTGCCTTTGTTGTGTTTAATGGTTTCCCGACTTTCTTTAAGTCCTTTCCACCTGATGCTGTCTGGAGCGGGTGACGTAGAATGAGCAGTAAGTAGCTGAGGTCACCTGTGCTCTCTCTCCCCCAGATACCCCAGCCTCTCTCCTCCCTTCACCCCATCGATGAAGCCAGTGAATGCGCCCTTTAAGCCACTGTGCCTGACTGCATTCCTTCACTGGCGATACAGGTCGTTCCATGGGCTAGCCTGAATACAGTGATTCCAAGGACATTGGTCAATTGTCCCCTCTCTCCAGTGTAGGCTGAGCTCTGTGGGAGGCAGCTAGAGTGACAGAGATGCAGCACTTTAACCGGCTGCTGCCCACACCCTGACTCAGAGCTCCACCTCCCCCACAGGCAGTTGAGTCACTGCTTCTCTGCTCACCTTCAGCTGCACACACACGTGCCATAGCTTGGACAAAGAAAGGCAGCAGAAAACTAAACTACTGGCTTTCTCAATCACCTTCCAATGTTTATAGTGCTGTTGGATGTGTATGCAAAGCTGTGTGTGTCTCAGTCTGTGTGTGTGTGTGTGTGTGAGTGTGTGTGTCTCCGTCTGTGTGTGTGTGCGTGTCTGTCCGTCTGTGTGCGTGTCTGTCCGTCTGTGTGTGTGTGTGTCTCTGTCTGTCTGCCTGCACGTGTCTGCCTGACTGTGTCTGAGACTGACTGACTGTATATGTGTCTGACCGACTGTGTGTGTGTGAGAGAGACTGTCTGTGTGTGTGAGTGTCTTTCTGCCTGCGTGTGTGTGTGTGTGCGTGCTCTGCAGGGCGCTAAGGACTGAGGTGTGGGGACTGGGACTGAGAGTCTGCAATCACTGCTCCCTAACTCCCACCTCCCCAACCTCTCGCTCGCGGGGCTGGGGGCGGGGGGGGGGGGGGAATCCGCCTCGTGCTTCTCTCCGCTGGAGCGGCCTCGTGTTAGCAGCTGGGCCCGGCCGACTATCAGCAGCGGGAGGGGAGCAGGAGAGGCGAGGGCGGTGTTACGGGAAGCCCTGTGGAGCTAGGCCGGGAAAGGGAATGCGACGGAGGCGCTGGGGGGCCGCTTGCATTCCGGTCCACCTGGGTATCGAGTAACAAGACTCCATGCAGGCCCAGTGTCCCGCTCACGATTCTACACTCACACTCTACCTACCCACCCCTGAGAGAGTGTACGATGTGGCTGATCCTTCCCTGCCTCCAGCTTATGGGGGGTGGGGGGTCTCTATTGCTTAGTGTGTTGGGCTAGGCTGCTGCCATCCTGCAGTCTGGACCGTTGAGAGGAAAAGGCTGTCCGGTCCACCGCTCCCTCCCCCTGAGTCCTGGCATCAAACTCCAGGACCCAATGGCTGTCACGGAGGCTCCCTGCATTTAATAAATGCAGTGAAATCGTTTTGTAATCGCATTAAAGCAACCTCTTTAGCGTCTCACTTGTGGAAGAATCTCAGGGCCTTCTGACGGTCCCCGCGTGAGGTGAAGGGGCGCGTATATCGAACACTGCACGGGTACAAGGCCGCGCTTGTGTTTAAAAGGGAAACTGTGTTCAATTTTACTGCTGGTGTCTTCCAGAGAGAGATGATTCGTAGGTTGTAAATCCCGTGTGAATCAGCCCGTGTCTGAGAGAAGGACTCCTTTGTGTAGCAGTCGGCCGGGTTCCCCGTGTGGATATGTGAGTGGACCCTGTGGAAGAAGAGGGGTGAATAGACCCTTTGCTGTGTGATGAGAGTCATTCTGTCCTCCCAGCCCGTCTCAACGTGTGGGGTGGTTCTGCCCCTTCCTGTTGCAGTAGAGAGTCGACCCCTTGGGCAGCCACAGGCTGGCACAGCAGGTGGTCACGGCCTGCGTGATCCTGGGCTCCGCGTCCTGCCAGCCCGCTCGCCCACCGCAGGCCGTGTCCACAGAGCAAGTTCCTGTCCGTTTTTGTCTTTAGCCGTGAATCGGTGTGACTGGGTGATCGTTCAGGCATTGTCAGAAGGGTGTTTTTATTTTTTTGTTGTTATTCATAGTTGAAAGATGTGCCGGTGTGTTTGCTGCCAGTGAGTGCCGGCGAGGCTTATCCCAGTTGGCGCAGCGGGCCCCGTGTGTCCGTCTGTGAAACGCAGCAGAACCTGCCTGGGTTAATCTTGGACTAACCCACCGCAGTCTGAAACAGCGGCCAGGACACCAAGCCCAGTGTGCGAGGGTCCTGCCGTGACATCGGCCAGTATTGCAGTCAAGATGCCACAAGTGCAGCACGATACTGACTGATGTACTGTGATCAATTATATGTGACCCCTTGTTAGAATGAGATGTAGACTGCTCCTTATATTGATTGATTCATTGTTGAGGACATATCGATGTCAACATCAAGATACTTCCCACTAATAGGTGACCGGTTATAAATGAACTTCTTGGCTGCACCTTCACCTGGATTTGGAAGTGTAGTGTTGGGGACTTTTCCCCGTGGCAACTGTCTAGTTCCATGTAGGAAGGAGCTGCAGATGCTGGCTCTGCACTGGAGATAGACACAAAATGCCGCAAAAGACACAAGTAACTCAGCGGGTCTAACAGCATCGCTGCAGGGAAGGAAGATCCAGAGATGCCGTCTGTTCCGCTGAGTTACTCCGGCATTTTGTGTCTATCATAACTGTCTACTTCCCATTGGATATGGACTGCATCACGAGAACAGACCCGTCAACACATTCACAACAACTCCACATTCTCCCTGCTCCATCCAAGCCCCCCCCCCCCCCAACCCTCTCTCCATCAGACCCCCAGTGTTCTGCTCCACTGCCCGGCCCCTTCTTTTGTGTCCATCTTCCATGTTTCAAATGTTGACATCGCTGTCATCGTCCGTCCTGAAAAGGACACAAGCTTCCGGGCAACAATCAGTGGGAGCCATCGCTTGTCACAATAGATGATGGTGGTGGCAGAATTAGCTCTGGATACTTCCAGTTTCCAGCCCCGCCAAGTGGACGCTGTGTTGTCCGTGCCAGAGTTGTTCCGAGACTGATGAAGCTTGGAGTGGTGCTGAGGGCTCCTCTGTCCTGGTGTCAGCTTGGTCCACGCTCACACTCCCAGCGGCCGTCTTCTGTGTGGTGTCGGCCTTGGTGCAGTCCCTCTCTCTCCCTCTCTCGCTCTCTCTGGTCCGTGGTCCACTCGAGTGCTGGGGGTCCCTGTCCATCCCGGGATAAGGCAGCCAAGCATCTCTCAGCTGGGTGTGGCAAGCCAAACGCATCACCCCAACAAGATGGAGACCCCAGCATCATTCCACCCTCTCCCACTGCTGCCTGGGGCACCTTTTCAGTCGTGTCACCGTGACCACAATTTGGGATGTGCGAGGTTGGCTGGTAACCGTCTGGTGCTGAAGTAGATAGACAAAAAGCTGGAGTAAAGGGCGTGTCCCACTTGGGTGTCATTTGCGTGTCACGCAGATGGCGCGCGAAGATTTTGTATTTACCAAAATCCTGGGGAGCCACGCGCAACCGCACGTCACTGCCTATGTCACCACGCACCATAAGCGCGCAATGCGCAACACGTGAGTGTCACGATGCGCACATCGTGCTTCGTGACGTGTAAATGATGTCGCGTAAATTACGCGCAAGTGATGCCCAAGTGGGGCAGGCCCTTAACTCAGTGGGACAGGCAGCGTCACGAAACGTCACCCATTCCTTCTCACCAGAGATGCTGCCTGTCCCGCTGAGTTACCCCAGTTTTTTAAGTCCAACTTCAGTTTAAACCAACATCTGCAGTTCCTTCCTCCACACTTGTGCTGTAGTAGACCGGGTTATGTAGGGGATGCTGTACGTTTTCACGTGGCTGGTGAACGATGTGAATGTCTTGCCTCTGTGGTTGATTCACACCCAGCCTCTTTCCAACCACAGCCTGTGTTCCCATTTTATCTGTTAAAGAAACAACAGGAGCTGTTATCCAGAGACGTGCGTGAAAGGTCCCAGAGATGTAATAATGGACATGGTCCACTCGGTGGGGGGTGTATTTGTTTGCAATAAACTTGTTTTTTTATTAGAAATAAAGCTTCCAGGAGTAGAAAAGTTGTAATTAAAATGAACTGCGGATGCTGGTTTATACCAAAGATAGACACAAAATGCTGGCGTAACTCAGCGGGTCAGTCGTGGATCGGTAACGTTTCAGGTTGCACTGAAGAAGGGTCCCGACCCAAAACGTTACCTATCCATTTCTCCAGAGATGCTGCCTGATCCGCTGAGTTACTCCAGCATTTCGTGTCTGTCCCCCGGGAGTAACTTGGTTTGGTTGGAGCAGTGCTTTGAATCCCACCAACCTTAAGGGTGTGTCCCACTTTCACGATCTTTTTTACTCGTGGACATTTTTCATCATGTTGAAAAAAACACCCCGACCCACTTGATGCCACGAGTGCCTACAACTAGCATTACGGCCCACCTACGACCAAAGATCCTATAGCGGAGCAAGATGGACCACTCCTGCTAAATGCAATGGGCTGACGTGTAGTACACAATGGAACAGAACGTGGGCCTTTTTTTCATTCATTTCAGTAACCCGACCCGACCCGCAGTGTAATCAACGTTGCGGGGGAACAGTTTGTGTTAATAAATTAAAATTCTGAAAATGAGAAGATTTTTACCAAATAACTTTTATTTTTACGAGGATGTTTCCGTAACCGGCTTCCGTCTCCGCACTATTATCCTATGGGATCTTTGGTGCGGAGACGGAAGCCGGTTACGGAAATGGGGCCGAAAATTACCCATGAATCTGCCCATGACTGTACTACGTCTTTTTCGTCGAGTGGACCATCTTGCTTGCTATAGGATCTTTGCCTACGACCTCCTATGACCTGCCTACGACCTCCTATGACCTACCTACGGCCTTGTGACGACCATGCTGTGAGTATGAGTCAAGGGCAAACTTGGCAGAGGTTGTGAATTAGGTCATGAAAGTGGGACAGACCCTTTATGAGGCAGCTCCTGTTCTTTGTTGCTCAGTCACATTTGGGATAAGGTGCACATGATCTCTGTAACTTTGCCCCCACCGCCCCCCCTCCCATTCCCTCCCGTAAGTGTGTGAGTCACCCTGAGAGACGTGGCCAGCACAGACTCCCCCAGCGTTGCTGAACGTGGGTAGACCCAGGGAAGGTGCAGTGATGTAAGGCATCGTCGAAGACGGGCTCCAGACCTCATCAAACACATGCCAGCTAGCTGCACAGTGAAGGCAGCCGGGGCTGAACACAGGCAGGGCTTTGTTCCCATGTAACACCGAGAGGCTAGCACCACTCACTCACTCACAACCTGTACCGGGATGTGGTGTCCGGGCAGTGACCGCTGTAAGCACGCTTTTGGTGTTTGACCATTTTAAATGATGCTCTGTACCCCAGTCGAGGGGCATGTCTGTACAGACCAGCAATGGCAGTCGGACAGGTTGTGTACATACGTTTATCTTCAAACAGTGTGTTCTGTTTCTTATATTTACAATACAACCCAAATAGATATTGTACAGAAAATAGCTGTCTTGTCTTTCTTTCAAAGACCAGTCTTAAGCAAGCGCTCAATGAAGTGGTTGTAGGGTTGTTGGGCAGAGGGACAGCATTCTGTTCACCCTGCTGCATCGAGTGTGGGATGGACTGCATATAATCGCTAACGTTTCTGTCCTGGGTCCGCTCCAATGCCAGAGTGAGGCCCCACACAAACCGGAGGGAACAACACCTCGTATTCCGCTTGGGTATTTACAACCGAATGGTATGAACATTGAATTCACCAATTTAATGTAAAATATCCCTCCAACCCTCCTTTATCTGTGCAACCACACCAGTGCATTTTGTCCCACCTTTCATACTCTCACCACCCTGCCCTTCCACCCATATTCTTCCCTCTGGCTTTACATCTTGCTCCCTGTATCTCTTCCTCTGACACACTTTGGTCTCTTTTTCATCTCTAGCCTTTGTCACTATCTCCACTCATCTGCTAATTCCCCCCCACCTCACCTGTATCCACCTATCACTTGCCAGGCTTTGTACTGCTTCCCACCTCTCTTACAGCTTGTGTCGGAAGGAACTACAGATGCTGGTTTAAATCGAAGGTAGACACAAAATGCTGGAGTAACTCAGTGGGGCAGGCAGCGTCTCTGGCGAGAAGGAATGGGTGACTTTTCTAGTCGAGACCCTTCTGCAGAATTCTCCTACAGCTTTCTCCCCCATTCTCCAATTACCTGGTAACTTGATCTGAGCCAAATCTACTCAACATGAAGCCCTTCCTAAACCGTGACCTGTGGCTGCAGAATATGGATAATAGTATCATAACTCTCCCGCTTCCTCTCTCTGTAAGCGTGCTAGCGGTGCAGGCAGCATCTGTGGAGGGCATGGACAGATTATGTTTTGGGGGGGGGGGGGGGGGGGGGGTTGTTGCCTGTCTATTCCCTCCCCAGATGCTGCCTGACCCGCTGTGTTCCTCCAACCCTTTGTGATTTGCTGAGGATTGCACCATCTGCAGTTCCTCATGCCCTTATTTGCTGTCGATCAGTTTGGGACATCTTGCAAGGATGTGAAAGGCACTATATAAATTCAAACCTGGCTTTACATTATCCACCTGTAGCTGTTCCTCGTGGATGAGTCTCAGTGCTCCAACGCAACCATCATGCCTGGCCCATCATGACAAACACTCGGTTACACCCTACGGGTGTCGGGGGTTATGGGGAGCAGTCAGGAGAATGGGGTTAGGAGGGGGGAGAGAGATCAGCCTAAACTTTCTGAGGTGCAACTTTCATCATTGTTCAAGGAGAAGCTATACTTCACCCTCATTAGACCTCATTTGGACTACACAGTTGCAGCATGGGACCCATACACAAATAAAAACATTTCTTCCATCGAACGTGTCCAAAGACAGGCAGCTCGATTTGTTACTAACACCTATGAGAGAGAAGCGAGTGTCACCAAACTTCTGAATTCTCTGGGGTGGAACCCTCTCCAAGACAGACGTGAAGCTCACCATTTGACCTGTTTTTATAAAATGTTAAATGGTCAGCTCGACATAGACTACAAGACCCACACCAAACCCAAACCAATTAGGAGCAGACGAGGGCATTCGATCCAATTTGTGATCCCAGCTACAAAGACAGATGTGTTGTACAGCAATTCGTTCTTCCCCCGCACAATTAAAGCATGGAATAATCTCCACCCAACTATAGTTACCCAACCAGATGCAACTAGATTTAAAGTAGCTCTTTCTTCCCAATAACCCTTTCTGGTTTAAGCCCTCCCTTCACCACCTCCAGTTTAAATTCCATTTGGAATATTTTGGAGCACCATGAAACCAAGATTGAATGGTGGAGTAGACTTGATGGGCTGAATGGCCTAATTCTGCTCCTATCACGTCTGACATACTGACATTCCTTTCCCAACAGCCCGACCAAATATTCCATTTCATAACCTATCCAGGTCCTGTTTGGGAGTAGACAAAAATGCTGGGGAAACTCAGCGAGTGTTTTTATTTCAGATTGCCAGCATCTGCGGCTTGCCGATGACTAATGACCATGGTTCAGCATCTATGGAGCGAAGGAAATAGGCGACGTTTCGGGTCGAAACCCTTCTTCAGACTGGCAACGTTTTGGGTCGAAACCCATGTTTGGGAGTGGCTGTGTCCACTCATCTTCCACAAACAGCAGTTCACATCGCAGATCAATGCATGCTAAAGTTGATGTGCAGCACTTGAAGTTGGAATGTACAGCACAAGAACATAATGTTTGGCCCATAATGTCAAGTTAAAATGATCTCCTCCACCTGAGCGTGATCCATATCCCTCCATTCCCCACATAGCCACTTGCCTATCTAAATATATCTTGAACCCCCACTGTCGTATCTGTTTACACCACCACACCTGGCAGAGTGTTCCAGACCCATTCTGCTCTACAAGAAGAAAACTGTCCTGCACATTCTCCTGTATACTTTACCCGTCTCACCTTAAAGCTACGCCGAAGATAGACACATAAAGCCGGAGTAACTCAGCAGGTCAGACAGCATCTCCGGTGGAAAGGAATGGGTGACGTTTCGGGTTGGAAACGTCACCCATTGCTTTACTCCAGAGATGCTGTCCGACCTGCTGAGTTACTTCAGCTTTTTGTGTCTATCTTCGCTTTAAGCCAGCATCTGCAGTTCCTTCCTACATATTAAAGCTATGCCCTCTGGTCTTTGACAATTCCACCCTGGAATAAAGGTTCTGACTGTCCGTCTCTCTATGCCCCTCATAATTTTACATACTCCAATCGGGTCAACCTTAACCTCAGTTCCAGATAAAACAATCGGAATTGTCCAGACTCTCTTCATAAATAATGGACTCTAATCCAGGTGGTTTTGGTGAACCTCATGCACCCTCCCGCATCGGGGGTGGGTGTCAGCTCCCCCACTTCGGGCGATCAATCCTCGCGTCAGGGCTGGTCGAACCTTCTGCGGCGTTGGAGCTCCCAACTAGCCTCTCCCGAGACTGTGAGCCCTAAATGGTAAGTCCGCAGGCCGCGGTGGGAGCGATCCCAGGCAAGGGATCCACTCCGATGGTAAGTCCGCGCCCCTAACTAACGCTAAAAATAACACAAAGAATGAAAAAAACGAACAGACTTCCGGCAGGGCTGCCATCGCCCTCCTCCGGCGCCCCCTTGTATGGTTTTGGTCTCTTACCCAAGAAAGGATGCAACAGCATAGGGGTAAAGCCACTGCAGATTCACCAGGTTCACTCCTGGAATGGGAGAGGGTGTTCTTTCAAGAGAGGTGAGACAACTTGGGTCTGCATTCCTTGGTGTTTAGAAGATTGAGGCAAGATTTACTGAATCATGAAATCCTAAGGAGTGCATCAGTAGATGGATGGAACAAAGGCCCCAGATAAGATTGTAGACACAAAATCCTGGAGTAACTCAGCGGGTGAGGCAGCATCTCTGGAGCGAAGGAATGAGTGACGTTTCGGGTCGAGACCCTTCTTCAGACTGATATCAGGAGAGGGAGCGTGCCGGACAAAGATAGAATGGAGGCGGAGACTGTGAGAATTGGGAAGGGGAAGGGGATGGAGAGAAGGGAAAGCAAGGGCTATCTGAAGTGGGAGAAGTCAATGTTCATACCACTACCCAAGCGAAATATGAGGTGCTGTTCCTCCAATTTGCGCTGGGCCTCATTCTGACAATGGAGGAGGCCCAGGACAGAAAGGTCAGATTGGGAATGGGAGGGGGAGTTGAAGTGCTGAGCCACCGGGAGATCAGGTAGGTTAAGACGGACTGAGCGGAGGGACTCTGACCATCCCCCTGACCTCCCCCTTTCTGATACGGAACCCAGACCAGAGATAAGGATAACAGGTGTGAGACAGGTTTTAAGAGTTGCAGATTGTGAAGCCAGGGGGAGCAAAGTACTGGGGGGGAGTGCAGAAATAGATGGGAGTCCAGATGGGGCCCGAGGGAGGGGAATGGGGGGAGGAGAGGAGTGTGGGGCAGGAAAGGGGGTGGGAGAATTAGTTAGAGGTTACCGAAATTTGAAGAATTCAATGTTCAGAGAGTGAAACAGTGTAGAAACAGGCCCTTCGGCCCAGCTTGCCCACACCGGCCAGCATGTCCCAGCTACACTAGTCCCACCTGCCTGCCACTGGGCTGCAAGCTACCCAAGCAGAATATGAGGTGCAGTTCCTCCAGTTTGCATGTGGCCCCACTCTGACAACGGAGGCGGCTCAGGACAGAAAGGTCAGTGCATGAATGGGATATTTCCACCAGTGGGAGAATCTTGGACAAAGAGACTTTAGTTGAAAGTAAAATAACTCGTCATTTAAAACGAAGGTATGTGAGGATTTCTTCTCACAGAGGATGGCCCATCTCGGGGAGTCCCTGCCCGGGGAGACAAACTCATTAGATGTATTTAAAGTGGAGATAGGCAATTAGTGAAACAATTGGGGAATTGAGGTCCATGGGGATCTAGCACTGAGGATAGATCAGCCACTGTCTCAGAGGAAACTCAGCGGGTGAGGCGTAGGTGTGAGGTGCTCTCGGGGCTGCTGTACTTGCCGCAAGTGTGGCCTGTCCCTCCCTCCTACGCCACAGGGATCACCCGGGCCGTCTTCCAGTTCATCTGGGGGTCGAGGATGGACCGGGTGCGACGGGCCACAATGTACAAGTCGGCAGACAACGGGGGTAAAAGCGTGCCCAACGTCGCCCTCACCCTGATGGGCACCTTCGTGTGTGGCTGCATCAGGCGGAGCGTAGAGCCAAGGCACGTGGGCACCAAGTGTCACTACCTGCTGAGGTTCTACCTGTCCCCGGTGTTGCAGAGGATGGGCCTGGCGCAGATGCCACGCAATGTGCCAGTCAGCTGGACATTGCCGCCCCATCTGTCGTCTGTGGAAAGGTTCTTCCGGACCAACACCTTTGACCACAAGTCCATCGGGCAGTGGTCAGCATGGATTGTCCTGCAGGCACTGCAGGGAAAGGACTCCATGGATCTGGTGGCGTGGTTCCCAGAGCAGACTGCCCAGTTTGTCTGGCAAAATGCCTCATCACCAGAACTCACCAACAAGCACCAAGACCTGGCTTGGCTGGCGGTGAGGGGAGCCCTCCCAGTCAGATCCTTACTGCACTGTCGGAACCTCACTGCCAGTGCACGCTGCCCTCGGGACGGCTGCTATGGAGAGGAGACGGTTGCCCACCTCTTTGCAGAGTGTGGATTCGCAAAAAGAGTCTGGAGAAGTATTCAAGGGTCCCTGTCACGGTTTATTCCGAACAGCTCCGTCACAGAGGACTCTGTGATTTACGGACTGTTTCCAGAGACGCATTCGGAGACTGACATCGAGTGCTGCTGGAAGGTCATCAACTCGGTGAAAGATGCTCTTTGGTCTGCCCGAGCGTTGTTCACCACCCAGCGGAGCGAGGTGTCCATCGGGGAATGTTGCCGACTGGCCCGCTGCAGACTGCAGGAGTACGTGCTGAGGGACGCACTGAAGCTTGGTGCAGCCAACGCCAAGGCTCGGTGGGGGAGGACAACAGTCTAGATTCCTTCCGCTGCTGGACATGGGGCAGGGTGTGGTGGAGACGCCCCCTCAAAATAAGGGAAGGGATTCCACGCCAGTGGGCCACATGAGTGGCAAGGGTGGGGGGTAAAAATTGTGATTTGGGGAAACTGTATTGTATGTATGTATAGTCTCCGAGAATGGCGGATGGAGTTTTGTAAGGATCATGTATTATATATATTTATTTCTCGAATAAAGTCTATTTTGAAATTTAAAAAAAGAACTATGCGGAGGTGTCGGGCGAAGCGATCGCCAAGCCTACGCGTGGTCTCACCGATGATGAGCAGCTGACATCTAGAGCAGCGGATGCAATAGATGAGGTTGGAGGAGATGCAGGTGAACCTCTGCCTCACCTGGAAAGACTGCTTGGATGGAGTCAAGAGGGGAGGTAAAATGACAAGTGTGGCATTTCCTTCGGTTGCAAGGGAAAGTACAGGGGAGGGGATGGTTCGGGTGGGAAGGGACGAATTGACCAGGGAGTTAAGGGGCTGTCCCACTGCGGCGACCTAATCCGCGAGTTCAGAAGAGTTTGCCCTCGACTCACACTCGCAGCATGGTCGACATGAGGAGGTCTTTGTAACTCTCCTTCATGCTCGAGAGTACTCTCCGCGTACTCGAGGCCTCAGCTAGGTCGCGCCGTATTTTTACATGCCGAAAAATGCCCGTGAGTAAAAAAAGTCGCCATGGAAAAAAATCGATATTTTTTTTACTCGCAGGTTTAGTCGAGGTAGGTTGTAGTAGCATGTTAGTCGTAGGTAATCGAGGGTAGTCGAAGGTAGTCGTAGATAGTCTTCATCATAGTCGAAGGGAGGTCGAAGGAGATCGAACAAGGTCGTCTTCACTCTCCACTACTCGGTGTCCAATTTTCCCGAAGCTAGTCGGAGCTAGTCTTCAACATAGTCAAGTCAAGTCACATTTATTTATATAGCACATTTAAAAAACAACTCTCGTTGGCCAAAGTGCTTTACATTTGTTATAAGAATAGTATAGGTTCAAAGGTTCAAAGGTTGATTTATTGTCACATACACATAAATGTTGTGAAATTCCTTTTGCCAATGCAGCACATAAAAAAGAATACAAACATAACAATAATAAATAGCTTTAACATAAAAACATCCCCCCACAATGGTTCCCATTATGGGGGAAGGCATATAGACAAACAAACTACATACATATATACATACAACCCTCGTTCAGTGGACGAAGAAGGAGGTCTTCAACATGACACTTTGTCAAACTCTTAAACTCTTCTAAACTCGCCAATTAGGTCGCCGCAGTGGGACAGCCCACTTTACGGAGGGTTCAAGGGAAAGTAATAGTCATCTGGCCCCGCCCCCCGCCATATGTAAATCAGTCCCCGTTGACCACGCCCCTCGCATGTCACGTGCCCGGCCCCTGCCTGGTGTGGGCGCGCAGGCGCGGTGTGCGCGTGGCCGCCTGGTGGGGAAGATGGCGCCGCGCGGGGAGGATGGAGCGCGAGCGGACACGGCGGGATTCACAGGTAACGGCCGGCGGGGAGACAAGACAAGACAATACGGGCCAGGCTGCCGGGGGGAGGGAGGGAGAGGCGGGTGGGGCAGGGAGCAGGGAGCGTGACTGACCGACTGTCTCCCCCCCCCCCCCCCAGTGATTCCCGCGCTGCTCTCGGGGAGCGGCGGCGCCGCGCGGCAGCTGCTGGTGAAACCGCACCGGGCCCGAGAAGCGGCCGCCCGCCGGCCACAGGAGCGAACCCTGTTCGTGCTCAACCTGCCGCCCTACTGCACACAGGTACCGGGGGGGGGGGGGAGATAGAGGGAGAGGGGGGAGAAGGGGGAGAGTGAGGGTGAAGGGGAGGATGAAGGGGGAGAGTGAGGGTGAAGGGGAGAGTGAGGGTGAAGGGGAGAGAGTGAGGGTGAAGGGGGAGAGTGAGGGTGAAGGGGGAGGGAGAGAGGATGAAGGGGAGAGTGAGGGTGAAGGGGAGAGTGAGAGGATGAAGGGGAGAGACAGAGGGGGGAGTGAGATGGGGAGAGAGAGGTTAAGGGGTGAGGGTGAAAGGGGAGAGAGAGGGTGAAGGGGAGAGAGAGGGTGAAGGAGAGAGAGGTTAAGGGGTGTGGGAAAGGGTGAGGGGGAGAGAAAGGGTAAAGGGAGGGAGAAGGTAAAGGGGTGGGGGAGGTTAAGGAGTGAGGGTGAAGGGGGAGGTTTAGGGGAGAAGGGGGAGGTGAAGGGTGAGGGGGAGAGAGGGAAAGGGTGAGGAGGAGAGAAAGGCTAAAGGGAGGGAGAAGGTAAAGGGGTGGGAGAGGGTAAGGGGGGAGAGGGGAGGGAGGTCCAGTGGGAGAGAAGGGGAAGAGTGGGGACGTGTCAGGATGGGGAAGGGGGTGAGGAAAGCGAGGGAGGGGGGGGGAGACTGTGGTGAGGAAAAGTGGGAGGGGGATTGGGGGAGGTGACTGGGATGATGGAGAGAAGGGGATGGGATGGGAGGGTTATGATGATAGGGGAGGGTTTAGGGACTGAGGGGGGAATCCCCCGGTGAACATTCGGAACCGGAAAGGCCACTCCGCTCCTTAAGTTTACTCAGTCATTTAATAAGATTGATCCAACTATATCTCCATTACCGTCTTACCCAGAAACCTTTCAGTCCCTCACTTAACAAGAATCTGCCAACATTTTCAGAGAAAATATTCTGTTTCGAGCATTCTTTGGGGATGGCAATTATAAAAATTTACAACTCTGACAGAAATGTTCTCTTCATCTCTGTCTTAAACAGGTGACCCTTTGGTTCTGGATTCTCCCACAAAGTCTGCCGAGATGCCTTAGGATCTAATGTTACCTTCAAATCCAGGGCCATGAGGACAAATAAAATCGCCCCTCCCACCCAAGTTTAGTTTAGAGATACAGCGCGGAAACAGCCCATTCGGCCCACCGAGTCTGCGTCGACCAGCGCTCCCGCACATTAACACTATCCTGCGCATTAGGGACAATTTACACATGCACCAAGCCAATTAACCTACAAACCTGTACGTTTTTGGAGTGTGGGAGGAAACAGAAGATCTCGGAGAAACCCCACGGGGAGAACGTATAAACTCTGTACCGACAGCACCCGTAGTCGGGATCGAACCTGGGTCTCCGGCACTTCAAACGCTGTAAGGTGGCAACTCTACCGCTGCGCCACTGTGCTGCAACCTTTACCCAAAAGCTAATCCATGCTCTTATTAATCTTGCAAACCATCTCTAAACAATGATGCACACAGGTGTATATCAGTGATATGTGTAGGGAGAAAATGAGTGAGCCTTGGAGTTCTCGAGCTACACAGCATGGAAACAGATCCTTAAGGCCAACCTGCCTATGCTGGCCAAGTTCTGGTCCAGTCCCATTTGCCTACATTTGGCCCATGTCCCTCAATCCTTCCTATCCATATATTTGTCAAAATGTCTTTTAAAAGTCGTAATTATCTCAGATACAGAGCAAAAAAAAAATGCCATTGAGGTCTGTTCTAAATCTTTTCCCTCTCCCCATGAGCCAATGCCCTCCAGTTTTAGAAATCTCTACTCTAGGTGAAAGACAGCAAGCATCCACCTTAACTATGCCCCTCAATTTAATGTCACACCTCAGCTTCCCATGCTCTAAAGACAAATGTTCCAGCCTATTCAGAGCCCTCTGGCCCAACTTGCCTTGCTGACTAAGCAGCCCCATCTACATTAGTCCCACCCACCAGTGTTTGACTCGTATCCATCCAAACCTTTCCTGTACATGTACCTGTCCAAATGCCTTTTAAATGTTGTTATAGTTTCTGCCTTAACTGCTTCCTCTGGCAGTTCTATATCCCCATCAATCTCTGTGAAAAAAATTGCCTCTGGCTTTTCTATTAAATTATTCCCCTCACCTTAAACCTATCTCCTCTGGTTCTTGATTCCTCTACACTGGGTTAAAGACTGTGCATCTATCCTATCTATTCCCCTTATGATCCTTGTACACCTTCATAAGATCGCCCCTCATCCTCCTGCACTGCAAGGAGTAAAGTCCTAGCCTGCCCACCCTCCTCCCTGTTGCTCAGGCCCTCAGGTCCTGGCAATATCCTAGTAAGTCTTTGTGCTTTCCAACTTAATGATATCCTTCCTATAGTAGGGTGAGCAAAACTGAACACAATCCTCCAAATATGGCCTCACGACATCCCGACTTTATACTCAATACCCTGCCTGAAGATGGCAAATGTGCTGAAAGCCTGCATGACCACCCTGTCTACCTGACCTCTTCCTATAACTGTGTAGGAAGGAACCGCAGATGCTGGTTTAAACCGTAGATACACACGAAAAGCTGGAGTAACTCAGCGGGACAAGCAGCATCTCTTGAGAGAAGGAATGGGTGACATTTTGGGTCTAGGCTGAAGAAGGGTCTCGACCCGAAACGTCGCCCATTACTTCTCTCCGGAGATGTTGCCTGTTCCACGGAGTTACTCCAGCTTTTTGTCTCTTCCTATAACTCAAGCACACAAGTCCATGTAATATACTGGTGAATCTATTCCAACTTAAAAACATGCGTCCTACAGCAGAATGAGCAGAGCTGCACATGGTAGTGTGGTGTGTACTCCATTCAGAAGGGTGTTGGATGGGCAAAACTGTGAAAAACTGTCTTTGTACATATTTTAAATGTTGGTTTTGTTATACTGAAATGGTATAAAGAGGTGTTGCTTTCTGTGTCGTGCTAGGAGAGTGTGCACAGGCTTTTTTCACAGTGTGGCACTGTCATCTCCGTGGAACTGCAGGATAAGCCAGGCCCAGGACCCAAATCCGAGGCAAAGAAATCAAAGTTCTTCTCCAGGAAACCTGCGGAGGTAATCAGTGCACGGTGTGACTGGCATTAGAAGTCAGCGGTCCTTCGGACATGTTTTGAGAAGTGGAGTAAAAGACTGCGTGAGTTGCGAAGAAAATGGCTGCAGATCAAAGATCTGTGAATGAGTTTCATGACTTGCTCTGACTGACTTTGGTCCCTATAAAAGTCGTGAGTGAGTGTGGTTGGGTAACTGGTCTGGTTTCAGGTATTAGCGAATATCCCAGCCATTTTATTCTGTGTATCAGCTAGTATCCCATGTTGTGCCTTCATCTCATCTACCTGTGCTGCTGCATTCAAGAACAACGAAGAAGAGGAACCAAGTCCCAGGATCACAACGTAAAAAGATAATGTTGTCTATTCTTGATTACTTTCTTCCCGTGTATTAATGAATCCCGTCAGACAGTCGTACGGCGTGGAAACAGACCCTTCAACCCAACTTGCCCGCGCCGACCAACATGCCCCATTTACACAAGCCCCACCTGTCTCGCGCATATCCTAAACCTGTCCTATCCATGTACAAACATTGTGATATTACCTGCCTCAACTACGTCCTCTCGCTCAGCATGTTTTACTGTATTCACCTACCATTGAGGTTTGACTTACCTGGATTATTACTGCTGTCCTCCTTAAATAAGGGTTCCATAGTTGTGCTCCGCCAGGTATCTGACACCTCAGTAAACACAATTGAGAAGTAGTTATTTAAGATCTCATCTACATCCTCTGGTTCCACATGCACCTTGCCATTTTGGCCCCCACTAGGATCTAGTTCCCCTTAATATCCATAAGCATGGTTGTTCTCCTTCTGGACTCTACATTTTGCCAGGCAAACTGTTAATTGATGCAGATACACTTTGTTGGGGTTAATTGCGAGAAGCTACGTCATGCTCAGGACCCTGATCTGTGGATACAAAATGCTGGAGTGACTCAACGGGTCAGACAGCATCACTGGAAGACATGCATAGGCGACCTTTCGTGATGTGGCTGAAGAAAGTTCCCGACATGAAACGTTACCTATCCATGTCCTCCAGAGATGCTGCCTGACCTACTGAGCTATTCCAGCACTTTGTGTGTTTTAAAAAAAAAATCAACCAGCCTCTGCAGTTCCTTGTCATCCCGATCTCTGGGATGTTGTCGGGGTTAAACACTGCTGCTGATTGGAACACTCCAGGATGCAGCCGTACGTGCTGAGGGATGCGCTGAAGCTCGGTGCAGCCAACACAAAGGCCGTGGGTATAATTGTGTGCAGAAGTCATAGAGTGATACAGTGTGGAAACAGGCACTTTGGCCCAACTTGCCCACACCGGCCAACATGTCACAAGGTGATAAGAAATAGGAGTAGAATTAGGCCATTCGGCCCATCAAGTTTACTCCGCCATTGAATAATGGCTGATCTCTCTCTCCCTCCTAACCACATTCTCCTGCCTTCTCCCCATATCCCCTGACACGTATACTAATCAAGAATTTATCTATCCCTGCCTTAAAAATCCTTATAGGATAGTGTTAACATGCGGGGATCGCTGGTCGGACCCGTTGGGCCGAAGTGCCTGTGTTTGAGCAGTGTTTAACCCTGAGAGTATCCCACAGATCAGGAGGTCTTTGGCCCTGTGGAGTGACCTCCCAAACCATTCACTGGTGGAACATTTGGGGATGAAATATTAGTGACGTTTAGCTTAGTTTATTGTTACGTGTACCGAGGTACAGAGAAAAGCTTTTCATTCCGTGCTCTCCAGTCAGCGGAAAGACTATATGTGATCACTATTGAGCCATCAACAGTGTGCGATATAGGATAAAGGGGATGATGTTTAGTGCAAAGTAAAATCTGATTAGAGATAGTCCGAGGGTCTCCAATGAGGTAGGTATTGCGCTCTCTAATTGATCAAATATGTAATAATATTCGTGGCACCGTTGGTTAAGGCAATGTGACCGACAGGACTGCATGGATTCAGACTGGGTCTTTGCATCTGTGGCCCACTGCTGGAGCCGCCCTGTTCCCCGTGGCACTGCTTGCTGTTGTGTGACTAACCTCTGCATCCCCACAGGGTTACCGCGTGGGCTACGTCGTCTTCAAGAGCCCGGCCGACATGAAATCTGCCCTGAAACCCCAAACCCCCTGGATCCTGTCTCCCAGCGAGCACCCGGTCACCACTGGCCTTCAGAGTGAGTGCCTCGTCCAGTTGCTAACGGTCATTTAGTTTAGTTTAGAGATACAGCGCGGAAGCAGGCCCTTCGGCCCACCGGGTCCGTGCCGACCAGCGATCCCCGCACACTAACACAATCCTACACCCACCAGCGACAATTTTTTCAATTTACCAAGCCAATTTACATACATAACCGTAGGTCTTTGGAGTGTGGGAGGAACCCAAAGATCTCGGAGAAAACCCACGCAGGTCACGCGGAGAACGTACAAGCTCCGTACAGACAGCACCCGTAGTCTCTAGAATTTAGAAGGATGAGAGGGAATCTTATTGAAACATACGATTATTAAGTGTTTGGACATTCTAGAGGCAGGAAACATATTCCTGATGTTGGGGGAGTCGGGAACCGGCCACAGTTTAAGAATAAGGGGTAAACCATTTAGAACGGAGATGAGGAAACACGTTTTCACACAGAGTTGTGAGTCTGTGGAATTCACTGCCTCAGAGGGCGGTGGAGGCTGGTTCTATGGATACTTTCAAGAGAGAGCTAGACAGGGCTCTTAAAGATAGCGGAGTCAGGGTATATGGGGAGAAGGCAGGAACGGGGTACTGATTGGGGTGATCAGCCGTGATCACATTGAATGGCGGTGTTGGCTTGAAGGGCCGAATGGCCTACTCCTGCACCTATTGTCTATTGTAGTTGGGATTGAGCCCGGGCCTCCGGCGCTGCAAGTGCTGTAAGGCAGCAACTCTACCGCTGCGCCACCGTGCCGCCCAGTGATAGTGGGCGTGGGGTGGGGATCAGAGATGTGCAACGCGGGTGGGCTTGGGATGTGAGCTTGGGTTTGCCAATGGGGCATGAAGGGGGGGGCACTGATGGAGGACACATGTGCTGTGGTGGCTGCCTGTTTGGGAGGATCAGAGAGTAGACGCAGTGGCGAGGCTACTGGCGATGACGGGAGGGAGGTCAGTGGGAACCCAGGCTGGTCGCTGCTGCTCCCTACTCCAACCCTTCCTCCTTTTCCCAGAGTGGATCCAGGACTATCGCTGCAACATCACAGACACCGAGGCTCTGCAGAAAGAAGTGGACGACTTCATGAAGAAACACGACCAGCGTGTGGCAGCGGTGAGGGCAGTCTGTGTGGGTCCCTGTCTCAGTGGTGGCTGGCAGAGGCTGGGTCTAGGGTGGGGGTCAGTTTTGGCCCTATGTCTATGGCGGAGAGGTGGGGGCAGGGTTTTTGGGGCGGGGCTGGGGGGGTCGGTGGGGAACCGTGTGTCAGAGGCTGGTGTGGGGTCAGTTTCGGCCCCTATGTCTGTGACGGTGAGGTGGGGGCAGGGTTTTTGGGGGGGGTGTCGGTGGGGGACCCTATGTGTTAGTGCCAGCTGACAGGCTGGGTTTGGGGGGGGGGGTCAGTTTTGGCCCCTCTGTCCGTGTTGGGGACAGGGTTTGGGAGGGGAGGGGGTGAGTATGGGCCCCTGTCTTTTAGTGGTGGCAGCAGGGTCTGGGAGGTGTGGGCCCCTGTCCCGGAGGTGGGGGCAGGGTTTGGGGGGTGGGGAGAGATCAGTGTGGGCCCCTGTCTTGGTGGCAGGGAGGTGGGGGCACGGTTTGGGGGGGGGGGGGGGTCGATTGGCTGATCTCATCCGTGTGGTGGGTGGGTGGGTTCAAGGTGCAGTGTGCCTGAGATCTGGTCTGAGTGGCGATGAGGTTTATTGGGGGCAGGGAGGTCACCCAGGATGGCAGGAAGGGGCAGGTCCAGTGCTGCTGTGCCGCCCCACATGGTCAGGCCTCTCTCTGCCCCACATCCATCTTCCACTGCGGTCCTGAGAGAGACCCTGGTGCGGGCGCTCCACTCAGTTCCCTGCTGAGGGTGGGAGGGAATTGAAGGCGGCTCCGGTCTGAACGGATGAGCTCAGAGCAAGAGTTGTGCACGTCACCCACTCCCATCACACAGACCAGACTCCCCACAGCCAACTCCTTCTACACTTCACGCTGCCTTAGACAAACACCCACCGTCATCAAAGACCTTCCCACCCAGTCATTCCACCTCCTCCCTGCTCCCATCCAGCAGATGATACAGAAGCTTAAAAGTGTGCACCACCAGACACAGGAACAGCTTCATCCCCTCTGTTATCAGGCTTCTGAACTGTCCTTCCATAAGCTAGGGTACTGTCTGATTC
The DNA here is from genome assembly GCF_010909765.2 of Amblyraja radiata. NCBI lineage: Eukaryota > Metazoa > Chordata > Chondrichthyes > Rajiformes > Rajidae > Amblyraja > Amblyraja radiata. Next base: position 12,466,035 of record NC_045993.1, read on the forward strand.
ACCTCTACCCCATTGTGGACTTGGGACTTTGTCTCTGGAACTGGTGCGCTACAATGCTGAGAACTATGTTCTTTGTTTGGTATCTTCCCCGTTGCTCTACCCGTTACACTTTGGCTTGATTGTATTTAGGCTTTAGTGATACAGAACGGAAACAGGCCCTTCAGCCCACCGAATCCACACCGACCAGCGATCGCCTCATACACTAGCACTATCCTACACACTAGGGACAATTTGCAATGTTACCAAACCTGAAAACCTGTAGGTCTTTGGAGTGTGGGAGGAAACCTGGGGCACCCGGGGAAAACCCACGCAGGTCACAGGGAGAAGGAATGAACACCATCCAGACAGCACCCGTAGTCAGGATTGTACCCAGAACTCTACCGCTGCACCACAGTGCCGCTTGTCTAATATCCAGTGTTATGTGAGCAGTCGGGATAGCGCGCGATGCCACTGCTTTCTCTGTACCTGTGTACTGGGGGGGGGGGGGGGGTCAGTGCGGGTCTGACTGCTCCGTCTGCCCACAGATGGAGGCTCGGGCCGGAGCGGAGGACGGGGTCCCGGACGAGGAGGGCTGGGTGAAGGTGACGAGGAAGGGGCGGCGCCCGGGGGTCCCGCGCACCGAGGCACGCAATCTGCAGGCCGTGCAGCGCGAGAAACGCAAGCGGCAACAGCGGGAGCTGCTCAACTTCTACAGCTGGCAGCAGCAGGACGCCAAGCGAGAACGTGAGTCTTCCTGGGGTGGGGTGTGCGAGGGGGGCAGAGGAGAGAGGGGGGAAGAGTGAATGGTCTGGGGGGAGAAGAGTATCGGGAGGGTGTAGGGGTATGGGGGGGGTGTGATGGTCTGGAGTGGGAATGGCAGGGAGCAGTCATCCCATGGAAGGAAGGGGGTGAGGCGGAGATCCCAGGGGGAGGGGCGGTGGACTAGGGGGAGGGCGGTGGACTTGGGGGAGGGGCGGTGGACTAGGGGGAGGGGCGGTGGACTTGGGGGAGGGGCGGTGGATTAGGGGGAGGGGGAAGGTGCACTCACTCATTTCCAAGGCCAGCATTGGCCTGCAGAGGCCTCTACAGTGGGAGGGGGTGCGTTGCTGCAGCCTTCCCCAGGACTGAGCCCTGGCTACAGATCACTGGAGGGCAGCTCCATCCACCCTCCTTCCCTCACCCCACGTGCTAGGTGTGGCCACAGTTGATGCTGCCACAGGCGACTGCTTGAGTTCCACCATAACCAGGTCCTGCAGCCCGGCGTCTCCACCCCTTCTCCCCCCTACCGTGGTGCCACAGGATGCAGGCGTCTCTTGTTCCCTCACATCCCCTGAGATACCACAGTACTCGGGGTCTTGGTTTCTGGGTCCCACCTCCCACCACTACTCCAAGAAACTGCAACCCCCTGGCTCCCCTTCTCACCTCCCCATGTCCTTGCGTCTTTGCTCCCACCACGTCCCTGAGATGCCACAAACCCCTGGGTCTCCCGCCCTCACTATCTCACCTCCCCGTGTCCTGCCGTTCAGCCCACTTCCCCGAGGTACAACTGACCCTGCTGACGTCCCTCGTTCCCACCCCTCCTCTGAGATACCACTATGCCCTGATGTCCATGGGATCCCCCTCCTCCTCACCTCCCCATGCCCTGGCATCTCTGCTCCCTCCACACCTCACCACTTCCCTGAGTTACCACAACGCTCTGGGGTCTGACTTCCCACCACTACTGTGAGAAACCACAAGCACCTGTTCAGTTCTCCCCCCCTCACTTCCACATGTCAAAGCCTCCCACTCCTCACCACTTGCCCGAGATTCCACTGACTCTGGGTCTCCCCATGTGCCGGCGTCTCTGGCCCTTCCCCCAACTCAGGCTTGTCTGTTCTGTTTCCAGATATCGCTCAGCTTCGGAAGAAGTTTGAAGAGGACAAACAGAAGATTGCTCTGATGAGGGCGGAGCGGAAATTCAAGCCTTACTGAGGCCCAGCGGGGAGGGGTGGGGGCAGTGGGTGTCGGGGTGGGTTTGGGGAGGGGTGAGGCTGGGGTGGCAACTGCTCAGTGGTTGCAGATTCAGTTTATTTTCACACTATTTATTGGATTTAGAATATTTCATTTTCATTCTTGGAAATGTGTTCCATACTCTCGAGAAATTTGTAAATAAACAGATAACCTCTTGAATACTGTGTCATTTGCTGACCAGAAGCAAGGAAAACAGAGAGATGGAGACGGGCTGCAGATGCTGGAATCTGGAGCAAAAGACAAGCTGCTGGAGGAGCTCGACATCTGTGGAGGCAAAGGGATGGTCAAAGTTTCAAGTGGAGGTAGACACAAAATGCTGGAGTAACTCAGCGGGACAGGCAGCATCTCTGGACAAGGAATAGGTGACGTTTTGGGTCAAAACACTTCTTCAGGCTTCTGTCTGTCCCGCTGAGTTACTCCAGCATTTTGTGTCTATCTTCGATGTAAAGCGGCATCTGCAGTTCCTTCCTACACATTGCAGGTGGAGACCTTGCACCAGGACTTAGTGTAGAGGAGAGATGGCCGGGGTGGGTCGGTAGGGAGGGGTGAGGCACGAGTCCAACCAGGTGCAATGGGCAGAGGAGAATTTGGAGACGGGTTTGTTGGATGGTAGGTGGAAACTGAACGATATGGGAAAAGATGGTTAAGAAAGAACTGCAGATGCTGGAAAAATCAAAGGTAGACAAAAATGCTGGAGAAACTCAGCGGGTGAGGCAGCATCTATGGAGTGAAGGAAATAGGTAACGTTTTGGGTCGAGACCCTTCTTCAGACTGATGGGGTGGGGGGGGGGGGAAGAAGAAAGGAAGAGGCTACCTGAAATTGGAGAAGTCAATGACATGGGAAAAGAAGTGTAGAAAGGAACTGCAGATGCTGGTGTATGCCAATGATAGGCACGAAGTGCTGGAGTAACTCAGCGGCTCGGGCAGCATCTCCAAAGAAAAAGGGTGGGTGAGGTTTTGAGTCGGGACCCTTCTTCAGATGAAAAAAAGAACATCAAATGGAGCCAGGTGGAGGGAGGGGAGGTAGAGATGGAGGCTGGAGGTGATGTGGAACCAGATATGGGAGGGGTGATGATCAGATGGAATCTGGTGGTGGAGGGGGAGGGAGGGGAACCCCAGATAGATGGGCGTCTGGATGATGGGTGAATGGAACCAGCTGGGGTAGGGGGACAAATCCAGTTAATGGGGACGGGGGAATGGAGCAGGTGAACGAAGGGAGGGACTGGGGGAAGGGAGTTAGCTAGAATCGGAAAATTCAATGTTCATACCATTGTGTTGTCTACATCCTCATCATCACTTGGTTCCACCTGTCATGTATTCCTCGCCACCTCCCTCACTCCCACCTCTCCTCTCCCTCCTGGCTCAGTTGCCCTTGCACAGTCTCCTTATACAATCTCTACCCAAAACATCACCCATCCCTCTGCTTGTGCAGATGCGGGCTGACCTTCTGAGTTCCTCCAGCATTGTTTTTCTTTGAGAGATGAAGGCAACACAGAGCCACTTTCTGCCCCCTGTGAGGGTCTCGGGTTCTGCTGAAGTGTTTCACGGCTCTGGGACTGGGGGAAGACGTGACCATGCAGCTTCACTCACTGATCTAGTCCAGTAGCAGATCAGGAAACTTGGGTGTAAATCTCAGGAGCCTGGGGTTAGTTGTCACGGGGGTGGCGTAAAGGGAGGGGGGTTGGGTAACGGTGTGGGTGGGGTAAAGGGAGAGGAGGGTGTCCTTCCTGGCCTCAAGCCCATCACGATGCCCCCAGTGTTCTGTGGCCTTCCAGTGCTGCTGTGAATCCACCCACATCCACCATACTGCTGAGAAAGCGCTCAGGAGATGAAGGAAATTCAGCATGTCCCCAATAATTCTTACGATTTCTACCGATGCACCAGAGAAAGCTTCCTATTTGGGTGTAACAACTACTCGATAATAGTAACTGCTCTACCCATGACCACAGGAAAGAGTGATGGACTCAGCCCGATCCATCACGCAAACCAGCCTCTTCCTCTCCTTCCCTACGGACTTCACACTGCCTCCAGAGAGCAGCAAATGTAACAATAGCCACTTACACCCTGGTCATCCCCTGTTCTCTCCACACCTGAAGATGCGAAAGCTGGAGAGTACGCCCCATCTGATTCAGGAACAGCTTCTTCTCTGCTCTCATCAGACTCTTGAACAGACCTCCTGCTGGAAGTGAATTCCCAATTCTTCGAATCTACCTCATGGATACAAGGAGCTGCAGGTGCTGGGTTACAAAATAAAGACACACAGTGCTAGAGTCAGCAGCTCAGGCAGCATCTCTGGATAACGTGGATAGGTGATATTTTTGGTCGCGAGCCTTCAAACTCACATCGCATTTTTTAAAGAAGGACCTGCAGATGCTGGACAATCAAAGGTAGATAAAAATGCTGGAGAAACTCAGCGGGTTCGCATTTATTTAATCTGCACTTTCTACAGACTGCTGTTTATTTTCTCTTTTGTACAACCTTGTGTACTCATGTATGGAATGATCTTCCTGGGAAGTATGCCAATCTTTCCACCAGCTGGGCACATGCGTCAACATATCTCCTCACCCTGCTGTGAGGAGATATGTCTGCTGTGCTTGCAGTTTCACATTAGTCCAACAGAGGTCCTCAGTCGTCAATGACCCAATGATAAAGGGAAATAAATGGTGGCAGCTGCAGATTGGGACTTTCATTTGTGAAAATTGGATTCTGCTCCGATATATAATTGAAACTTGACAGGATATGAGAATTTGCAACCCTTTCCAGATGTGAACTGCCGGTAGAAGTAAATGTAATAATCTCAAACGTGTTGTTGATGTATTTCAAGATGTTTAGACTTTAGTCGGCGAGTCCCCATACACTAGCACAATCTTACACACTGAGGATAATTTGCAGAACCAATTAACCTGCGGGGGGGGGGGGGGGGGGGGGTGTTGATAGGCGGATGGGAGGACAGAGGCAAGAGAAGAACACGCACAAAGTGTGAGACAAAAGGATTAGAGAGTTCTGAATTGTGAAGTTGGAGGAGTGATGACCCTGATATGTCAGTCTGTTTGTTCAAGATAAATATGTAGCCCCCCCCCCCCCCCGGTCATGACTGACCATGGGTGATGCATCCTACTTGTTGGCTGCTTGCGCCAAACCTCGGCTGGAGCAGCAGGTGATGTGTGGTCGGATGCAAGCCTGGGCGATGTCATATGGAGGGAAGAAAAACAGATAACATTCCAAGTCAACCCTCCATCTGAACAGGAAAGGACACATTCAGCGGCGGCGGCCGGGGGGGGGGGGTTGATAAGCTAAACCAGGGGTGCCATTGGGAATAAGCTGCAAAGAATGAATGAATGAAACCCTTTCTGTGGCACACCTGTAGAAGTTGGTGAGAGGTTTTGGGGACATGCCAAACTTCCTAAGTCTTCCAAGGAAATAGAGGCATCGGTGTGCTTTCATGGCCTTTGCTTCGATATGGCTAGTCCAGGACAAGTTGCTGGTGATATTTACTCGGATCATGAAGCTTTCAACCAAAGATACTAGATGAGCTCCTCTCGTATCTTTGCTTTCAACCGTCTCTATTTCGGCGCCGCCGTTAGGGACATGGATAGGAAAGGTTTAGAGAGATTTTGGCCAAACGCGGGCAGGTCGGACTAGCGTAGTATTACACACGAAGACAGAAAACAAAGAACTCATATACTGCCTGACGCGCTGATTTCCTCAGGCGCCTCTTGCTGAGGACAAAGGTATTTGTGAATCACCTTCTTTTATATTTGCGGCAGTGGAATACCGGGCAGATCGCTGCACTGCGGCATCCCACAAAGTAGGCAGGTCACCACTAGGGCGACCTTTACCCGCTCAAAAATTCCTCTCGCACTATGCGGCGAGGACCCGGGCGTCACCCCGGACCGTTATTTTCCTTACTCATTAGTTTAAGGCATAAGGACTAAACCTCGCAGCGGCAAAGAGGACTCTGGCAGACCCGCTCTGGATCAGGGTGAGACCATCATCAGCTCACTCAGAATGTCACAATCTATGCCGGGCAGCATTGATTTTCCACTCAGGGTTCGATAACTTTCACCCAAAACACCTCATATGATAAAATTGAACATAAAAATTCCTTATGTAAAATAATAATTCCCGGGGTATTATGGGAGCGACTGTGCAGCCGAGCGGCGATACCGGAGGGGGTTGTGGGATTTGTAGTTTAATGCTGGGCCTCCCAATAGATCAAGGCTTTGCATTTAGTGAATCTCCAATAAATGAGGCCATTCGGCCCACCGAGATCCTAGTTCCGATTCGCTGAGTTACATCCTAACACCATCCACATGTCTTATCGCCATATATCTTCACTTTCAGCAACATAATAAAATGTATTATTATCATTATTTGCATTACTTGCTGTTTGAATTTTGTGCATGTTTAGTTTAGACATGCGCTGACAGAGCTGCTGGTCACAGTTTCCGACACCTGGGTTTGTGTCTGTCTTCAGGTGTTTTCTGTGTGGAGTTTACATGTTGTCTCTGTGATCGCGTGGGTTTCCTCCAAGGTGCTCACGTTTCCTCCCGCATCCCAAAGACGTGCGGGTTTGTAGGTAGACAAAAATGCTGGAGAAACTAAGCGGGCGAGGTAGCATCTATGGAGCGAAGGAAATAGGCGATGTTTCGGGTCGAGCCCCTTCATCAGACTGATGTGGGGGTGGGGGGGGGGGGCAGGAAGAAGTAAGGAAGAGGTGGAGACAGTGGACTGTGGGAGAGCTGGAAAGGGGAGAGGAAAGAAGGAGAAAGCAGAGACTACCTAAAATTGGAGAAGTCAATGTTCATACCGCTGGGGTGTAAACTACCCAAGCGAAATATGAGGTGCTGCTCCTCCAATTTATGGTGGGCCTCACTCTGGCCATGGAGGAGGCCCAGGACAGAAAGGTCGGATTCGGAATGGGAGGGGAAGTTGAAGTGCTGAGCCACCGGGAGATCAGATTGGTTATTGCGAACTGAGCGGAGGTGTTGGGCGAAGCGATCGCCAAGCTTGCGCTTGGTCTCACCGATGTAGAGCAGCTGACACCTAGAGCAGCGGATGCAATAGATGAGGCTGGAGGAGGTGCAGGTGAACCTCTCACCTCTGTTTGTAGGTTAGTTTGTCTCAGTAAATTGCCCCTAGTGTGAAGGTGAAAAAGTGGGATAACACAGAACGAGTGTGCATGGGTGATCACTGGTCAGTGTGGGTTTGCGGTCCTGCCTACGTTTAGTTCAGTGAGACGGCATGAAATGTTTTGATCCAGAGGAATTCCCTGTGTAAGAAAGCAATGTAGGCTCACTCATGAAGTTGATATATTTTTGGATTATTGAGGGAATTGAGGTCTAAAGGATTAATGCTGGAAGGGCTGGCCTACTTTTGTTTCATGCCCTTGAACCAAAGATCCTTTAGCGGCCTTGAACATCGAGGGCAGCTTGGAGGAGTGCACGACAGCGCCACCCACCGGTTAGAAAACCGCATAGCTGTGCCAGCAGTCAGTCGGAAGAGTGCGCAGCAGTGACCCCGCCGGTCGGAGGACTGCACCGCAGCGCCACCAACCGGGCGGAGGAGTGCACGGCAGCGCCACCAGCCGGGCGGAGGACTGCACGGCAGCGCCACCAGCAGGGCGGAGGACTGCACGGCAGCGCCACCAGCCGGGCGGAGGACTGCACGGCAGCGCCACCAGCAGGGCGGAGGAGTGCACGGCAGCGCCTCCCGGCCGACATGCGGCGCCGCTGTCCGCCGTGCGCAGGCGCGGCGGAAGTGTCATGGCGGCGGACGCGAGTGCAGAGCGGCTTCTCGAGGTCGAAGATGAGATCGAGGACGACGATAATGTAAGGAGCCGGGAGGGTGGAGGAGGAGGGTGGAGCGAGGTCTGGAAGGAGGCCGCAGCCTGGATCTAACTCGTGGTCTCTGCTCCCGCTCCCTCATTGAGCCCCACCACGGGAACGCTACCTCCCTCACCCACCCCCTTCCTGCTACCACCCTCCCTATTTCGTCTCCCCCACCTCCCCGTTGCATATCCCACCCTTCCTTGTTCCGTATCTCCCCCACTCCGTCCCATTTCTCCACCTCCCTTCCCTGTCCCATCTCCCCCAACCCCGTTCCGTGATCTCAGAACCAGGAGAATGCAGAACCAGGAGCATAATATTATCGAGTCATAGAGTGATACAGCGTGGAAACAGGCTCTTCGTCCCAACTTGACCACATCGGCCAACATGTCCCAGCAACATTAGTCCCACGTTTGGCCCTCCTAACCTGTCCTATCCATGTACCTGTCTGACTGTTTTTAAAAGTCCCAGCCTCAACTACCTCCTCTGGCAACTTGTTCCATACATCCAACGCCCTTTGTGTGGAAAAGTTACCTCTCCGATTCCAATTAAATATTTTCCCCATCACCTTAAACCTATGCCCTCTGGTCCTTGATTCACCTACTCTGGGCAAGAGAGTCTGTGCAATCTACCCGATCTATTCCTCTCATCATATTTATAAACCTCTATAAGATCTCCCCTCATCCTCCAGTACTCCAAGGAATATAGTCCCAGCCTACTCAACCTCTCCCTTATAGCTCAGACCCTCTAGTCATGGCAACATCCTAGTAAATCTTCGTTGTACCCTTTCCAGTTTGACAATATATTTCCTATAACATGGTGCCCAGAACTGAACACAATACTCTAAATGCAGTCTCACAAACGTCTTTTACAACTGTAACATGATCTCCCAATTTTTATACTCAATATGCTGCCTGATGATGGCCAATGTGCCAAAAGCCATTTTGACGACCTTATCTACCTGTGACTCGACCTTCAAGGAACCATGCACCTGCACTCCTAGATCGCTCTGCTCTACAACACTCCCAAGAGGCCTACAATTCACTGTATAGGTCCTGCTCACGTTAGACTTCTCAAAATGCAATACCTCACATTTCTGTATTAATTTTCCCCAACCTTTCATCGGCCCACCTGGCCAATCGATCAAGGTACTGCTGCAATTTTTTCACAACCGTCTTCACTATGTGCAAAACCGCCCACTTTTATATCATCAAACTTGCTAATCTTGCCATGTATGTTCTCATCCAAATCATTGATGTAGATGACAAACAGTTACAGGAGCAGCATCGAACCCTGACCACTAGTCACATTCTTCCATTCCGAGAAGCAACCTTTCACTCTCTGCTTCCTTTCATTAGCCAATTTTCTATCCATTCAGCTATCTCTCATTGGATCCTCTGCGATCTAACCTTCCAGAGCAGCCTACCATGTTAAATGCCTTACTGAAATCCATGTATATAACATCAACAGCTCTACCCTCATCGACCTTTTTGGTTAAGTCTTCAAAAAACTCAATCAGATTTTTGAGACACAACCCCCCACGTACAAAACCATGCTGACTATCTCTAATCAGCCCTTGTCCATCCAAATGCCTGTACAACCTATCCCTCAGAATACTGTCTAGTAACTTTCCGACTACAGATGTTAAGCTCACTGGCCTATAGTTCCCAGCATTTTCCCTGCAGCCCTTCTTGAATAGAGGCACAACATTTGCCACCCTCCTGTCTTCCGGCACCTCTCCTGTATTTAAAGACGACTCATAAATTTCAACCAGGGCTCCCGCAATTTCCTCTCTAATTTCCCATAATGTTCTCACCAACCTACCAGAACCTGAGCCTGAGCACAACCCACCAGTTTTTCATCTTGGCTCTGAGATTTATCACTGATACAAGCTTAGCACGGCACTGCTGATAAAGAACTGGAAACCCGTGCCAGTGACAGGACTGGCTGGCGCACCAGCACTAGGAACATGGTCACCGAAGCCAACTCGTTAGTGTCAGAGACAGGAGGAAGGCTGCAACCCTAAATCCTCCCACAGCGGCCTCCATGTGCCCCCACTGCTCCCGCGTGTGGCTCGTGCATCGGACTAGAGAACCACACTCGATCACACAAGACAAGAGACTGCACAATTATGCTATCGTCTACCACGGGCCACCACCACACGCGGATAAAGGATTAACTCTGCCAATTTTCTTGTGATTGCAGCTCGACGAGTCCCTGGCAGAGAGACTGTGGGGGTTGTCAGAGATGTTCCCAGAGGGAATGCGGAATGCCTCCGGGGTAGCCGCAAGCTGCTCGCTGACGATAGCCAAGAAGCTTTACAGGTGTGAAGCAGGCAGTGCAACGTGGTTCCTGGAGATGGCGGGGACATCAACCACCCTAGTGCTAACAGAGACAGTAGCAGAGTGAAGGGTACAGGAGAGGGTGATGGAGTTTTGCAGCACAGAACACAGGCCCTTTGGCCCCCACTATTCCATGCCAACCATCGACCCATTTGGCGCACAGCCCACTAAACACTAATGGGATGTTTCCACAAGTGAGAGAGTGTAGGACCAGAGGGCACAGCCTTAGAATAAAAGGACGTACCTTTAGAAAGGAGGGGAGGAGGAATTTCATTAGCCAGAGGGTGGTGAATCTGTGGAATTCATTGCCACAGACGATGGTGGAGGCCAAGTCTTTGGTTATTTTCAAAGCTGAGATAATAGATTCTTGATTAGTACGGGTGTCAGGGGTTATGGGGAGAAGGCAGAGGAATGAGGTTGAGAGGGAGAGATAGATCTGCCATGATTGAATGGCGGAGTAGACTTGATGGGCCAAATGGCTTATTTCTACTATTCCTTATGACCTTAAAGGCCCCTTGCCCTGGCTGCGTGTAGGGGGAATTTTGGAGTGGGGGGGGGGGGGGGGGGATAGAGAGACGCTGTATGCTGGGTGCAGTGTGTGGGGAGAGGGTGAGACAGTGGGTGCTGTGTGTGGGGGGGGGAGGGGTCTGCTATTTACCATGTGGTATGTGAGGGAGAGTGTCTGGCAGATGCTGTGTGGAGTGGAGACGTTGTTTGCCGGTGGTGTGTGTGGGAGACTGTCTGCCAGATGCTGTACGGGGGTGGGGGGGAGGGGTGCAGGTGGAGACGCTGTTTGCCGGTGGTGCGTGGGGGAGACTGTCTGCCAGACGCTGCGCGGGGCTAGAGACAGTGTCTACCAGGCCATGACACTGAGCTCGGGACCTGTGTTGCAGCTTCACTCGCTCGGCCCTGTGGGTGGGCACCACGTCCTTCATGATCCTGGTGCTGCCGGTGGTGTTTGAAACGGAGAAGCTGCAGCTGGAACAGCAACAGATCCAGCAACAGAGACAGGTCAGTACTGGGCTCTGATACGGTGGGGAGAAGGGAACAGAAGCTGGGCCTGCGGTGTGAGGCATGGCCTTGGGGAGTGGGATTGGGGCCAGAGGAGATGCAAGAGCTCGGTGCAGGGTGTGGAGTGGCCAGTGTTTGCCCACCTGAAGGGTGAGCCTGAGGCATGTGCCCCCGTCAGAAAGTGGAGCTGAAGCTCTGTTGCGCGACATGTGTCTTGTAACTGGAGGCGTTCGAGCAATGAGTGACTGAGGAAGGGAAGCTCGTACTGACTCTGCTGACAGACGCTGGAACTTTGAGCAAAATCACAAAGTGCTGGAGTAGCTTGGACCAGGCAGCATCTATGGAGACCATGGACTGGTGACATTTTGAATAAGTGTCCCGACCAGAAACATCCACAACGAAACAAAGCTGTCCACAACAATCTCCAGAGATGCTGCATGACACGCTGAGTTACTCCAGCACTTTGTAGCTTTTACTGAATCCGCTGGTCAACGTTCAAACGAGTTGTGCTTCTCTCCTGGGCTTTAATTATATTTACATAAAAATCACCACGTTTTTTTCCCCGAAAAGTCAGCCGTCGACTTAAAAATGTTAGAGAGCAAACATTTCCCATTAAGTCAGGAAGTTGGACTATTTCCACTCCGTACCCTCCCTGCACTCACTGGCCTTCACAGTATGATTTTCGTTTGGGAATCCTCTCTTTAACTCGAGTGCCTGTCTCAAAGGAGCGTTTAGAGAAACAGGCCCTTCAGCCCACTGAGTCCGCACCGACCAGCGATCCCCGCACACCAACACTATCCTACACACACTAGGGACAATTTATATTCGTACCAAGCCAATTAACCTGCAAATCTGTAAGTGTGGGAAGAAACCAAAGATCTTGGAAAATACCCCACGCAAGTCACAGGGAGAACGTACAAACTCTGTAAAGACAGCACCCGTGGTCTGAATCGAACCCGGGTCTCTGGCGCTGTAAGGCAGCAACTCTATCACTGCACCGTGGTGCTGCCATAGTTGGTAACCATCCAAATAGCGTTTAGCGCCACTGGCAGACCTGCCTGTCCCTGCTGGTTCCACCCATAGGGCCCAGTGATCAGGTGGGCAGGCAGGCAGGTTAATTTGCCTCTTCCTCAGCCACAGCCTCCACAGTCAACCTTCACAGCCCCTCTCACCATAGACAGCCTTGGAGTAAACTGGGTGGCGATCACCCCCTCCCCCCCCGGTCTCCCCTTCCAATGACGACCGTGGAGACTCCTGGCCCTGACCCCTCTACCCACACAGCCTCAGTTTCTGTTTAGTTTATTGTCACGTGTACCGAGATACAGTGAAAAGCTTTTGTTGCGGGCTAACCAGTCAGCGGAAAGATAATACATGATTACAATCGAGCCTTTTACAGTGTACAGATATGCCTGTTGATGTTAAGGGGAAAGTGTCATCCCCTTATCACCAGGGCGTAGAAGGCAAGCAGCTTTCGTGTTGGTTGCAGGAAGTTCAGTGCGGACAATGAATGAATGAAAACTTTATTGTCACATGTGCCAAGTCACAGTGAAATTCTTTGCTTGCGTACCCAAGGTATGCAAATAGTCGCCACATAAAGGGCGTTCCTTCCCGAAATGGAATGAAACCCGTGTAGGGAGGGTGGTAGGGATTGGGAATGGTGCTGTGGTTTTGGGCACGGGATGTGGGTCAGGTCGGGTCAGGTTAGACACGGGATTCGGGTCGGGGTGGGCAATGGGTCTGTCGTTTTGTTCATGAATGTGATCTGCATCGTTTCCTGATCTCTCCTCACTGGGTGTTTCTCGTTCCCAGATTCTGTTGGGCCCGAACACGGGGATGTCGGGTGGAATGGCGGGATTGCTGCCGCCTCCGCTTCCAGGGAAAATATAACGGAGCTGACCCTCGGAGCGGGAAGCGCTGGGGATCTGACAGCACGTGCAGACGCGGGACCCGCGGCCCGTCGCCAGGGAGCGTTGCGTTGGTCCCGGCCGTCCAGCTCTGGACCCACCAACCGCACCCAACCTGCAGGAAGGAACTGCAGATGCTGGTTTACACCGAAGATAGACACAAAAAGTTGGAGTAACTCAGCGGGACAGAGAGCATCTCTGGAGAGAAGAAATGGCTGACGTTTCGGCTCGAGACAAGTCTTAAGAAGGGTCTCGACCCGAAACGCCACCTATCTCTTTTCAGAGATGCTGTCTGACCCGCTGAGTTACTCCAGCTTTTTGTGTCTAACCACATCCAACACATTGAGCGCCCGGTCTGCAGGCACTGCCAGTCTCTCGGGATGGGGGAGGTTTGGGGGATATCCGTACCAATATCTGCCGGCTAGTTCATGGCAGGGGGTGGAGACAACTCAGCGAGTGCTCCTGCCCTCTCACCCGTGATCTGCAATCTGATCGTCCGTAGCAGCTTCATCAGCAGGTGTACAAGCTATTCTTCAGCAGCTTCGGGCACCAGTCATTCATGAATGAAATTGCCGTGTTCACCAAGTTCAGCCGGGGAGGGGGAGGTGGGGGGTCAGCAGAGGGGTGTAAGGAGCAGAGGTACCAGTTCAGAACTCTCGTAGCAGAGAACAGCTCATATGTTCATAAGTGATAGGAGCAGAATTAGACCATTCGGGCCATCAAGTCTGCTTCTCCGTTTAATCATGTTGTTTAAGAAGGAACTGCAGATGCTGGAAAATCAAAGGTACACAAAAATGCTGGAGAAACTCAGCGGGTGCAGCAGCATCTATGGATCGAAGGAAATAGGCAACGTTTCGTGCCGAAATGTTGCCTATTTCTTTTGCTCCATAGATGCTGCTGCACCCTCTGAGTTTCTCCAGCATGTTTGTGTACCTCCGTTTAATCATGGCTGATCTATCTCTCCCTCCGAACCCCATTCACCTGCCTTCCACCCATAACCTCTGACACCCGTACTAATCAGCTTGCATCTGTCTGCCTCGATGTGACAAGCAGGGCAAGGCTACTGATATGTGCTGGTTGCAGCAAAGACAGGCACAGTTAGAGCATGGCGTACGTGACTCGTGTACAGTCAGGGTGCCAACACTGATAAACGAGACAGGCGTAGGAAGGATCTGCCGATGTTGGTTTACACCAAAGATAGACACAAAATACTGGAGTAACTCAACGGGACAGGCAGCATCACTGGAGAGAAGGAATGGATGATGTTTTGAGTCAAGGCCCTTCTTCAGACTGACGAGGCCATTCCCTCTCTCCAGAGAGACTGTCTGTTCTGCTGAGTTCCAGCATTTTGTGTCTCTCGAAGATATTCGAGAGACAAAGAGGGATCCAACTGCTTCCTGTAGCCTAGTGCCTCCCTGACTAATTGCTGGGCAACCAGGCTGACAGAATGGTGTCACTGGAGATGTGCAGGGTGAAAGAGATGGGGCAGGTTGTATTTCATTGCTGATACATGACTCTGGACAATATTTCAGAGACCAGCCTGAACTGCATGCAGACTGGCGATAAGTTGACGTGGAACTGATTGATTTGTATTGTAATAAAGCTCTGGTGCTGGATTGTGAAAGAGTTAACTTTTCTAATTGAAAGAGGGTGCACACACACACACTCACATTCTCTCACAGGAGTGACTGGTCTGGCACTTAAAGCAGTCGCACTAAGGCTGAGCAACTGCACAGGGCCGAGAGAGGCCAAAAGGTCTTGGCCTGCCCTTTCCCACTTGCTCACTAACATAGTGTGGAAACTAAAAGCTACTCTGGTCTGGTTTGACTATTCAATTCCATGCAGATGGATACTGTAGCTGGTAGCAATGTTCAGATAGGTATCTCAACTGAAATGGGCTGCATTGAAGGTTCGTTCAACTCTGCTGGTACACCTGCAACTGAAGCTCCAGCACCAAAACGACACCACCTTCACCAACTCCCAATCATGACGTTGATCCTAACTGACAGCCGAGAGGAATTTTAACCCTGTATCTAGTTTGTCTGTCCTTGTCCTGGGTGTGCTGGGACTGCAGAGCTTTGCTCTCTAACCCTTTTCCACTTTTTTAAAATTAAATAACTATTAGAAACAACAGCATTAGTTAATAATATTGACTTTAGTGTTGAGGATGCACTCAACCCCCAGCAGATTCCAATTGTGTGGCCTCCAGTAAACCTGTGCCCCCTCTCTAGACTCAAGCATAGACTTTAGAGATACAGCAAGGAAACAGGCCCTTCAGCCCACCTAGTCCGTGCCAACACATACACAGACACACATACAGGCTAGGGACAATTTTACTTACCAAAGTCAATTAGCCTTGAATCCTGTACGTTTTTGGAATGTGAAACAAACTGTGGAGCACCCAGAGAAAACCCACGTGGTCACAGGGCGAATGTACAAACTCTGTACAGACAGCACCTGGAGTCAGGATCGATCCTAGGTCCGTGGCGCTGTAAGGCAGCAACTCTATTGCTGCGCGACTGTGCCGCCCACATTGTGTCTGAGGATGAAAAAGCCACCTGGACTGGACCCAGGAGCAGAACAACAAAGAGCTGACCTACTCCTCCACCCCCCACCCCCCCACCACCAAATGCTAGAGATTGGGAGAATGAGCCTGATGTGCATTCAGAACTTGAGTTGTCCTTCAACTATTCAAAGCTGGCTGCAATTTCACATATTCCATGCACACACATGGAAAGTGGATATGTAGAGATTACAAGTGACCTGGGAATTTATGATGCAGCCTTAAACTCTTGCGCAGAACTGCCCTATGTAACTGATGTGTAAACACAATCTGTGAATGTGAGGAGCACACAGATTTTGCCAAGAGAGACATCTTCATGCACTATTGCCAGGTTTTCACCCAGGATGTCTCAGAAGATAGACACAAAATGCTGGAGTAGGTCAGGCAGCATCTCTGGAGAAAAGGAGATAGGTGATGTTTGGGGTCGGGGCCTTTCTTCAGACTAAGCGTGAGGGGAGAGGGAAACTAGAGATGTGAAAAGGTACAAAGAACAGACGAATGAATGAAAATAACAACTCATGATGATCAATGAAAGGTAGAGAGCACAAGGGTCCATTGTTGGCTGTGGGGAAGTAGGTAACGAATGGGTGCAAACAGTGAAACAGCAGGTCGGAGGGGGCGGGGCGGTGAGGTGAAAAGAGGCGGGGTGAGGTGGTGACGCGCAGGCGGGGGCGGTGACCAATATTGAGAGGCGAGGAGCCGCGCACGCGGAGTGGGAGACGCGGGAAGGGGGGCGGGGATTGGCGGTGGGGGCGGGGTAGTGACGCGCGGAGGGGGTGTGGTTGATGACGCGTGGAGGGGCGGGGATTAGAGTTGAGGGCGGGGATGGTGACGCACGATGGGGGCGGGTTTACGACGCATGGAGGGGGCGGGGATTGGCGTTGGAGGCGGGGTTGATGACGCACGGAGGGGCGGGGCTCACTTGGAAGGGGCAGATGGAGGGGGCGGTGACGTGCCCGGTGTGGCGGGGACGCGCATTTGGGGGCGGTGACGTGCCCGGTGTGGCGGGGACGCGCATTTGGGGGCGGTGACGTGCCCGGTGTGGCGGAGGCGCGCGTTGGAGGGCCAGGGCGGGCTAGTGGGCAAAGACACTACGATCTTTGCTAGCGGGTGTCATGGCGCTGCCTGCAGGAGGAGAAGCGGGGGGCGGCGGAGACGCGGACCTCGGGCGCTACCGTTCGCCCCTGGTCAGCCGGTACTCGTCCCCGGAGATGGCCTTCAACTTCAGCGAGGCCAAGAAGTTCAACACGTGGCGCCGGCTCTGGCTGTACCTGGCCAGGGGCGAGAGGGTGAGAGGCCGGCTGGGTCTGGGTGAGGGGCGAAGGTGATAAGGTCACAAGTGATAGGAGCAGAATTAGGCCATTCGGCCCATCTACTCCGCCATTCAATCAATGCTGATCTATCTCCCTCCCAACCCCATTCTCCTGCCTTCTCCCCATAACCTGTACTAATCAAGAATCTATCTATCTCTGCCTTAAAAATATCCACTGACTTGGCCTTCACAGGTAATAAATTCCACAGATTCACCACACTCCCTGAGTAAGAAATTCCTCCACATCTCTTTCCTAAAGGAATGTCCATTAATTCTGAGGCTGTGACCTCTAGTCCTGGACTCTCCGACTAGTGGAAACATCCTCTCCACATCCACTCTATTTAAGCCTTTCACTATTTGGTATCAGAGCGAGCGAGAGCAGGGACACTGGGAGAGGGGAGAGGGGAGAGGGGAGGAGGGAGGAGGGAGGAGGGGAAAGGTTGGTTGGGGACAGGGGTGGAGAGCAGGGGGATGGGTGGTGGGGAGAGAAGACTGGGGGAGGGAGGATTAGGGTGGGGAGCAGCAGGGGAGTGGGAGGAGGGGCAATGAAAGGAGAGGGAGCACCGGTCTGAATGTTTTGGACGACTGCGCAAATAGGAGGCATGGAGTGAGGAGCAGAAGGTTGGGAAACTAAGTTTGGATAGAATTTATAGGATTTGTTAGCAAAGGTGGTGGAAATTGATGGAGTGTCTACCCTAGGAGAAAAAATATTAGGAAATGTTTGATCGCCTTGCTTTACTGGCTAGATCTTTGATGTCACCACTATCCCCATCCCCATGCACCATAATTTTCTTTAAACTCGGGGTGCTTTTTGTTTTAAAGCACGTGCCCTTGTGTCAACGTGTTCTGCGCTGCTTGCCCTGAATGCCCTCTATAATGTTTTAATTTAATTTCCTGTCTTGTGATGTTTTCTGTAATCCAGTTAATAGATTGACAAGGGCCTAATTGTGAGCATG
Organism: Amblyraja radiata; assembly: GCF_010909765.2. Lineage (NCBI taxonomy): Eukaryota > Metazoa > Chordata > Chondrichthyes > Rajiformes > Rajidae > Amblyraja > Amblyraja radiata. Next base: position 12,483,940 of record NC_045993.1, read on the forward strand.
TCCAGCCAGGAATGGCAGTCATAGAGGCATACAGCCTGGAAAGAGGCCCTTCGGCCCAACCTTCCCATACCGACCAACATGCCCCATCTACACAAGTCCCACCTGCCTGTGTCACTGTATTTGCGTAGTCGTCCAAAACATTCAGACCGGTGCTCCCCTCCTTTTTGACAATACTAACTAGTGCAGGTCGTCTTTGTGTTGGTCATGGAGTCTGATGAAGTGCCTTGAGCCAAAACGTCACCTATCCATGTTTTCCAGAGATGCTGCCTGATCCGCTGAGTTACTCCAGCACTTTGTGTCCTTTTTGGACAAGGAGTAAAGCTTTGATTGTCTCAAGATGTATTGTCCTCGAAGGGTCGTAGAACAAAACACCGTAGGAACAAGCCCTCCAGCCCACAATGACGTCAAAGATTACGGGGAGAAGGCAGGAGATTGGGGTTGAGAAGGAAAAATAGATCAGCCATGATTGAATGGCAGAGCACACTTGATGGGCCACAATGGCCTAATTCTGCTCCTATCTCTTATGACACCAATTTACCATAACAATCCTCAGACTAACATGGTTAACATGTGCTGATGTGGTGAAGATTGGGTTCATATTCCCTTAATTTAAAACGATTGAAGAATTAGCTAATTGAACTTCAGATGATTAAAGAATTTATTGCAGTTCATTTGGAGAAACTTTCCTCTGGTTTAGCAGTGAGAGGGAGTTATGGACAGGTTAGGGAGCACATCCTGAAAATAGGGGAAAGTTGTAATGTCAGACAGCATTTACACAATGGGCATGATGATTTTAAACTCTCCCCCCCCACGAGATACAGACTCTGGGTAGGTGTAGGGATATGTGAGATTTTTTGTTGTAAATGTTAATGTTATCAAGGAGCAAAATTGATAGATATGTGTAGGCTGCGGACCAATACCTGTTAACTATTCGAAAAGGTACGATGGACAATGTCTGACAATAGCACGGGAGGCCTTTCGGCCCGTTGTGTGTGTGCTGGCTCTTTGAAAGCGATCTTCATAATGATCCCCAGTGTGTTTGTTCCATTGTCCAAACTGACTTTTGAACGTTTCTGAAAATCAATTCTCCAGCCCTTTCAAATGTTGAGTCCCAGGTTTTATTCATCTACTAGGAATGACCTTCTTCCGTGTCTTGTGATCCTTGCAGAAAGTTTTCCTTCTGTCTCTTTAGTTCTTGGCCCATTGTTTAAATATTTGGCTTCTGGTCCACTTTTTAGAGGAAATAATTTCATGTGTAGGAAGGAACAGCAGATGCTGGTTTAAATAGAAGGAAGACACAAATTGCTGGAGTAACTCAGCAGGACAGGAAGCATCTCTGGAGAGAAGGAATGGGTGACGTTTCGGGGCGAGAACCTTCCTCAGATTGACCCGAAGTGTCACCCATATCTTCTCTCCAGAGATGCTGCCTGTCCCGCTGAGTTACTCCAGCCATTTGTGTCTATCTTTGGAAATAGTTTCATCCTGGGCGCATTGTCGAACTCTTTGATAGTTTGGAAAGTCCATCTGTTCTGACCCCTCTCTGAACTATTGCACCTTCTGCCTGTGACCATGTGCATCCTCTTGGATGGTGTGCGGATTAATCCTCACTCCAGTTCTCGCTTGCCTCTCTCTGCAGATGTTGGGATTGCCGATCACCGAGGAGCAGCTCCAGGAAATGGAGTCAAATCTGGAAAACATTGATTACAAGATGGCTGTCGAGGAGGAGAAGAAGCTGCGTCACGATGTGATGGCCCACGTCCACACGTTTGCCCACTGCTGCCCCAAGGCCGCTGCCATCATCCACCTTGGAGCCACCTCCTGCTACGTCGGGGACAACACGGTGAGATGATGTGACGCACTCACTAACCCCTACTGCACCCCCCACCCTCCAAACCTGACACACACTGTTGTACAGCACACTAATACCCCCCTTCAGCCCACCATGTCCATGCCACCACTGTACCTAATCCCACTAAACCCGTTCACCTGCATCCACCTTGCTGTGTCTTGCTGATAAAAGTCTGGGTGCTGCTTTAATGTTGTGGAGGTATCTGCTCCATTACCCTCAAGCAGCTTATTCCAGACATTCTCCCATCTATCCTTCGGGAATATGAGTCGGGTGCATTGGGGCGGAACAGCGGCACAGCTGGTAGAGCCACAGTGCCACAGACCCCGGTTCGATCCTGACCTCGGGTGCCGTCTGTGTGTGGAGTTTGTACGTTCTCCCTGTGGATGCGTGGATTTCCTCCGGGTGCTCCGGTTTCCTCCCACTTCATAAATGACGTGCGGGTTTGTACGTTAATTGACCGCTGTAAAATTACCCCTCGTGTGTAGGGAGTGGATGAATAAATGAATACGTTTATTGGCCAAGTATTCACATACAAGGAATTTGCCTTGGTGCTCCGCCCGCAAGTGAATGGCGGTGCTGGCTCGAAGGGCCGAATTACCTCCTCCTGCACCTATTTTCTATGTTTTTTTTCTATTAAGTGACAACATGACATACAGTGACCATGAGAAATGACACATAAAATATTAAACAATAATAAAACATTATCGAGAAAACATTGAGAAAATGGGATCACATAGAACTAGTGTGAACAGGTGATCGATGGTCGACGTGGACTCGGTGGGCCGAAGGGCCTGCTGCCATTTTGTAACTCTGAACTACACTAACCACAGGTGCAATGATGTGCCTGGGGTGACCAAACACGGCGGTGTTGGGAAGCCCTCCCTTGTAGACAAATGCAGATAGGAAGTTTCTGAGAGGTTATAAGTAAATGGGGCACTTAATTGTTTAATTTAATTAGAGTAGTTTATTATTGTCATGTGTGCCGAGATACAATGAAGAACTTAGTTTTGCGTGCTGTCCAGTCAAATCATTCTATACATGAATACACTCATACAGAAGTAAAAGAGAAACTATTGTAGTGGATAATAATGGATCCTCTTAGTTTAGTTTAGAGGTACAGCGCAGAAACAGGCCCTTCGGCCCACCGGGTCCGTGCCGACCAGCGATCCCCGCACATTAACACTATCCTACAACCACTAGGGACAATTTTCACTTTTACCAAGCCAATTAACCTACAAACCTGTACGTCTTTGGAGTGTGGGAGGAAACTGAAGATCGCGGAGAAAACCCACGCAGGCCACGGGGAGAATGTACAAACAGCACCCGTAGTCGGGATCGAACACGGGTCGCTGGCGCTGCATTCACTGTAAGGCGGCAACTCTACCGCTGGGCCACCGCGACTGCCTCTACTCGTACAGCTCCAGCTGTCGTATGGCAGGGATCTCAACTGCAGGGGTAGAAATGGCATGTACAGTGTGTATAAGATGCACAAGATGCAAGCTTCTAATGCTGCGTTGATGTTGCCGTACGAACGTGCACCCTAAATTGTTTTCTAAGATGCTGAAAGGGTGGCACAGCGGGTAGAGCCACTGCCTCACAGCCCCGGAGACCGGGGTTTCATCCTGACCTCGAAATGCTGTCAGTGTGGAGATTGCACATTCTCCGTGTGACCACGCGGGTTTCCTCCCACCTCCCAAATGCGTATGGGTTTGTAAGTTAATTGGCCTCCAGATTGTGGATGAAAAAGTAGGATAACATAGAACTAGTGCTGGTATGGGCACCGCTTGTAAAATCTGAAGGGTGGACTTTGAAAGTGGCACCTCAGTAGATTATTCCTGTACACTTACTGCTCGGGGGTGGGGTGATGCTCTACTAGACTGTTTTGAAGGACAGGAATTTCACTGTGTTGATGTGACAATAAAAAGCACAATTGACCAGGAATGAATGAATGAATGACTTTATTGTCACATGTGTCAAGTCACAGTGAAATTCTTTATTTTGCATACCCAAGGAATGCAAATAGTCGTTACATGAAGGACACCGACCAAGTTACAAAGTACTCCACGCCGGGTCCTCCTTTGATCTTTAACCCCCACCCGCCCCACAGCGGTTCCCCCACACCGCACCCTCCGGCTCCCACGTGGCCCATCCTCGACCGTCGATGCCCGCCAACCTCTACCACAAGTGCTCTCATCGACCTCCGCGCCGACCCAGAGACCAGCTGCGGACAGGTGAGACCGCCGCACCACAGACCAGCAACAGACAGGTGAATGATGGTAGACACAAAATGCTGGAGTCAATTCCTTCTCTCCATAGATGCTGCCTCACCCGCTGAGTTACTCCTGCATTTTGTTTCTACCTTCCATTTTACCAGCATCTGCAGTTCTTTCTTGTAGACAGGTAAATGATAGTCAGCTTGGACTCAGTGGGCCGAATGGCCTTTTTCCATGGGTGTATCTCTGAACTAATCTGAGCTTGTAGCTGTTCATTCTGTGCTGGCTGGTTTAGTGTTGCAGCATTCTTTCTAAACATAGTTCCCTGACCTTTCCCCCTGCTGCAGCCTCACAAGCAGCGTGCTGGTTCTTGTGTAGTCAGGAACTGCAGATGCTGGTTTAAATCGAAGATGCTGGAGTAACTCAGCGAGCAGGACAGGCAGCATCTCTGGAGAGAAGGAATGGTTGACGTTTCAAGATTCAAGTGTCATGTGTCCCAGATAGGGCAATGAAATTCTTGCTTTGCTTCAGCACAACAGAATACTAAAGGTCGAGACCCTTCTTCAGACTGATGATTCAACTGCTCCCCCCACCTCCACGCCTTGGTACTTTATCGTTAATGATTGATTTTTTCGTCGGCAGGATCTGATCGTTCTCCGCGATGGTTTCGACATCCTCCTGCCCAAGGTGAGACTCTCGCTGTTGGCGGCGGCTGCATTTCCCCTGCCACTGTCCTTGAGCCGCTTTGACTGACTATCTCCCTCTATCCCTCTGCTGCAGCTGGCGCGAGTCATCAGCCGTCTGGCGGACTTTGCCCAGGAGCACGCCACTCTCCCAACCCTCGGCTTCACCCACTACCAGTAAGTGTGAAGGAAAACTTACAAACACACCCCAAAGATCGAATGTGTGAAACTTTGAATGATACACTCGTGTCACATGGACCTAAGGTCATAAGAAATAGGAGTAGAATTAGGCCATTCGGCCCATCAAACCTACTCCGCCATTCAATCATGGCTGATCTATCTCTCCCTCCTAACCCCATTCTCCTGCCTTCTCCCCGTAATCCCTGACACCTGTACTAATCAAGAATCTTTCTCTGCCTTAAAAATATCCACTGACTTGGCCTCCACAGCCTTCTGTGGCAAAGAATTCCACAGATTTGCCACCCTCTGACTAAAGAAATTCCTCCTCATCTCCTTCCTAAAGGAATTCGGATGCTATGCCCGCTAGTCCTCGACTCTCCTATATCGCACACTGTTGATGGCTCAATAGTGATCACATATAGTCTTTCCGCTGACTGGAGAGCACGGAATGAAACGCTTTTCTCTGTACCTCGGTACATGTAACAATAAACTAAGCTAAACGTCACTAATGTTTCATCCCCAAATGTTCCACCAGTGAATGGTTTGGGAGGTCACTCCACAGGGTCAAAGACCTCCTGATCTGTGGGATGTTCTCGAGGTTAAATACTGCTCAAACACAGGCCCTTCGGCCCATTGTATTCGCGCCGACCAGCGATCCCCGCATGTTAACACTATCCTATAAGGATTTTTCAGGCAGAGATAGATAGTTTCTTGATTAGTATAGGTGTCAGGGAGAAGGCAGGAGAATGTGGTTAGGAGGGAGAGAGAGATCAGCCATGATTGAATGGCGGAGTAGACTTGATGGGCCGAATGGCCTAATTCTGCTCCTATCACTGGTGAAGGTGTGCGGTGGGGGTCCGTCAGGGTCAGACTGGTTCAGCCACTGTGGGGGGAGTCTCCACATAACTTGTGTGTGTGTGTGTGTGCGCTGTCGTTGTCCAGGCCGGCCCAGCTGACCACGGTGGGGAAGCGCTGCTGCCTCTGGATCCAGGACCTGTGCATGGACCTGAGGAACCTGGAGCGCGCCCGTTCCGAGCTGCGTTTCCGGGGGGTGAAGGGAACCACGGGCACCCAGGCCAGCTTCCTGCAGCTCTTCGAGGGAGACCACTGCAAGGTGAATGGTGGCGGCTGCCCCGGGCCGTGGGGGTTGATTGAACAATTGAACGATACAGCGTAGAAACAGGCCCACCGTCCACTCCGACCGCCCGACACCCGTTCACACTGGTTCTGTGTTATCTTCACTTTCTCATCCACTCCCCGCACACTCGGGGCAATCTACAAAGGCCAATTCACCTACAAACCCACACGTCTTTGGGATGTGGGAGGAAACCGGAGCACCCGGAGGAAACCCACACGGTCACAGGAAGAACATGCAAACTCAACGCAGACAGGGGTAGTGCTCTCCCAGGTTGATTGTAAATAGCAGTGGGTTTCTGCTCCATGAGCATTTGCCCGATCCAGCTGGCCTGCCTATGGACCGAGCTTTGCCGGGCAGTGAGCTGAATCACTTAATTCCTTCAGCAGTACTCCAAGCAAAGAGTCAAGAGTGTTTTATTCTCATATGTCCCCAACAGAACAATGAAATTCTTACTTTCAGCCACACAACAGAATATGTAAACATAGTACTGTGTAAACAATGTAATAAACGAAAACTTCAGTATACGCACGTGTGCGCGCACACAGACACGCAATCAAAATGCGTAAAGACAAAACCAATGCACGTGTGGGGGCGCGGCACGGTGGCGCAGCAGTAGAGTTGCTGCCTTGCAGCGCAAGAGACCCGGGATCGATCCACCACGGGTGCTGTCTGTACGGCATTTGTACGTTCTCCTGCTGACCACTTGGGTTTTCTCCGGTTTCCTCCAACACTCCAAAAGCGTACAGGTTTGTAGGTTAATTGGCTTTGTAAAAAAAATTCTAAATACAAATGCTCCCCGATGTACGATGCTTCGACTTACAATACTTCGACTTTACGATGCTGGGCAAAACGGCAGCGAGCCGCAGCTCACTTCCGGTCACGTGGTCAAATTGTATTAAATGCGTTTTCCACTTATGATATTTTTGATTTACGATGGGTTTACCGGAGCGTAACCCCATCGTAGGTCGAGGAGCAGCTGGAGTCCCCAGTGTGATTAGGATAGCGTTAGTCTATGAGGATGGCTGGTCGGCGGGGACTCAGCTGAAGGGCCTGTTTCTGCGCTGTATCTCTAATCTAAACTAAACAATGCCCAAGTCCATGTAGTTCAGAGCTTTATTTGAAGGTTATAGTGGTTAATAGCCTCATGATTATAGGGAAGAAACTGCTCCTGAACCTGGCCGTTGCAGATGCAGCAAGAATACACAACGAGCTGATTAGTTGCAACAGTGTTTTAATTCCTTCCAGTTGCTTTATGGCTGAATTGGATGTTGGCCTATCTGATCTGTTCACTGTTGGCATGGACTCTGGTTCAACACCCTCAGCGCAACGTATGGCTTCACATTCCTGTATCCATAGTTGATCACCAGGATAGGAACTTCCCTCTGAAGAAGGAAGCTAGAGGTCCCGATGTAGATGCCTGAGTAGACCAACTCAGAAACTCTGCCACTGACTGTTGGACAATCACACTGCATTACTCTGCTTCTTCTTCTTGCGTATGGGGTGCACAGCCTAAAGTTGTAGGACAACTTGTTCTATTTGACCTTACTCGATTGTTCACGCCAGGTTGATTGCATTCGTCGAAACAGGGCGGACCACATGAAGGTTGCAATCTCCCACCCCTGCATTACTCTGCTGAATAGCAGGCTGGTTCTCCCACAACCCCACGCCAGGATTTACTCCTTGAAACATTGAACCTGAGTGGCCGCTCTCAGTACCGTGTTAATGTGCACATTGTCACGGTATCACACTGTGTAACTCAACAACACTATATTAGTTGTGAAGTCCTCTGAGACGATCTGTTTGTGCAAAGACAGTGTATAAGATGCATGTCTTTGCTTTTCTATAAAATATATATCTGCATCTTTCCTAAATCTTCCCCATTTTCTGTAGTTTTTTTCATTGTCTAATCATCCGAATGCTGAAACCATGCAGAGTGGACACAGGGCATTCGGCCCAGCCAGCTGCTCGGTGTGTCAGTGCTGCTACTCCCTGAGCTTCCCAGTGTTCCTCTGACTCCTCCAGCCCTCCCAGCTCTGCCCAGTGTTGCTGAGTTACTAATACAGTGTTGTTGAGTTACACAGTGTGATACCGTGACAGGCAGTCCTGGCCACTGCGTCTGCCTGCGGTACTACGGGAGATCGGTGTTCAGTGACCCGCTCTGGTTCTAACGCTCTCTCTCCCCCCCCCGGCTCCCTCTCTTTCAGGTCGAGGAGCTCGATCGCCTGGTGACGGAGATGGCCGGATTTCAACAGTGAGTTATCAGCCGTCACCACACGGCATGTCGACCACCGGCGGTCAGTGCTCCCGTTCACACTGGCAGGTCTCTGTCCTCAGCCCGACACTCCCTGGTAGCGTCCAACCCAGGCGACTATTTGCGTGCTAGCCACAGACGCAATCACACATTACAATCGCTCCACGCTTTTAAAACTACTCCTACAGCAACATTTCTTACTTTAACTGTGATACCCTCGGACTATCTTTGATTGGACTTCACTGGCTTTACCTTTCATTAAACGTTGTTCCCTTATTATGTATCTATACACTGTAAATGGCTCAATTGTAATCATGTTTTGTCTTTCCGCTGACTGGTTAGCACACAACGAAAGCTTTTCACTGTACTCGTGACAATAGATAAACAAAACTGTGATCTGCGACTGACTTTGCTTCTACCGACCCCTTCCTTCTCAACGCTCCTGCCCTCCTCGCAACTTTACCCCTGGCCAGACTCACCACACGTTGTGAAAGGGACACTCCCCCCAATTGGTCCCTTGAACTAGTATTAGTATAAACTTATTCATTCATTCATTATTGTCATTCAATAAGATAACAACTGATTCAACTTGTCCCGGTGTGCTCCCGTTTTTCCCACCATCTCTCCACCTGCCGTCACCCTCCCCCCCCCCCCCCCCCCCCCCCCCCCCCCACCCATTCAGTAATTCAGAATGAAGGAGATTTAGAAGCCTTGGGCAAATTGAATTGTTACTTTCTTTATTTTTATTCTTTATGTTTACGGAGAGGAGAACAATCTGCGCATGGGCGGTTTAAGATTTTTTTTAAAGCCGACTAACTGCCTACCCTGAATAATTACTCACGGCACGTGCCTGCCTTATAGGTAACGCCCTCCAATCCAGGCAGCATCCTCTGCACCTTCTTCAAAGCCTCCACATATTGTCAGCAATAAGGCGACCAGAACTGTACACAAAAAATGCTGGGGTTACTTAGCGGGTGAGGCAGCATCTATGGAGAAAAGGAGTAGGCGATGTTTCGGGTCGAGACCCTTCTAAAGCTGCATCATGACTTCCTGACTCTTATACTCAGTGCGCCAACAAATGAAGAGGAGCGTGCCATACGCCTTCTTTACCGCTTTGTCTACTTGTGTTGCCAATGTCGGGAAGCGATGGACTTGGGCCGCAAGAGCCCTCTGCTCATCAATGCTGTTAAAGTTCTTGTGGCGCCTTCCCACCCACACGTTGGTGTTGCATGCAGCCGGTTGCAGCTGGCGACTCGCCTGCAGTAACGGGCTGTGTGCAAAACCAACGCGGGCGTGCAGGCGCCACAGGTTTACTTGGTCGACTGCCACCGTGTCACTTTTATCGTCATATCCGCGAGTGAGCGGAAGATTGCGTGTGGCAACGGGGTCACCAGTGGTAGAATCTGCTGAATCTCACCACAGAAAGCCAAGGACAGTCGACACGTAGCTGAGCCAGACATCACGTGTCTTGTTTATTCCAGAGCTTCTTTTACCCACAATCTCACTAATCATAACCCGTGTGCAGATAAGGCTGATTAGTGCGTCTGACCTTGGAGTTGTTTTTTTTAAGAAGGAACTGCGGATGCTTGAAAAATCGAAGGTAGACAAAAATGTTGGAGAAACTAAGCGGGTGAGGCAGCATCTATGGAGCGAAGGACAATAGACAATAGGTGCAGGAGTAGGCCATTCGACCCTTCGAGCCAGCACCGCCATTCAATGTGATCATGGCTGATCATCTTCAATCAGTACCCCACTTCTCCCCATATCCCCTGACTCCACTATCTTTAAGAGCCCTATCTAGCACTCAGAGACCGGAAACGTCACCTATTCCTTCACGCCATAGATGCTGCCTCACCCGCTGAGTTTCTCCAGCATTTTTCTCTACCTTGGAATTGTGATTGAGCTCTTGTGGCTGGGCCACTCGTGAGGCTACTCGCGAATTGCCGGCGGTAACCAGCAGAAAGCAAAACCAACGGCGCCACAGTCTTGTCGTTAGCTGTCCACTTTCCCCGTACATTCAACCTCCCGACACCTCACACCAGCGTGGATTAAACTCTGTGTGTGTGTGTGTGTGTGTGAGTATGTGCTCTCTGTGCCCGCACCACTGGCCCGTCCTCTCTCCCCCCTCCATCCCGTCGCCGATCCGTATCCCCATCCTCGTTCTCCCCTCCTCCTGCCTCTCCCACTCCCCCATGGTTGCTCCCTTTGGGCCTTTCTCATCCCGCCCCCCCTCTCTGGTGGGGTCAGAGAGCAGCAGGAACCCTCCTCGCTGCTGCCGGCTCCAGACCGGTCTGCCAACGTCGGGTTTGCACAAACCGTGAGAGGGGGGGGAAACAATCAGCGTTGCCGTTTTGTACCCGCAGGACCTACATGGTGACGGGACAGACGTACAGTCGCAAGGTGGACATCGACTCTGTGGCCGTACTCTCCAGCCTTGGAGCCTCAGTGCACAAGGTCAGAGGAGTGTCCAGTCAGTGTGTACTGGGGAGGGGGTTGGATGCTGTGTCAGGGTGGGTGGGGGAGGACAGGAGCAAGGGTGTGCCTGCCTGGAAGGGAGGGAGGGAAGCGTGTAATTGTGGGGAATATGTGTGTTGGGCCACGGGGGAGGTTCATCTGTTCTAGACCAGGGGGGGGGGGGGAGGAGTGTCAGTGGGACCACGGGGAGGTGTTTGACCGAGTGCGGAGTGCCCGGTAACCCCCTGCATCTTTACAGATCTGCACTGATATCCGCCTGCTGGCAAATCTGAAGGAGATGGAGGAGCCCTTTGAGAAAGAACAGATCGGTGAGCAAGGCAGTGGGCGGAGGGGAGCAGCTCCCCTGTGTGGGTGGGGGGGGGGGGGGGGGGGGGGCAGGCTCGTACTCCACTGGGTGGGGGCTGGGGGCCTTTGCTGATCATTGGTTTATCATTGGCGCCTGTACCGTACAGTGGGTAACAGTTGGTCGTGTGCGACCCATTCCACTCACACTGGACAGCTAGCCATTCACACGTACTACAAAATAGTGCAAAGAGAAAAATGCCAGAGTGCAGAGTATAGTGTTCCCGTGTTCCAACTACAGAGAAAGTGCAGAGATAAAAAAGTGTAAGCGCTGTAATGAGGTGGGTTGGGAGATGGGGACTGCACCCTAGATTATGGAAGAAACAAAAAACTACAGATGCTGGTTTATACCGAAGATGGATACAAAGTGCTGGAGTAACTCAGCGTGTTAGGCAGCATCTCTGGAGAAAAAGGATGGGTGATGTGTCAGGTTGGGTCTGAAAAAGGATCCTGACCCGAAACGTCACCCATCCATTTTGTTACAGGGATACCTACTGACCCGCTGAGTTGCTCCAGCACTTTGTGTCTATCTCTAACCAATGAAAGGTCCATTGATAACAGCTGGGGAGCAATTGTTCCTGACCCTGGAGGTGCGTGTCAAGCTCGCCCTACTGTGGGCGAATGGATGGCTTTCCACCAGTCGGCTCAATTTAAAATGCTGGAGTGTAGTTCCCTGCGTGAGGTGTTCTCATGTGGCTGCATCAAATGCCCGCACGTGTTCCACATCACTCCAAGGTAGCAAAATTGCTGGAGAAACTCAGCGGGTGCGGCAGCATCTATGGAACTAAGGAAATTTGTCTACCTTCTATTCTCCAGCATCTTCAGTTCCTTCTTGAACATCCACATCACTCCATTCCCCCGCACGTCCACGTGCCCATCTAAAAGCCCCTCAAACACCACCATCGCACCTGCCTCCACCACCACCCCTGTCAACGTGTTCCAGGCACCCACCACTCAACAGTGGGTGGAGGTTGATGGGGGGAATGGAGGGGCAGGCAGAGGGCGAGGGGTGTCCCTGGTTTGGGTGCAGGGTGAAGGTTGTTGTGGTTGGGGGGGGAGGGAGGTGGTGCGGTGTGTGGGTCGTGAAGGGTGTTCCATGCGTATTGGGGGGTGTGGCTGGAGGGCGAGTGTTGTCCCTGTTCTGCGTGGATTTGAGGGGATTCTGATGGGTGCCCCCTGGTATGAGGATATCGTGCACGTAATGGGGACAGGCAATGGGCATCCCGTGCGGGCAAAAGGGCAAGGGGGCGTGGGATGAGGGGCATCCTGCATGGATTGGGGGTGGGGGACATCCCCGTGTGGAGGGAGCCCCTGTTCACCTGTGCCACTGTCTGCAGGCTCCAGCGCCATGCCCTACAAGAGGAACCCGATGCGCAGTGAGCGCTGCTGCAGCCTGGCCCGCCACCTCATGATGCTGGTCCTGGACCCGCTGCAGACCGCAGCCGTGCAGTGGTTCGAGCGCACGCTGGACGACAGCGCCAACAGGTCGGCGTCGCACCCACCCCCCTCGGGGAAACTCACAACACTTGCACCTCTGGCCAACACCTCACCGCCCACCGTTTCCCCCCCCCCCCCCATCCTTACCCTCCCCCCCATCCTTACCCCCCTCCCCATCCATACCGTTCCTCCCATCCTTACCTTCCCCCCCCCATCCTTACCCTCCTCCCCCATCCTTACCCTCCTCCCCCATCCTTACCCCCCCCCCCCCCCCATCCTTACCCCCCCCCCCCCATCCTTACCCCCCCCAGCTGACACGCCATCACCTGCCAAGACACTTCGCCCCCCCCCCCCCCCCCACCCCCAAACACTCTCCACCCCCCTCGGGCTGGCACTTCACTGCCTGCCGAGATCGTGTTCCCCTCCTCCTTCTCACTCCCTCCCTTTCCTCCCACTTCACCCCTTTGGCCAACACCTCACTGCCTGCGAGATAACTCATGTGTGTGTGTGTCCCGTCTCTCAGTTCCTCTCTCCCCTACCTACCCTCCGTCTGACACCTCACCGCCCGCTGGGACACCTCGTCCCCCATCCTCTGGCCGACACCTCCCCCATCTCTCTCTCTCTCTCTCTCTCTCTCTTCAGGCGCATCTGTCTGCCCGAGGCGTTCCTCACGGCAGACGTGATCCTGAGCACACTGCAGAACATCACGGAGGGGCTGGTCGTTTACCCAAAGGTAGGCTGGCAGTGAGGGAGCTGGGCCGTGGGCTAACGTCTGTATAACGTGGTGGGATTGAGTCTGCAGCCAGAGCTGACAGGCCGGAGTAACGTAACGTGAGCCTGCCTTTCCACGCTGCACGTGCAACTGGTGCTGCTCATGGCTTCCAGTCCAGTAAACTCTCTTCAGCTCCTTGGACAGGAGAGATCGTTGAACCTAACCTTGCTAGTTTAGAGATAGAGTGTGGAAACAGGCCCTTCGGCCCACCGAGTCCACACCAACCAGCAATCAGCTCAAACTATCCTGCACTCTAGGGGCAATTTACAATTTTTACTGAAGCCAAATAAGTCGACAAAGGCTATAATAGCTTAAAATCAAGAGCCCCAAAGGATTGAATCCCAGGCACCTGGGAAAGAGTTTGGGAGATTGGAATAAGGGTCAAAATGGCAGCAGAGTGGAACTGCTCCCTTACTAGAGTTGCTGCCTTACCGTGCCAGAGACCCGGGTTCGATCCTGACCATAAATGTACACGTTATCCCCGTAACTGCGTGGGTTTTCTCTGGTTTCCTCCCACATCCCAAAGTCGTACAAGTTTGTATGTTAATTGGCTTCGGTAAAAAAAATTATAAATTGTCCCTTGTGTGTAGGTGTACGGTGTGGACTCGGTGGGCTGAAGGGCCTGTTTCCTTGCTATATCTCTTTAGTCTACAGAATGGGAAGGCTTTTAATTTTTTTTAAGGAAATGGGGGACTTTTGTTTGAAGGCAATGGATTGTAATCTTAAAACAGAACTGAGGAGATGTGACAATAAACTCACGAAGTTGAACTTGAACTTGAAGAAATGTGACAATATAAAATGTTTCTTTCCCCACGATTAATAGGTGTTAACTATAAAAATTTTGACCCTAAGTATTTCTTAGAAGTAAATCAGGTATCTTGTGATTTGCAAAGAATAAAGTGAAGTGGGTGGTAATGGAGCCATTTTCACCATGAGATATTTGTATAAAATTGATATGCAGTGACTTGTGTACACAAAGGGTGCTGGCTGGATGTTTCAATTGTGTCAAGAGTGTTTTACTGTCAAAACGGAACAATGAAACTCTTACTTGCAGCAGCACAACACGTTGTACTCAATAGAAAATATTTAGTGCTCAATAGAAAATATAATAAAACAAAAAAAGTTCAATAAATTTAAAAAGGAACAAAAACAAAACCAAAAGTCCCTAGTGCAAAGCCCCAAGTCACGAGGCAGTTTGTAGTTCTACTTCCCTTCCTATTCCCATACTGACATTTCTGTCCCAGGACTCTTCCACTGTCAGAGTGAAGCCAAACGCAGCTTGGTTTCAGTTTCAATTTAGTTCCGTTTATTGTCACGTACACCGAGCTACGGTGAAAATTGGAGGAACAACATCCGATATTTCACTTGGGCAGCTTACAAGCCAGCAGTATTTCTCTAACTTCAAGTACCCCTTGCATCCGCTCTCTCTCTCTCTCTCTCTCTCTCTCTCTCCCTCTCTCTCACTCTCTCTCTCTCTCCATCCCTCCCCCCCCCCACCCAAGTTGTCCTGCTGAGTTTCATGGTTTGTTTCACTCATTATCACCTTCTCCACAGCCAACAATGGAGCATTGTGGGCTCCACCTTTCCTTGATCATCGTTCATGGCTTTGATTTGTCCTTTTTGCACACCTTTCATTCATTTGTTCTATGTACTTCTATGTCTCTCGTTTCCGTCTCCCCCTGACTCTGTCTGAAGAAAGGTCTAGCCCCGAAACTTCACCTATTCCTTTTATCCAGAGATGCTGCCTGAGCTACTGCAGCTTTTTGTGTCCACCATGTTTGTAGTTCTGCCAGTTTAGTTGGAGTTTGTAGGGTAGTTCATAGGAGAACTAGTGTCCTGTTAGTAGGCTGCGGGTGGCCTGCCTGGGCTTATCAACAGGATCCACGTTCAAGGCTGTGCATCTCTGGAACAGCTGAGAGTAACGAGTAAGATGTAACCTCCTGCCCTTCACCTTCTGTCTATCTTCTCCTCCTTTTGCCCGTGATCCTAGAGTCGTCATTCTCAGCCCCGTGCTCATCGTCAGCTCCTCAGTGTTCACTCCCCCACCCACACCCCCCACTGGCCTCCCTTCACCGTTTAATCCTCTGTTTCAGGTGATTGAGCGTCACATCCTTCAGGAGCTGCCCTTCATGGCGACCGAGAACATCATCATGGCCATGGTGAAGGCCGGGGGGAACCGGCAGGTCAGTGGTGGTGGCGGGAGTCGGAGGTCGCGGGGACCGGTCAGTGGTGGTGGGAGGTCAGAGGTCGCAGGGACCGGTCAGTGGTGGCGGGGGTCATAGGTCGTTGGGACCGGTCAGTGGTGGCGGGGGTCATAGGTCGCGGGGACCGGTCAGTGGTGGCGGGGGTCAGAGGGTGAGGAAGGTCAGAGGGCGAGGATCTTAGGTGGTGGCAGGGGTCATTGGGCATGGGGTCAGTGGTGAGGCGGGTAGGGGCAAACCCGTAGGGTCCTTCCTACACCCTTCTGGGCTTGTGTGCATTTCCTGTGAATGAGAGATGAGTGGCCATGATTCATTCTGCAAACACAGCACTGGGTTGTGGGGATGCAGGGGGTGGTGGCGTGTGCGGTTTGTTTTCCCTGTGGCGGGGTCACCCTGGTGCGTCACTGATTCCGCTCTCTCTCCCCGCCGCAGGATTGCCACGAGCGGATCCGCGTCCTCTCCCAGCAGGCGGCGGCCGTGGTCAAGCAGGAGGGGGGCGACAACGACCTGATGAGCAGGATACGCAGCGACCCCTACTTCAGCCCCATCCACGGGCAGCTGCAGCTGCTGCTCCGCCCCAGCTCCTTCATCGGCCGCGCCCCACAGCAGGTGAGGGCAGGCAGGCAGGCAGCAGCAATCCGCACCGTAAACGCTCACTGTCCGAATAACACAGCCTGGGGCTCTCACTGTAACACAAGGGCCATGCAGTAACACAGCCTGGTGATCTCACTGTAACACAGGGGCCATGCAGTAGTAACACAGCCTGGTGATCTCTCTATCATGGGGGCCATGCAGTAACACAGCCTGGTGATCTCACTGTAACACAGGCCATGCAGTAACACAGCCTGGGGCTCTCACTGTAACACAAGGGCCATGCAGTAACACAGCCTGGTGATCTCACTGTAACACAAGGGCCATGCAGTAACACAGCCTGAGGGTCTCACTGTAACACAAGGGCTATGCAGTAGTAACACAGCCAGGGCCTCTCACTGTAACACGGGGGCCATGCAGTAGTAACACAGCCTGGTGATCTTTCTATCATGGGGGCCATGCAGTAACACAGCCTGGTGATCTCTGTAACACTGAAGCCATGCAGTAACACAGCCTGGGGCTCTCACTGTGACACTGAAGCCATGTAGTAACACAGCCTGGGGCTTTAACTGTAACACTGGGGCCCATGCAGTAACACAGCCTGGGCCTCTCACTGTAACACAGGGGCAATGCAGAAACACAGCCTGGGCCTCTCACTAACACAGGGGCAATGCAGAAACACAGCCTGGCCTCTCACTGTAACACAGGGGCAATGCAGAAACACAGCCTGGGGCTCTCACTGTAACACAGGGGCCATGTAGTAACACAGCCTGGGGCTCTCATTGTGACACTGAAGCCATGCGGTAACACACTGGCAAGGCCCCCTGCTCTCACTGCCACACTGGGGCCACACGGTAACACGTGGCGGGCACGGCACGTGTTCTCGCTCTAACACCTGGATACGGCCCTGGTTGTGACACGTGGACCTTGAACGGCTCTGGGTGTGACACTGCGGGGACACACAGAGGCAGCCCACCACTCTTCATCTTGCATGTGGGCTTGCTGTGTGACACAGGCCACAACTCTCACTGACACACAGACATGGACCACAGCTCTCGCTCGAGCACGTGTACACCAGCTACGCTCTGACACGCTAGGTTGCAATATCATTTCAAGAACACCACACATTTCACATACGGAGCAAGGTGCTGAGACCAGACTCCTCCATGTCCCCAGCTACCATCTTCACTGCTGTACCTGGGGGACCCTGTCCCCTCTCTCCCTCGCCTTCACTGCCTGTCCTGCCGCTGACTTCAGCAGCATCATGCCATCTCCGTTGCCAGTCAAGAGGTCGAGACTCCTTAATGTTGCTGCATATGTAATCAAAGAGGCGGAACCATCGACAGATAGAACGTCCTTGAGCTCTTGACGAAACGCAAACCTTGCATATTGTATCAGCATCGCGCATTATGTACTGAGTCATAAGGTCATCAGTGATAGGAGTAGAATTAGGACATTCAGCCCATCAAGTCTATTCTGCCATTCAATCATGGATAACCTATCTCCATCCTAACCCCATTCTCCTGTTTTCTCCCCATAACCTCTGACACCCGTACTAATCAAGAATCTATCTACTGTATCTCTGCTTTAAAAATATCCATTGACTTGGCCTCCACAGCCTCCTGTGGCAAAGAATTCCACAGATTCACCATCCTCTGACTAAAGACATTTCTCCTCATCTCCTTCCTAAAGGAACGTCCTTTTATTCTGAGGCTGTGACCTCTAGTCCTAGACTCTCTCACTAGTGGAAACATCCTCTCCACATCCAAGCCTTTCACTATTCTGTACGTTTCAATGCGGTCCTAATGGGAGATTTGAGACCGTTCCTCCGTCCGGCACTCTGATCATGCCCCTCTCCCCTGGTCTGCCTGTAATATTCTGGTGGTTAATCTTGTCTGAGGTGAGGCACACTGCCATAAATTGAACCTCAAGTCAAGAGTATTTCATTGTAATACAATCCAACAATGCAACAATTAAATTGCAGTAACTTAACAGGCTTGTAAACTCAGTCCACATAGATTATTCATATATACGGCACAGTACGGAACGCCACAGGAGATCCTTCTTCTCTGTGGCTATCAAACTGTACAACTACCCCTTCAGTCGTCGGGTAAACTGACTCTCCCCACCCCCCCCCCCCCCTGCACATCCTCAATCCATTCCACTCGTCACTTTAATCACACGTTTCATGTATTTTGTGTTTTATGATTGTTGGCAGATCAATAGACAATAGGTGCAGGAGTAGGCCATTCGGCCCTTCGAGCCAGCACCGCTATTCAATGTGATCATGGCTGATCATCCCCAATCAGTACCCCACTCCATTCTTCTCCCCATATCCCCTGACTCCGCTATTTTTAAGAGCCCTATCTAGCTCTCTCTTGAAAGCATCCAGAGAACCTGCCTCCACCGCCCTCTGAGGCAGAGAATTCCACAGACTCACCACTCTCTGTGAGAAAAAGTGTTTCCTCGTCTCCGTTCTAAATGGCTTACTCCTTATTCTTAAACTGTGGCCCCTGGTTCTGGACTCCCCCAACATCGGGAACATTTCCCTCTTTCCCTCTTGGGATAAATAAAGTTCTATCCCATCACATATAATAAACAAAGTAAAACACTAAGGTAGACAAAAATGCTGTAGAAACTCAGCGGGTGAGGCAGCATCTATGGAGCGAAGGAATAGGTGACGTTTTGGGTCGAGACCCTTCTTCGGACTCACTATAAACACTCTACTAGTGCAAAAATAAATCCTTAGTGCAACCAAAGATAGTTCATGAACTTCATCGCTGGGGTTAGTATCGTGTAGTTTTCAAAAGCCTGATGGTTTAGTTTAGAGCTACAGTGTGGAGAAAGGCCCTTCGGCCCACACCGATCTATGATCACCCATACGATAAAATAATAATAATAATAATAATAAATACTTTATTGATCCTCTCAGGGAAATTTAGATGTCCAGAAGCCCCCAACCAACAAACCCACAGATTCAAAACGAACGCAGACAGAAAATACCTAGAATACAATGTGGACACTACCTGAGAGCAATAAATACTTAAAAAGACCAATAATTAACAATTAAAAATTGCAAAATGCATCCCCCTACAGCCTAGCGGTCCGAATTATAAAATCTAATGGCTGCAGGGGTGAAGGATCTCCTGAACCGCTCCGTTCTACAGGGCAGGGAGAGGAGCCGGTTGTTGTTCCGAGTGCTCTTTTGACTCCAGAATTACATGGAGGGGATACCCGGGGTTTTTCTGGATGACCTGCACCTTGTGCCTCATACGCCTCTCAAGCACATCCATCCCAGAGTCTACTCTCCCCTCCAGCACTGAGCTAGCTCGTTTAACCAGTTTGACCAGCTTCTTGTTGTTTTTTGCACTAATGCTGTTGCCCCAGCAGACAACAGCGTAGAAAATAACACT
The DNA here is from genome assembly GCF_010909765.2 of Amblyraja radiata. Classification (NCBI taxonomy): domain Eukaryota; kingdom Metazoa; phylum Chordata; class Chondrichthyes; order Rajiformes; family Rajidae; genus Amblyraja; species Amblyraja radiata. The sequence continues at coordinate 12,503,485 of NC_045993.1, forward strand.
TGCAACCACAGTGTTGTAAAACATGTGCAGCATTTCATTACACACATTGAAGGATTTGAGCCTTCTGAGGAAAAAGAGTCTGCTCTGGCCTTTTTTGTAGAGGGAGTCAGAGTTGACAGACCAGTCCAGTTTGTTATCAAGGTGCACTCCAAGGTATTTATATGTCTGCACCACCTCAATGTCAGCCCCTGCAGCGTTGACCGGCTGAAGGGGGAGCTTGGACCTGCCAAAGTTAACCACCATCTCTTTGGTTGGCGCTGGGGACAATTTTATCGAGGCAAATTAACCTAGAACCTGCATATTTTTGTAATGTAGTGGAAATCGGAGCACCCGGAGAAAACCCATGCAGTCATGGAGAACGTGCAATATCTACACAGATAGCACCTGTAATCAGGATGGAACCTGGGTCTTTGGTGCTGTAGGGCAACAACTCTACCCCAGCTCCACTGTGCTGGTCACTGTTTTCAGACTCCTGTACCTCCTTCCTCATGGTAGGAGCAAAATAATAATAATAATAATATCTTTTATTGTCATTACACATAAGCGCAACGAGATTTGGTATGCAGCTTCCATCCGATGTCATAACATAAATAACTAATAAAATATTGATTTAGATACCCCGAGAACATGGATTGTAAAAAGAACAGTGAATGAGAAAAGAAAGAAAATGAGAGCGTGGCCAGGGTTTTTAAATGATATTGCCTGCCATTTTGAGGCGGAGGTCAGTCTCTGTGACGGACCTAGGACCTGCACATTTTTGGAATTCAGGAGGGAACTGGAGCACCCGCTGTCACAGGGAGAATGCGCAAACTCCACACAGACAGCACCAGTAGTCAGGATCCAACCCTATGATCTCCTTCGTTCCCGGGCGTTCGAGTTGCTGAACCTGGCCGTGAAGCAACCTCTCAATGTACACAACCCCAAGCGACTGCGTGAACATCAAAGACTGCCGATAAAATGCGTTGGGATTAACTGAAGCTGATTTCTGCCCTGGCAGGTTGTCCGATTCCTGGAGCAAGAGGTGCGGCCGATGCTGGTCCGGTACGCCAGCCAGATGGAGGGAAAGGTGGAGCTGGAGCTGTGAGAAACGGCGAAGAACAGTAGTGGTCCCCGCACCTCGGTGTTGCCGTTCATTCAAGACATGCGGGGCAAGGCACGGGTGGGAATCATGCTTTTGATTTGTGTTCTGCTTGACTAGAGAGTGTTAATGTGTACAGGTTCTCCCAAGGTTTACGAGAGCTCACGATACAGAGATCCCACACATAGGAACGAGTGCTGGGGACGGCAAGGTGGATTACAGAAAGATTCTGCTGTGTGGGAACTCAGTTCCCGGTAACATCATTGCATCTTGCAGAGAAATCTAGCTGAGTTAAACCCCCTAGTTTTAACTACACAATGGCCTTAATAGGCCAACGCTTTTTTAATATATTAGAAACAAGGAACTGCAGGTGCTGGTTTACCAAAAAAAATGGAGCAAAGTGCTGGAGTTACTCAGTGAGCCAGGCAGCATCTCTGGAGAACATGGATAGGTGATGTTTCGGGTTGGGAGAGTGTAAAAGCATCTCAAGCTGAAGCATCATCTATCCATGTTCTCCAGAGATGTGTAGGATCTGACGTTGATCAAAGAAATGTAAAATGGTCCATTGTTGGTTGAGGGGAAGGTGACAACGAGGCCTACAAACAGTAAAATTAACAGTTAAGCTGGTTGGAGAACTAGGGTGGGGGAGAGACAGAGAGAGGGAAAGCAAGGGTTACTTGAAGTTAGAGAATTCTGTCTGACCTGCACTTTGTCTTTTTTCTTAATGGTGGAAACTTGGGTTATGCACAATAGTCAGGAATGGAGCCCTGTTGTAACCTGGGAGGATCTGTATCTGTCCATGGCAGGGTGTTGATGATTGGAAGTGTTAGTCAGGGCCGCTGAAGCTGCAGTGTTACTCTGGATAGAAATCCTCATGTCAGCCGCAGTCCATGAGGCTGTTTCCCAGCTCGTGTGGAAATGTGATTGAAGAGGCATCTTCTCCAAACCCCACCACCAAGCACCGCTCAAAACCACAGGTGACTCCAGCCGGACTAACAGTGGGGGTTCCAGCCTGCAGCATGATCTCTGTGGGAGTTGTAGTCTGGCTGCACTTCATGCCCTTGTGCCAATTTATTCCAGTTGGGAGATCACTGCCCATGCTGGTGCTCAGGGTAGTTCTGTGCAGCTGAGAGATTCTGTCTCTTTTAAATAAAGGCCTCTTGGAATTTTGTATACAGAACAGCTTTGAGTGTTTAATCCTCATTTGAATAACTATTGTAAAGAGCTAAAGATTCAATAAAACCTTCTTCATTTCACCTACAAAAATCTAGCGTTCTCCATCTATGGAATCATAATCATACTTTATTAGCCAAGTATGTTTTGCAACACGCAGGTCACAGGGAAAACGTACAAACACCATACAGACAGCACCCATAGTCCGGATCGACCATGGGTCTCTGGCGCTGTAAGACAACAACTCTACCGCTGCATTGAACCTTAGGGAATTAATAGGACTTTCATATGAAGAAAGACTGGATAGACTCGGCTTGTACTCGCTAGAATTTAGAAGATTGAGGGGGGATCTTATAGAAACGTACAAAATTCTTAAGGGGTTGGACAGGCTAGATGCAGGAAGATTGTTCCCGATGTTGGGGAAGTCCAGAACTAGGGATCACAGTTTAAGGATAAGAGGGAAGTCTTTTAGGACCGAGATGAGAAAATCATTTTTCACACAGAGAGTGGTGAATCTGTGGAATTCTCTGCCACAGAAGGTAGTTGAGGCCAGTTCATTGGCTATATTTAAGAGGGAGTTAGATGTGGCCCTCGTGGCTAAAGGGATCAGGGGGTATGGAGAGAAGACAGGATACTGAGTTGGATGATCAGCCATGATCATATTGAATGGCGATGCAGCTTCGAAGGGCCGAATGACCTACTCCTGCACCTATTTTCTATGTTAATAATCAGAAACGAGGCGATGGTAGATGAGTAGAAAGGATCTTGCTTCAATCTTCACCGCAGCGGATACAAGTAGAATAGAAATAAATACAATAAAGAATGCAGATGCCAGCAATCTGAAATAAAACAGAAAAACTTAGTAAAGTCAGGCATAATCTGTAGAAAGAGAAATGGTTAATATTTCATGTCAAAGTCCTTTCATCAGAACTGAGAGAAAACTAGGTTGCAGAGAAGGTAGGAGAGTGTAATGGGTGGGACAATGTCTATGACAGCGAAATGGCGTATTATGGGGCAGTTAAACTCTGTCAGGTAAGTGAACCATGGAAATTGCAGGTGTATACTCAGTACCCACTCAGTACTCAATACGTCAGCCAAGGTAAGTGTGTTTTATTGTCATATATCCTGAAAGGAAAAAATGAAATTCTTGCTTGCAGCAGCACAGCAGGCAAACAAGATGTTTGCTGATGAAGGTGGTTAGAACTGTTAGGGAGGTGGAGGTATGTGGCGGGTCACAGGGACCTGCATGAAGGCTCAAGACTCTTCAGAAGATCATCCTAAGAAGAGGGTCTCGACCCGAAACATCACCCATTCCTTCTCTCCGGGGATGCTGCCTGTCACGCCAGGTTTAGTTTAGAGATCGAGCGCGGAAACAGGCCCATCGAGTCCGTGCCGACCGGCGATCCTACACCCATACTGGGGGGAATGTACAAATTTACCAAACCGATTAGCCTACAAACCTGTATGCCTTTGGAGTGCGGGAGGAAACCAGAGAAACCTCAGCATTTTGTGTGTGTGTGTGTATGTATATTCAAGATTCAAGAGAGTTTATTGTCATGTGTCCCTGATAGGACAATGAAATTCTTGCTTTGCTTCAGCACAACAGAACATAGTAGGAATGACTACAGAACAGATCAGTGTGTCCATATACCATTATATAAATATATACACACATGAATAAATAAACTGATAAAGTCCAAATAACAGATAATGGGCTATTAATGTTCAGAGTTTTGTCCGGGCCAATTTTAATCACCTGATGTTACACAAAAATGCTGGAGAAACTCAGCGGGTGCAGCAGCATCTATGGAGCGAAGAAAATAGGCAACGTTTCGGGCCGAAACCCTTCTTCAGGCTGATGGGGAGTGGCGGGGAGAAGAAAGGAAAAAGGAGGAGGAGCCCGAGGGCTGAGGGATGGGAGGAGACAGCCCGAGGGCTGGGGAAGGGGTGGAGACAGCAAGGGCTAACAAAATTGGGAGAATTCAATGTTCATGCCCGCAGGATGATAACCTGATGCTGTGGGGAAGTAGCTATTCCTGAACCTGGTTGTTGCAGTCTTCAGGCTCCTGTACCTTCTACCTGAATATATATATGTGTGTGTGTGTATATGTATATTATATACATACACACTGTAGAAGGGTCTCGACCCGAAACGTCGCCGCTGAGTTACTCCAGCTTTTAAGGTGCATATATAAATATGCACACACTGGATTTTGTTTCTTTCCTCTTATTATTAATAAATATACAGAGTACAATGTTTACATATTCTGGTTTGCTGCTGCAAGTAAGAATGTTTTTGTTCTGTCTGGGACAATACGGCCATAACGCCGCCAGCCCTCGTGTTACGAATTCAACTTGGAGAAAAGTTCTTGGTTCTTGGTTACTTGGTCCTCCAAAATATTCCAACTGGAATTTAAACTGGAGGTGGTGAAGGGAGGGGTTAAGCCAGAAAGGGTTATTGGGAAGAAAGTGCTACTTTAAATTTAGTTGCATCTGGTTGGGTAACTATAGTTGGGTGGAGATTATTCCGTGCTTTAATTGTGCGCGGGAAGAACGAATTGCTGTACACATCTGTCTTTGTAGCTGGAATCACAAAATTGGATCGAATGCCCTCGTCTGCTCCTAATTGGTTTGGGTTTGGTGTAGGTCTTGTAGTCTATGTCGAGCTGACCATTTAACATTTAAAAAAACAGGTCAAACGGTGAGCTTCACGTCTGTCTTGGAGAGGGTTCCACCCCAGAGAATTCAGGAGTTTGGTGACACTCGCTTCTCTCTCATAGGTGTTAGTAACAAATCGAGCTATGGACACGTTCGATGGATGAAATGTTTTTATCTGTGTATGGGTCCCATGCTGCAACTGTGTAGTCGAAATGAGGTCTCAACTGAGAAACTTCAAATGGGTGTGAAGAAAGTTTCCAAAAGTTGTCTGTCCCCTCCCCAGTTGCTGCTTGCTGAGTTCCCCAGTGCGCTGAGTTTAGCTGCAGTTTCTAGCAAAGATTACTCTATGGTCTTTGGTTTCTAGTCCCTGTAAATCCCAAACTTGTATCTAAACTGTGTTCCCCTCGCTTCTTCACACGTGTGTCCCTGGCGGCTGCGCGTGGAGCGGTGACCGCAGCCTCTGCCAGTACTAAAGATGGCGGCCACCCTCTCAGAACAGTCAGTGCCGTCGCATGCTGGCAGGCGGCGAATCGCTGACCCTCGAGCCCGACCGCTTCCGGGGCGCCGGGCCGGAAGAGGACGTGAACGGACAATTTGCCACGTAGGTGACGTCATCTAAAACAACATTGGAACTACATCTGGGAAAGAAGGTGAAAATAAAGCGGGCCCGAGGGCCGAGTGGCCGGGGGGGGATGGCCACTGGGGGCTGGCATCCAGGGGTTGGGATCCAGGGTCTGAGATCCAGGGTCTAAGATCCAGGGTCTAAGTTCCGGGCGGTTAGGATCCAGTGGTCAAGATACAAGGGCTGGGATCCAGGGGCTGGGATCCATGGACTGGGATCGTGTGGATCCGATCCACTGGTTGGGATCCAGGGGTTGCCATCCAGGGGTTGAGATCCAGGGGTTGGGATCCAGGGGTTGCCATCCAGGGGTTGGCATCCAGGGTCTGAGATCCGGGTGTTAGGATCCAGTGGTCAAGATACAAGGGCTGGGATCCAGGGACTGGGATCGTGTGGATACGATCCACTGGTTGGGATCCAGTAGTTGACATCCACTGGTTGGGATCCAGGAGATGGGAATAGGGGTTGCGATCCATGGGAGTTGAGGACCAGAGGGCTGGAATTCCAGTAGTTCAGACCCAATGGTTGGGATTCAAGGGTCGGCATCCATGATAGTTGATGTCCAATGCCTGGGATCCAGGAGATGGGAATAGTGGTTGTGGTTGTGATCCATGAGAGTTGATGTCCAATGCCTGGGATCCAGTGGTTGGGATCCAGGGTTTAATATCCAGCCGTTGAGATTCAAGGGTTGGTATCCAATGGTAGTTGAGATCCATTGGAGTTGAGATCCACTGGGATGGGATCCATGAGATGACACCCAGGATCTGAGCTCCAGGGTTGGGATCCAGTGTTGGGGTCCATAGAATGGAATACAAGGGCTGGGATCCAGGCGTTTGGGTCCAAAGTCTGGAGTCTGGAGTCCAGGAGTTGGCATCCACAGTTTGTTCCAGTGGTTTGGGATCAAAGGGCTGGGATACAGTTTTTTTTTTAAATCCATGGTCTGTTACTGGACACAGAGATGATGGATTGTGGCAGAATGTTTGGCACCAGAGTTATCAGATTCTTTGAATGGACAAATTGTCAGTTAAGTAGTTTAGGCTTCTGGTCTGGTTTGGGATCAGTATAGATAGGGATTGAGATCTTTGTAAATAAAGTTGGCTTCCAAAGGGAAAAATTGTGTGAATAAAAAGGGTTGGGATGTGTGCCCTTAGAGATGTGCTTTGGATATGAAAGGGGCAAGATTGGAAGATAAATGTCTTGGAATATAGGAGGAGGTTAGGATTGTTGGGGAGAGAGAGTAAGATACAGTGAATGGAATATCAAGAAAAGGCCAACAATGATTGCATTTGAGTGCGTAGGAAGTATCTGCAGATGATTGTTTATATTGAAGGTAGACATTAAAATGCTGGAGTAACTCAGTGACAGGCAGCACCTCTGAAGAAAAGAAATAGGTGACATTTTGGGATGTACATTTCAGACTGAAGAAGGGTTCTGACCTGAAATGTCACCTATTCTTGTTCTCCAGAGATGCTGCCTGACCCGCTGAGTTACTCCAGCATTTTGTGTCTATTGCAATTGAGTGGGTTTATTATTCTAATAAGTATTAGGATTGAATTAGTATCTTGTATTTGTGCCTGTAAATAAAAACCAAGCATCTTTAGGAAGGGCACCAACCCAAAACATTGCCTGTCCATTTCCCTCCAAAGAGGCTGCCTGACCCGCTTCAGCAGTTCCTTCAGCAGTTTGTCTTGTAGTGTTTTGCTGAATATTCCAGCATTTGTAGTCTTGTACTCCCTTTTGTTAACGTCCTGTCCTCCCACAGTGAGGTATCTGGCAGAGGTGCTGCCTCACAAGTCCAGAGAGCCAGAGGTTCGATCCTAACCTCGGGAGTTGCCTGCGTGGAGTTTGTATATTCTTGCTATGACTTTGACTTCCCTTTCCACATGCCAATACCTGTGAAATTGGTCACTGTAAATTGGTCACTAGTATGAAGGTGATGGCAGCATCTGAGGAAAGGCAATGGCAGTATGTGGAGAATAAAATGGGATTAGTACCGGATGAATATAAATGCATACTCGATGGCCAGCATGGACTCAGGGGGCTGATTTCCATGCTGTGTGACTACATGCCTCTCTGTGTCTAGTTTTGTTTCCAGTCACTATTTTTTGAATCCCGACTTGCAATACATTTTGCAGCGTTCTTGCTTCTGTGAGTAAAGGCATGTCTCCGTGTGGAGGATTACACAGAGCTGTGTGCTCGCTGGTCAGCATGGATTTGGTGGGCGGAAGGACCTTTTGCTGTGTTATGACAGTGAAAAAGACACCAAATGCTGGAGTAACTCAGCATCTCTGGAGTACATGGACAGGCGACATTTTGGGTCGAGACCCTTCTTCAGACTGAAGAAAGATCTCGACCCGAAATGTCAGCTATCCATGTTTTCTAGAGATGCTGTCTGACTTGCTGAGTTACTCCATCCAGCACATTGTGTCCTAGTGTGTATTATACAGCATCTGCAGTTCTTTGTTTCTACACTATGATTCTGGCATCAGCTGAGGCTGTTGAGTGGAACTGATCCATTTGTGGCCTCTTCATCTGCATTCTGTCAGCGTGTGAACATGCTGGTGGTTTCCACACTAACACTAATGATGCCTATTATCCCCTCCCATCTCCCCTGCGGTGTTGACTTCACTTGCAGTGTTGATCAGCAGAAGCATCCTCCACCAAACATTAGCCAGTGTCTCCACGCCGCAGAATCTGACCCCTGCCCTTGGTGTGATCCCGTGAAGACCTCTTAAAGATAGGGCTCTTAAAGATAGCGGAGTCAGGGGATATGGGGAGAAGGCAGGAAAGGGGTACTGATTGGGGATGATCAGCCATGATCACATTGAATGGCAGTGCTGGCACGAAGGGCCGAATGGCCTCCTCCTGCACCTATTGTCCATTGTCTATTGCTGCGCCATGCTGCCGCCCAGTCTTTCGTAAGCACTTGCTGTTGAGTATCCCAACATTTCACTGTTATCCTGCTCCTCACTGGCTATTTGCGTCTGGATCTCTAAATCCAGGCCCATCATTTATTTTCCCCGGTCCTTTCATGCTGTCGCCTTTGCCCAGCACTGTGATCTCCTCCAGTGCTGCATCTCTCTGATTGCTAGTCTCCAAACCAGTACATTCTCAGTTTTAATCCATGTCCACCAGAGATGCCGCTGAGTTACTGCAACACCTTGTGTTCTACGCAGTTTAATCACTCAAACAAAGGCAGACCCACCCTCAGCCTCCCAGGCCCTGATCTTTGAATTTCTATTCAAAACCTCCCTGACACTTCTCCTCGACAAGTTTCTTAAAGACCAGGATCTATCGCTTTAAGATGATAGGGGCAAAGTTTACTGGAGATGTGCGGGGCGTGTTTTTTTTCACAGAGGGTGGTGGATGTATGGAACGCCCTGCCGTGGTAGTGGCAGGAGCGACAGGATGGCAGGACGTTCCTTTGGGAAGGAGGTGAGGAGGAATTTCTTTAGTCAGAGCGTGGTGAATCTGTGGAATTCTTTGCCACAGAAGGCTGTGGAGGCCAAGTCAGTGGATATTTTTAAGGCAGAGATAGATAGATTCTTGATTAGTACGGGTATCACGTTATGGGGAGGGCAGGAGAATGGGGTTAGGAGGGAGAGGTAGATCAGCCATGATAGAATGGCTGATGGGCCGAACGGCCTAATTCTACTATCACCTTATGATAGTGGCATTTAAGCGGTTTTTTAGATAGGCACATTGATATGCAGGGAATGGAGGGATATGGATTCCATGCAGGCGGAAGAGAATAGTTTAACTTGGACATCATTGTCAAAGGGCCTGTTCCTGTGCTGTAATCTTTTATGTTGAATGAGATTTTGGTCACTGGCTGAGGTACTCCATTAAGTTGACACAAGGAACGGCAGATGCTGGTTTACCAAAAGAAAACACAAAAATGCTGGAGTAACTCAGCATGTCAGGCAGCATCTCTGGAGAAAATGGATATGTGACTGTTTAAGGTCAGGACCGTTCTTCAGACTATCAGAAGGGTCCCAAACCGAAAAGTCACCTATCCCTGTTCCCCAGCGTTGCTACCGGACCGGTTGAATTAGACAATAGACAATAGGTGCAGGAGTAGGCCATTCGGCCCTTTGAGCCAGCACCGGATCATGGCTGATCATCCCCAATCAGTACCCTGTTCCTGCCTTCTCCCCATATCCCCTGAGTCCGCTATCTTTAAGAGCCCTATCTAGCTCTCTCTTGAAATTATCCATAGAACCGGCCTCCACCGAGGCAGAGAATTCCACAGACTCACAACTCTCTATGAGAAAAAGTGTTTCCTCATCTCCGTTCTAAATTGCTTTCCCCTTATTCTTAAACTGTGGCCCCTGGTTCTGGGCTCCCCCAACATCAGGAACATGTTTCCTGCCTCAAGCGTGTCCAAACCCTTAATAATTGAATATATTTCAATAAGATACCCTCTCATCCTTCTAAACTCCAGAGTGTACAAACCCAGCCGCTCCATTACTCCAGATACTTTGTGTTTTTCACTCATTAATTAGCTCAGTATCAGCTATTGGTGGATAATGTTCTTAAGAAACACTTTGGGATAATTTACTGTCTTTTGGGTGCTATATGAATGCAGTTATTGCCTGTGAGCAAGTATGGCAAAAAGTATCAATAATAAAACTGCCCAATATGTCCTCTGCAGTGACTGGAACCAGCAGGAGGTTGAGAGGAAGTTATCATGTACGGTGACATGGATTTTGAAATTGAAGAAGATAAATTGTGAGTAATCATCACTTAAAGTGAACCAGGGACTTTTCTAAATGTTTGCTGGTGGTTGCTGTGCAATTCCACCAGGTGGCGCTTTGATGACAGCCTCGCCTACAGTCTGTGTGTCCTTTTTTGTTATTTTTAGTGTGTTTTTAAAGTATGTGTTAATGTTCTCTGATTTGTTTTATGTTGTGGGTGGGTGGGTGGGCGGGGGGGGAGGGGGAAACTTTTTTTCAATCTCTTACCTTGCGATTGTTTTCCGGATCGTATCTCCGGTCGCTCTGCGGCCTAACATCCTGGAGCTGGCGGCCATGCTCTGGACTGACTTTGAGCCCCACCGCGGGGGCCGTGGACTTACCATCGGAGCTGATTCCTTGCCTGGGATCGACGCTCCAACTGCGGCCTGCGGACTTTAACATCAGGGAGCTCGCAGTCTCGGGTTGAGACCGGCGTCAAAAGTTTTGGAAGCTCCAAAACCGCATGACGTTCGACTAGCCCCGACCCGGGGTAGATCGCCCGGCGCGGGGGAGCTGAGATTCCCCCCCCCCCCCCCCCCCGCCCCGATGCAGGAGCTAGATCGCCCCAAGGAGGAGGCCCGCCACAGGTTACGGGAGTAAGATGGTCCCGTCAACGGTAGGCTCGAGGCCCCCGACCACTAGAAGACAAAGATGGGAGAGATTTAAATGTTTTCCGCCTTCCATCACAGTGAGGAATGCGGAGGAGTATAGGTATGGCAATACGGGACTGTTTGTAAGAAAGGAATTTCACTGTTTGCAATTTGCACATGTGACAATAAAAGCATCATTGAACCAGTGAAGTCACCCATTGATTGGAGTGGATGAGGGTGAGGGGGGGGAGGGAAATCACCCATTGATTCGAGTAGGTAAGGGGTGGGGGTGTGGTGTCACCCACTAATTCCAGGGGCATTATTTCACAGTTGTGGTGCAACGTAGAGTTGCTGCCTTACAGCGCCAATGATCCGGGGCGATCCTGACGACTGGTGCTATCTGTACGGAGTTTGCACGTTCTCTCTGTGACCATGTGGGTTTCCTTCAGGGGCTCTGGTTTCCTCCCACACTCCAAAGGCGTGCATGCTTGTAGGTTAATTGGCTTTGGTAAAAGATTATAAATTGTCCCAAGTGTGTTGGATAGTGCGAGTGTATGGGTGACCGCTGGTTGGCGTGGAGGACTCGATGGGCCGAAGGGCCTGTTTATGCTCTGCCTCTCTAAAGTCAAAAGTCTAAAGGCCCGTGAATTGATGCTTTATGGGACATGTTGAAAATCCAGCGGCGACCAGAACAAGGTACGACTCTTTGGGCCACCACTCACGACCATACAGGCTTCACACCGCGACATGTCGCCTGTATGGTCGTGAGTGGTCTCCTCAGTCGCCCAAAGAGTCGGAGCGTCTTTCTGGTGGACGCTGGATTTTCAACATATTGAACATTTTCGCCGCGCCTGCAACAACATATGGCGGGTGCCGGCAATCGCCGAAAAAGTCGCGTAAGTGGGACAGGCCCTTAAGTATTTCAAAAGTAAAGCAAACATATGTCAAGTTTTAACTTTGTCTTTTGCTCAGGGGCATTCCGACCGTGCCTGGGACAGTGACACTGAAAAAGGATTCCCAGAATTTAATTGGAATCAGCATCGGAGGAGGTGCGCAGTACTGTCCCTGTCTGTACATCGTGCAGGTGAGGAACCACAGGCAACATCTCCTGCTGCACAATCAGCCGTCTCTCACAGCTGGGTCACACTCACTCCCCTCTCTACGCTGGCCTCATCAGCTCACGTTCGCCACTTGGTTTCCTCAGTTAGCCACTTTCCCGTTGGGATTTGTAAATGAAAGATACTTTATTGTCACATGTGACACGGCACAGTGATAAACAATAGACAATAGGTGCAGGAGTAGGTCACTCGGCCCTTCGAGCCATCACCGCCATTCAATGTGATCATCCCCAATCAGTACCCTGTTCCTGCCTTCTCCCCATATCCCCTGACTCCGCTATCTTTAAGAACCCTATCTAGCTCTCTCTTGAAATTATCCAGAGAACAGGCCTTCACAGCCCTCTGAGGCAGAGAATTCCACACTCACCACTCTCTGTGAGAAAAAGTGTTTCCTCGTCTCCGTTCTAAATGGCTTACTCCTTATTCGTAAACTGCGGCACCTGGTTCTGTACTCCCCCAACATCGAGAACATGTTTCCTGCCTCTAGCGTGTCCAAACCGTTAATAATATTATATGTTTCAATAAGATCCCCTCTCATTCTTCTATACCTAATGTGATATATCTAAGGTATGCAAAGAGTGGCCACACCGAAAGAGCACTAACATAGTATTCCATGTTACCCAAACCATTTTTAACACATTCCACTGATCCACTGATCCACTACTGCTCTCATCCACCCTAGCACTTGATCCACTTGTTCCTGATCCACTCCAGGTCTGATCCACTCTCACTCTTGATCCACTCCAGCTCCCGATCCACCTGAACCTTTGCCTCCGATTCACTCCAGCTCCGGATTCACACTTGCTCCTGATCCACTCCGGCTCCTGATCCACTCCGGCTCCTGATCCACTCCAGCTCCTAATTCACACTTGCTCCTGATCCACTCCAGCTCCTGATCCACTCCGGCTCTTGATCCACTCCAGCTCCTGATCCACTCCAGTTCCTGATTCACACTTGCTCCTGATCCACTCCCGCTCCTGATCCACTCCAGCTCCTGATTCACACTTGCTCCTGATCCACTCCCGCTCCTGATCCACTCCAGCTCAGATCCATGCTTGCTGTCCCTCCACTCCGCCAGCCCTCCTGCTCCGCTCCGCTTTACTCCGGCTCCGATCCGCCTGTACTCCGGCCCCGCTCCGCCTGTACTCCGGCTTCACTCCGCCTGTGCTCCAGCTCCGCCTGTACTCCAGCTCCGCTCCACCTGTACTCCAGCTCCGCTCCACCTGTACTCCAGCTCCGCTACGCCTGTAATCCGGCTCCACTCCGCCTGTACTCCGGCGCTGCTCCAGCTGACCATGCTGAGCGGCCGCTGACCTGCGTTTCTGCGGGCAGGTTTTCGACAACACTCCGGCCGCTCTGGACGGGACGCTGGCCGCGGGCGACGAGATCGTCGGAGTGACGGGGAAATCGGTGAAGGGGAAGACCAAAGTGGAGGTGGCCAAGATGATTCAGACTGTGAAGGTGAGGGGGGGGGGGGGAGGGGGGGTGGGGAGTGTGGATCGCAGTGGTGTTGGCAATGGGAGTGGGTTGCCCGACATGCTGGGGGATCGAGAGGTGGCTTGGGAGGGAGGTCAGTAAAGCCCGCTGGTGTGGCAGAGAGGAGGCTGTACTGAACTGGGTGGGTGAGGCGAGTTCGAGGGGGTGGCTGAGGCTGAGTGGATGGAAGCGGATCCGGATTGAATACAATCACTTGAATTTAGGGTGGCAGGGTGGCGCAGCGGTAGAGCTGCTGCCTTACAGCGCTAGAGACCCAGGCTCGATCCTGACTACCGGTGCTATCTGTATGGAGTTTGTACGTTCTCCCCCTGACCGCGTGGGTTTTCTCCAGGTGCTCCGGTTTCCTCCCGCACTCCAAAGATGTACAGACTTGTAGGCTAATTGGCTTGGTATAATTGTGAATTGTCCCTAGTGTGTGTAGGATAGTGCTAGTGTGCAGGGATCGCTGGTCGGCGTGGACTCGGTGGGCCATACCCTCTCTTCTCCCACCGTCCCCTCTCCTCGCGTCCGGCGTCACCGCCTCCCCCCTCTCCGCTCTCTGGTGTTGGGGGGACCGGCAGGGGCCGGACAATCTTTACATTTACCAAGCCAGTTAACCTACAAACCTGTACGTCTTTGGCGTGTGGGAGGAAACCGAAAATCTCGGAGAAAACCCACGCAGGTCACGAGGAGAACGTACGAACTCCGTACAGACAATGCATGTGACCGTGTGGGTATTTTCCGGGTGCTCCAGTTTCCTCCTGCACTCCAAAGACGTCCGTTTGCAGGACTGCCCATTTCCCTGTCATCAGTCTGAAGAAGGGTCTCGACCCGAAACGTCTGCCTGACCCGCGGAGTTACTCCAGTATTTTGTGTCTACCTTTGATTGAAACCAGCATGTGCAGTTCTTTCCTACACGTCAATGGAAGAGAGGTTGGTTCGTGGGATGGTCTGGGCTGTGTCCACAATTCCTTGCCGTTCTCCACTGTGCATTCCAATAGCATTTTAGTAAATGTCATCTATTTAAATTTTTCATCTATTCTATTAATGTCCGCAAGGGAGAAGTTACGATTCATTACAATAAACTCCAGGCTGATCCGAAGCAAGGCAAAACCTTAGACATCGGTAAGTGGTGATATCTGTTCAGAATGCCAATGTAAACGTCTATGTATTCCCTGTCCACCCTTCGCCCTGGCATCGTCTGCCACCCATACCCTTCCTGCTGTGTTCACCCTACCCTTAACCTCACGTAGGGAGCTGCACCACGTATGATGACGGTGGCATGCTGTGGTTTAGAGCCCCCCCTGGTTGTGGGGCTCTGGTTTTGAACCACTTGTCGTATTTGCGGACAAGTGGTTCTCCTTGGCAGAAGGTTTGGGCTTCATCTGTTTGCGTAATAATATTTTTACTGTGTAGTGTGTATCCGGACCTAAGACGTCACCTATCCATCTCCTCCACAGATGCTATTTGACCCGCTGAGTTACTCCAGCACTTTGTGTTCTCCGCTCTATACCTTCAACACCGTCTGTTCTATCTGGCTCAGAAATAGAGCTATTTAAACTCTGCCATCGCATAATTGTGGGGGAATAATTTATCGTTACAGATGATTCATATTTTACATGTTTCTGACTTTTTTACCCATGATTCCACTTTCTGTAGTCCAGTGTTGCTTTCCCTCGCCATTGCTCGCTCCAAGTTGGAATTTGACAGCTTCCTTCTCCATCCGTCCTCGGTGTTTGAGATCCCTGGTGTTCACTCGGCTGCTGAGCATTTTTACCCTGGCGGAGTCGCTGCCTGTTTCTGGCAAGCTGCGGCAGAACCGTTTTAAGAGTTAGAGTTTAGTTTATTGTTACGTGTACCTCGGTACAGTGAAAAGCCTCTGTCGCGTGCTAACCAGCCGGCAGAAAGACAATTCCTCATTACAATGCAGCCATCCACAGCGTACAGATACATGACAAAGGGAATAATATGAATATGAATGCAAGGATAAAGTCAGTACAGTCCGATCAAAGATTGTCCAATGGTCTCCAATGAGGCAGACAAAAGTGCTGGAGAAACTCAGCGGGTGCAGCAGCATCTATGGAGCGAAGGAAATAGGCAACGTTTCGGGCCGAAACCCTTCTTCAGTCTCCAATGAGGTAAATGAGAAGTCAGGACCGCTCTCTAGTTGGTGATACTAGGATGGTTCAGTTGCCTGATAACAGCTGGGATGAAACTGTCCCTGAATCTGGAGGTGTGTGTTTTCACATTTCTGTACCTCTTTCCTGACGGGAGAGGGGAGAAGACGGAGTGAGACTTGTCATAGATTATGCTGGTGGCCTTGCCAAAGCAGCGTGCAGTGTAGATGGAGTCGGTGGAAAGGTTTACATCATCTGCCCATTCCATTCACATCCTGAAACATCGTCTATCCATGTTCTCCAGAGATGCTGCCTGACCCGCTGACTTCCTCCAGCACTTTGTTCTTCTTCTGCTCAAGATGCCAGCATCTGCAGTCTCCTGTGTCTCCTCGGTCCAGTTAATGGTGGCCGGTTGCTGCCGGCAGTCGGCCGATCCCTCATAGGACAACTCAGTTCTACTCGACGAAGTCAGGGAGGTGGTGTGATATGTTCGACGCTGACGGGCTGCTTTGTGTTTTGCAGTTCTGAAGAAGGTTAAACATCGACTGGTGGAGAACATGAGTTCGGGAACGGCGGATGCTCTGGGTCTGAGCCGGGCCATTCTGTGTAACGGTGAGTGAGGCAGAGCGTGGGGGGGTGGGGGGGTGCTCAGGGAAACAGCCAGTGGTGTAGGAAGCAACTGCAGATGCTGGGTTATACAAAAGATAGACATAAAACACTGGAGTAACACAGCGGGTCAGGTAGCATCTCTGGAGAGAAGGAATAGGCGACATTCTGGGACCGAAACTGCCTGAGATGCTGCCTGACCCGCTGAGTTTAGTTTAGAGATGCAGCACGGAAACTGGCCCTCCAGCCCACCGATTCCGTGCCGACCAGCGAACCCCGCACACTAACCCTATCCTACACACACTGGAGACGATTTACAATTTTACCAAGCCAATTAACCTACAAACCTGTCCATCTTTGAAGTGTGGGGGGAAATCCAGAGCACCCAGAGAAAACCTACCTAGTTCACGGGGAGAACATATAAACTCCATACCAACATGGGCAGTCACGGTGGTGCAGCGGTAGAGTTGCTGCCTTACAGCAAAATGCAATGCCAGAGACCCGGGTTCGATCCCGACTACGGGTGCTGTCTGTATGGAGTTTGTATGTTCTCCCCGTGATCTGCGTGGGTTTTCTTCGAGATCTTCAGATTCCTCCCACACTCCAAAGACGTACAGGTTTGTAGGTTGATTGGCTTGATAAAAATGTAAAATTGTCCAAGTTGGCGATATGCAGAGTACTGCCCTGCCGACTACAAAATTCAGAAGGTTCAGATGGTTCAAACAGCACCCGAAGTCGGGATCGAACCCAGGTCTCTGGCGCTGTAAGGCAGCAACTCTACCGCTGTGCCACCGTGTCGCTCCAGCATTTTGTGCCAATGATGGAATCTGGGTCACAATGTGACAGGGGCACATTAGAGATAGGAGTAGGCCATTCGGCCCTTCTCATGCCTGCTTCTCCATTCAAAAAGACCATGATGATCCTTTACCCTTGTGCCAGTTTCCTGTATCCACCCTGTGTCCCTTAATACAGGTGGTTCTGCAGTAACACAACAGTTGCATTCCCCCCTAAAAAACTCCTATTATAGAAAAATCATGTTATAAAGCCCATTGTGAAAATGGGGGGAAGGATTAGAGGGTGGAGTGTTTCATACTGGCGATAACAAAGTTATTGTTCCCACAGAATATAAAAAAATAAAGGTCCTTTCAATGGCAATAAGTTGATTTTTGTTACTACAAGCTAAAAATACTAAGGGCTGTATGTTACATTGTTTAATAGAGCATCATTGCACGAGCGTCAATAGAAGTAATCGCTTGTCAATTCCCATGGCCTTTCACGGTGAAACTGACATTAAGAGGCAATGGTGTCTGGGTACAACAGACAGGTTGCACGGAAACAGTTGTTTTCCCCCCTATACTGTTTAAATCTAGGACAGCTTTTTTTCTGCTTGTCAATTTCCAGAGTAACTTTTAAGTTGTCCTCTGGTTTCCGATCAAAATCGCATTATAACCAATTTGGCCCGCATAATAGAAATAGTGTTCCCTAATTCCCCACACTTGATATCCAACTTGTTGTAGCAAAACTGCCTCTATCCAAAGGTTCACTGATTTCTGGGAGTGAGCCCAAGGAGAGGGTAGACTGAGGTGGTTGTTGAGGGTTAATCGAGACTCGCAGCACAGAAGGAGTACATTCAGGCCATGTCTGTGCCCATTGACACAGAGCTCCGCTGCCTCATCCAACCTTCTAGCATAAAACCCACAGCCCTACAGAGATGAGGGAGCGAAACTGGGATTTAGTCGGGGAGTGAGAACAAGTTGGAAAAGGTTGTAGAGAAGATTTACAAGGATGTTGCCAGGACTCGAGGGTCTGAGCAATAGGGAGAGGTTGAACAGGCTGAGACCCCATTCCTTGGAGCGTAGTATTTAGTACGGGTGTTAGAGGTTATGGGAAGAAGGCAGGAGAATGGGGTTAAGAGGGAAAGGCAGGTCAGCCATGGTTGAATGGCGGAGTAGACTTGATGGGCCGAATGGCCTAATTCTTCTCCTATCAAATATGATCCTATGACTCTTAACAGAATTTATTATGTTTGATTGATGAGACTAAGGGAGTGACACCGGGACTCGATTCAGGGTTAATTGGGGAGTGGAGGATTATTCAAGGTTAATGGGAGAGTGACTGTGGGTTTCATGCAGAGCTGGAAGGGCTTGAGGGCCCTGGATGGGGTTGAGGGCCCTGGATGGGGTTGAGGGCCCTGGAAGGGGTTGAGGGCCCTGGAAGGGCTTGAGGGCGTGGGCTATTCCAGTTTAAGTGGGAAAGTTCAACCTGACGTCTCCTGAATGCCCTTTCTTCCAGACGGACTGGTGAAGAAACTGGAGGAGCTGGAGAGGACGGCGGAGCTGTACAAAGGTATCGGGGGCCGGAGGGGAGGGTGGGGGAAGGCAGACAGCAAGGATCAGTGGTGGGGAGGAGGCTGAGAGGGGGTGAGGGTGCGTCAGGGGACGGTGGGGTTGTGCTGCTGGAAGGTTAACGTATAAACCATGTTTTTTTAGCGTCAGTTAGAAGACAGCTGAGTGTGGGTTGTGGACGTGGGCAATGTGTAAGCATGGGTGCCGGGAATGTGGGTGCAGGTTTGCCCTGGGTGCCGGGGATGTGGGTGCTGGGAATGTGGGTGCCGGGTGCGCATGTGAGGTGTACGAGTGCTGGCTGTGTGGTGCCAAGGTCTGTGGGTGCCACGGGTGGGAGTGTTGGGGTACTCGTGGTGGTGGGGGAGGAGGGGGTGTGGTGTGAGAGCCGGGTGTGGTGAAGGGGAGAGAGATGGCGTGGCATGGGGAGAGAGTGGGGGCACACTGGGTGGGGGAGTGGGGCCCGGTGGGTGAAGGAGATAGTGGGTGCTGGTAGGGAGGGTGTGGGGGAGATCTTTCCTGGTCCGAGAACACTAACGCAATTATCAAAAAAGCTCATCAGCGCCTCTACTTCCTAAGAAGATTACGGAGAGTCGGATTGTCAAGGAAGACTCTCTCTAACTTCTACAGGTGCACAGTCGAGAGCATGCTGACCGGTTGCATCGTGGCTTGGTTCGGCAATTTGAGCGCCCTGGAGAGGAAAAGACTCCAAAAAGTAGTAAACACTGCCCAGTCCATCATCGGCTCTGACCTTCCTTCCATCGAGGGGATTTATCGCAGTCGCTGCCTCAAAAAGGCTGGCAGTATCATCAAAGACCCACACCATCCTGGCCACACACTCATCTCCCTGCTACCTTCAGGTAGAAGGTACAGGAGCCTGAAGACTGCAACAACCAGGTTCAGGAATAGCTACTTCCCCTCAGCCATCAGGCTATGAAACCTGGCTCGGACAAAACTCTGATTATTAGCAACCACTTTCTGTTATTTGCACTACCAGTTTATTTATTCATGTGTGTATATATTTATATCATGGTATATGGACACATTTATCTGTTTTGTAGTAAATGCCTACTATTTTCTGTGTGCTTACGCAAAGCAAGAATTTCATTGTCCTATACAGGGACACATGACAATAAACTCACTTGAACTTGAACTTGAGTGTGGGGGCTGCTGGCGAGAGCAAGGCATGGACAACTGACTTCGCCAGAGCTTTGCTTGGATCTTTACCCCTGTGCCAAAGCCTGGCTGAGTCGCTGAGAGAACAAAGATGGGCCATTGGGGACAACACTGAACACTTTCTATCTTAGTCCGCGCCCTATCCATGGTGACTCAAGATTCATTATTCAAGAGAGTTTATTGTCATGTGTCCCTGATAGGACAGTGAAATTCTTGCTTTGCTTCAGCACAACAGAACATAGTAGGCATTGACTACAGAACAGATCAGTGTGTCCATGTACCATTGTATAAATATATACACACATAAATAAATAAACTGATAAAGTGCAAATAAACAGATAATGGGCTATTAAAGGTCAGAGTTTTGTCCGAGCCGAGTTTGATAGCCTGATGGTTGTGGGGAAGTAGCTATTCCTGAACCTGGTCGTTGCAGTCTTCAGGCTTCTGTACCTTCTACCTGAAAGTAGCAAAGGAGATGAGTGTGTGGCCAGGATGGTGTGGGTCCTTGATGATACTGCCAGCCTTTTGAGGCAGCGACTGTAATAGATCCCCTCGACGGCAGGGAGGTCAGAGCCGATGATGGACTGGGCAGTGTTTACTATTTTTTGTAGTCTTTTCCGCTCCTGGGCGCTCAAGTTGCCGAACCAAGCCACGATGCAACCGGTCAGCATGCACTCTACTGAGCACCTGTAGAAGTTAGAGAGAGTCCTCCTTGACAAACCGACTCTCCGTAATCTTCTCAGGAAGTAGAGGCGCTGATGTGCTTTCTTAATAATTGTTTACGATGGGCAAAAACAAAGACTTTCACTGTGATGTCACGTGCGATATAGTATCAATCAATCAGTGGGGAGGAAGAAGGAGCGGTTTTAAGAGCTGATTGTTCCAGAGCTCAGGAAGGAAAGACTTCAAGCTCTCTGTTCAACGTGCTAAAATGTTTCCCATTTCCCACGCACGGCAGGGATGATGGAACACACAAAGAGGCTGCTGAGAGCATTCTTCGAACTGTCACAGACACACAGAGGTAACCCTGCCGCTCGTTGTGTGTTTATCCGTCGCTTGGTCCACTCTACAGCTGTGCTGCCCACAGACTGGCAGACCTCTATGGGTACCTTCCTCGGGGCTCCGGTTGATCAGCGGGCATTTACCCTGCCAGTCTGCTCCATGTACCTCCATTCTGTTTACCCTCCCTGGCGTACTGCCACCCACCCAACGCACTGCCCCAGTGAGATGATACACTTCAGGGCTATAATGGGAGAGGCTTGTGCCGTGCCTGTCACAGGACATGCAGAGCGCAGCACAGGAATAGGCCCTTCGGCCCACAATGTCTGTGCTGATACCATGACACCAAGGTAAACTAATCTCCTCTGCCCACACATGATCCATATCCCTCCATTACCTGTATTCCCATGTGTCCATCTTTTAATACAACTATTGTATATCTGCCTCCACCACCACCAATCCAGGCACCCACCACCCTTGGTAAAAAGACTTTGTCAAATCAAGTTTATTCGCAACATACGCATACGAGATGTGCAGTGAAATGAAAAGTGGCCATGCTTGTGGATTGTGCAAAAAGACTATAAAACAGAATGGAATTACATATTTGTGGGAGAAAAAAAAGAAGAAACAGCAATTTAAAAAGACACCACACAACAGTAAATTGGTTCAGTAAGTTAGTCCCTGGTGAGATAGGAGTTTACAGTCCTAATGGTCTCTGGGAAGAAACTCCTTCTCATCCTCTCTGTTTTCACAGCATGGCAACGGAGGCGTTTGCCTGACCGTAGCAGCTGGAACAGTCCGTTGCAGGGGTGGAAGGGGTCCCCCATGATCTTGTTGGCCCTGGATTTGCACCTTCTGATGTATAGTTCCTGCAGGGGGGCGAGTGTAGTTCCCATAGTGCGTTCGGCTGAACGCACTACTCTCTGCAGAGCCTTCTTGTCCTGGGCAGAGCAGTTCCCAAACCCCATCAGATAAATCGGTAAATACAGGTGTCAGGGGTTATGGGGACAAGGCAGGAGAATGGGGTTGAGCGGGAAAGACAGATCAGCCAGGATTGAATGGCGGAGCGGACTTGATGGGCTGAAAGGTCTAATTCTGCTCCTAGAACTAATGAACATGAAGCGATGCCGTCTAGTTTTTGACATTTCCACCCTGGGGAAAAGTTCTACCATATCTACACCTCTCATTATTCAATATACCTATCAGGTCTCCCCATCAACTCCAGCGTTGCAGAGAAAACAAACCAAGTCTGTCCAACCTCTCCGTGTAGCTAATGCCCCCTCATCAGGGTAGTATGGAATGGTGTGGGTAGACTAGCTGAATGTGGCCGAGAAAGATTCCCAGCCTGGAGACGAAAACCTGAGGCAACGGTCGGTTAAAGAGAGATTTAATAGAGGAAGTTAAGTGGTGGTGAATCTCTGGAACTCTCTGCCACAGAGGGTAGTTGAGGCCAGTTCATTGGCTATATTTAAGAGGGAGTTAGATGTGGCCCTTGTGGCTAAGGGGATCAGAGGGTATGGAGAGAAGGCAGGTACGGGATACTGAGTTGAATGATCAGCCATGATCATATTGAATGGCGGTGCAGGCTCGAAGGGCCGAATGGCCTACTCCTGCACCTAATTTCTATGTTTCTATGTCTAAGTTACGAGGGGATTCAATCAAGTACAGTACCTCCCCGTGTCATAGACAATAGGTGCAGGAGTAGGCCATTCGGCCCTTCGAGCCAGCACCGCCATTCAATATGATCATAGCTGATCATCCACAATCAGTACCCCGTTCCTGCCATCTCTCCATATCCCTTAACTGTGTACATGGGCGCAGCCGTAGAGGTGCTGACTTAAAGCGCCAGGGCCATAGGTTCTATCCTGACTACGAGCACTGTCTGTACGGAGTTTGTACATTCTCCCCGTGATCGCATGTGGTTTCTCCGGGTGCTACGGTTTCCTACCGCACTCCCAAGATGTGCAGGTTTGTAGGTTAATTGACTTCTATAAATTATAAATTGTCCCCAGAGTGTAGGATAGTGCACTGGGTGAACGCTGGTCGGCACGGACTCGGTGGGCTGAAGGACCTGTTCCCACTGTATCTCTAAAGCTATGATCCACCATCCTCAGTCCCTAACTTACGTTCCTGAGGACTGTCTGAGGAACCTACAAACTCCACGCAGACAGCACCCGTAGTGTGGATCGAACCTGGGACTCTAGCGCTGCAAGACAGCAACTCTACCGCTGCCCCACTGTGCTGTCCCCAAGTGGCGGAGACCTAGTCTCAGCCATTCCACCTCCAGTAAAGGCAGGAAGTCTACCGCTCTAACCTGATGCCATTAATTGAAAGTAAATGCAGGAGAGACAGAAGGAATGATTTATACAGTGAGTTGTTTTGGTCGGGTCATGCTCTCTAGGGCAGTGGATGAAACCTAAATATTTAGCTCAGAGATGGCATGGACTAGATGGGCTGAAGGGCCTGTTTCCATGCTGTGCAGCTATGACTGAGGATAAATTGGATTTGGGCAGGGACAAGGGTTTAGGACTATCTTAGTTTAGTTTAGAGATACAGCGCAGAAACAGGCCCTTCGGCCCACCGAGTCCATGCTGTCCAGCGATCCCCGTACACTAGCACTATCCTACACACTAGGGACAATTATAATTCTTACCAAACCCAATTCATGTAAAAACCTGCAGGTCTTTGGAGTGTGGGAGGAAACTGGAGCACCCGGAGAAAACCCACGCAGGTCACGGGTACAAACAGTGTCCGTAGTCGGGATCGAACCCGGGTCTCTGGTGCTGTAAGGCAGCAACTCCACTGCTACGCCAACCGTGCCGTGCCCGACTAATCCGGTAATTGCTGCACCGAGCCGGCACGGGGACACAGGCGACACTGGTTTGGCTTCAGTTCCCCAACGGGAGCCCGTGCCAAGGGTTTGCTGCTGCTTCTGGCACTGAGCAGTCATAGAGTCATACAGCCCTCCGGCCCAACTTGCCCACACCGACCAACATGCACCATCTACACTAGTCCCACCTGCCTGCATTTGGCCCATATCCCTCTTAACCTATCCTATCCATGTACCTGTCTAAATGTTTCTTAATCCTGATAGTTCCTGCCTCAAGTACCTCCTCTGGCAGCTTGTTCCATACAATCCTCCACCTTATGTTCAGAAAAAGCGGCCCCTCGGGTTCCTATTCAATCTTTCCCCCCAACCCCCCTCACATTAAATCTATGTTCTCTTCTTCTCGATTCCCCAGCTCTGGGTAAAAGCAGTGTTTTGGTTTGTTTCAGCGTTTGGCGACGTGTTCTCGGTGATCGGGGTGAGGGAGCCACAGGCAGCCGCCTGCGAGGCGTTCGTCAAGTTTGCCGAAGCTCACCGGAACATCGAGAAGTTTGGCATCCGCCTCCTGAAAACAGTGAAACCCGTGAGTCTCGGCCGCGGCAGCCAATGACAGCCCGTTCACAAATGATAGGAGCAGAATTAGGCCATTCGGCCCATCAGGTCTACCCCGCCATTCAATCATGGCTGATCTATCTCCCTCTTAACACCATTCTCCCCTCCTGCGTTCTCCCCATAACCTCCGACACCCGTACTAATCCAGTTGCTGTTCCATCTCCGCTCAGTGAAGGAGCACAGTGATTACGGGGGTTTAGATCCAGTTTGGCTGAAATGTGTATGAACTAGTGGTTTGGGAGTCAGGTGGAGGCAGATTACCAGCTGCAACCTCCTCTGGCATGGCGGAGCAGGCTACAAGTGGCACATAGGCTGACTCCTGCTCATTCACAGTGGGGAGCATGGTGACTGGTATGTGCGAGGGGCAGAAACTACCGAAGGCAGGGTCTCGACCCGAAACATCACCCATTCCTTCCCTCTAGAGATGCTGACTGTCCCGCTGAGTTACTCCAGCATTTTGTGTCTACCTTCGGTTTAAACCAGCATCTGCAGTTCCTTCCTACACATACTGACTGGTCGCATCATGGCCTGGGTCGGTAACTCGAACACTCAAACCACAGTGTGGCACAGTTTTTTTTTTCAATCAAAAATATTTATTCAAATATTAAAATAGTATTTACTACACAATAAAACAAAACAGGACCCACCACCATAGTACAAGACAAAACAAATATATGAAACATAGAAACATAGAAATTAGGTGCAGGAGTAGGCCATTCGGCCCTTCGAGCCTGCACCGCCATTCAATTTGATCATGGCTGATCATCCAACTCAGTATCCTGTACCTGCCTTCTCTCCATACCCCCTGATCCCTTTAGCCACAAGGGCCACATCTAACTGTATGAAGTAAACTACTATACAACTTTGTTACAATCCTTGTCCAGGATGCATTCATAGAAACATAGAAAATAGGTGCAGGAGGAGGCCATTCGGCCCTTTGGGCCAGCACCGCCATTCATTGTGATCATGGCTGATCGTCCCCTATCAATAACCCGTGCCTGCCTTCTCCCCATATCCCTTGACTCCACTAGCCCCTCGACCTGTATCTAACTCTCTCTTAAATCCATCCAGTGACTGGGCCTCCACTGCCCTCTGTGGCAGGGAATTTCATAAATTCACAACTCTCTGGGTGAAAAAGTTTTTTCTCACCTCAGTCTTAAATGACCTCCCCTTTATTCTAAGACTGTGGCCCCTGGTTCTGGACTCGCCCAACATTGGGAACATTTTTCCTGCATCTAGCTTGTCCAGTCCTTTTATAATTTTATATGTTTCTATAAGATATCCCCTCATCCTTCTAAACTCCAGTGAATACAAGCCTAGTCTTTTCAATCTTTCCTCATATGACAGTCCCGCCATCCCAGGGATCAATCTCGTGAACCTATTCAAACCCCCTCGGTGCCCAGCGGTCCCCGGAAAATCCCCCAGGGCGCCCGTGGATAGCGCGTAGTCCCTTTCTAGTGCCACCCGGGTGCGGACGTAACCCCGGAAAAGGGGCAGGCAGCCGGCTCGGGCAGAGCCTTTTTCCGCCTGGCGCCTCAGTGTGGCACAGCGGCACAGTTGTCGCCAAAGATCCTATAGCGAGCAAGATAGACCACTCGACGAAAAAGACGTAGTACGGTCATGGGCAGATTCATGGGTAATTTTCGGCCCCATTTCCGTAACCGGCTTCCGTCTCCGCACCAAAGATCCCGTAGCGGAGCAAAGATACTAGTGCGGAGACGGAAGCCGGTTACAGAAACATCCTCGTAAAAATCTACTCCTCATTTGGTAAAAATCTTCTCCTCATTTTCAGAATTTAAATTTATTAACACAAACTGTTCCCCCGCAACGTTGATCACACTGCGAGTCGGGTCGGGTTACTGAAATGGATGAAAGAAAGACCCACGTTCCGCTCCGTTGCGTACTGCACGTCAGCCCATTGCATTTAGCACTAGTGGTCTATCTTGCTCCGTATAGGATCTTTGGTTGTCGCCTTACAGCGACAGGGTTCAATCCTGCCCTCGGGTGCTGTTTGCACGGAGTTTGCACGTTCTCCCTGTGACGGCATGGGTTTTCCCCAAGCGCTCTGGTCCCCCCCCCCCCCCAAGTTCCGACAAGACATGCGGGTTTGTAGGTTTAATTGGATTCTGTAAAATTGTCCCTAGTGTGTAGGATAGAGCAATTGTGCGGGAGTCTGTTGGTCGAGGTGGACTCAGTGACAGCAGGGCGTGTTGTCACACTGTACCACTAAACTCAACTCAACTAAACTGACACTAAAATTAAAACTAAATGTAAAAACAAAGGAAGCTGCAGAAACTGAGTAACGGCTGTTGTGTGGTTTTGCAGATGCTGAGTGATTTGAACACGTATCTGAACAAGGCCATTCCTGACACCAAACTCACCATCAAGAAGTACCTCGATGTCAAGTTTGAATATTTGGTATGTACTCTCTGAAGGTTTGGATGGACACCACTCCTCAGTCCTGACTCCAACTGTTCCCGATTCCCTTCTCTTCACAGTGGCGCTGCCTCACAGCGCCAGAAACCGGAGTTCAATCCTGACCTCGGGTGCTGTCTGTGTGGAGTTTGCATGTTCTCCCCATGGATTTCTCCCAGGTGCTCCGGTTTCCTCTTTGAGATGTGGGTTTATAGACTAATTGGCCTTTAAGGGCGGCACAGAGGCGCTATGATGCAGTTGCCACCTCACAGTGCTAGAGACACGGGTTTGATCCTGACTACGGGTGCTCTCTGTGTGGAGTTTGCACGTTTTCCCTGGGACTGCATGGGTTTTCTCCGGGTGCTCCAAACTGGATGATTGCTTCACTGAACACCTTTGCTCAGTCCGCCTGGACCTACCTGATCTCCCGGTTGCTAAACACTTTAATTCTACTTCCCATTTCCACATTGACATTTCTGTCCTAGGTTAAGCGCAAATAGGAGGAACAGCATCTCATATTCCGTGTGGGCAGCTTTCAGCCCAGGGGTATGAATATTGAATTCTCTAACTTCAAGTAACCCTGGCATTTCTCCCTTTCTCTCCATCCCTCCCCCACCCAAGTTGCACCAGCTTCTCGTTTTCACCCAACAAACAGCTAACAATGGCCTGTTTCTTTTATTATAGATACTTGTTTCTATATCTTTCATTCATTTTTCTTTATCACTCTACATCATCGTCTATTTCTCTCATTTCCCTTTCCTGTGCCTTTCAGTCTGAAGAAGGGTCTCGACCCGAAACGTCACCCATTCCTTCTCTCCAGAGATGCTGCCTGTCCCGCTGAGTTACTCCAGCTTTTTGTGTCTATCTCCCTGTAAACATTTCCTATCTCTGCAACAGCTATCTATAAAAGGCTGCCCCTCTGCTTCCTATTAAATTTCACCACTCTCACCTTAAACCTATCCTCTCTAATTCTTGATTCTCCCGCTCTGGGTAAAAGAGTCTATGCTGTCTTCCATACTAGTCCCCTCTTAATTTTATCCATCTCTATAATATCGCCCCTCATCTTCCTGAGCTCCTAGGAAATAAGTCCCATCCTGCCCAACCTCGCCCTACAGCTCAGTCCCACGAGTCATGGCAACATTTAGTTTAGTTTAGTTTAGAGATACAGCGCGGAAACAGGCCCTTCGGCCCACCGGGACCGTGCCGACCAGCGATCCCCGCACATTAACACTATCCTACACCCGCTAGGGACAATTTTTACATTTACCAAACTAATTAACCCACAAATCTGTACGCCTTTGGAGTGTGGGAGGAATCCGAAGATCTTGGAGAAAATCCACGCAGATCACGTGGAGAGCGTACATACTCCGTACAGACAGCACCCGTAGTCGGGATCGAACCTGGGTCTCCGGCGCTGCATTCGCTGTGAGGCAGCAACTCTACCGCTGCGCCACCGTGACATCCTCATAAATCTTTACTGCACTCTTTCCTGTTTCATGACGACCAAGAAAGGGTGGATGCCATAATGGCCCGTTGTTGGTTGGGGAAGAGCTAATAACGAAGAGACTCAGGGATGCAAACAGTGGAACTTAGTAGGATAACTAGAGTGGGGAGAGAAGGGATGCAAGTGTAACTTGACATTAGAGAAATCAACATTCATACCGCTGGGTTGTAAGATGCCCAAGTAAAATATGCCTGTAGTCTCACTCTGACAGTGGAGGAGGCCCAGGACTTAAAGGTGAATATGTGAATGGGAATGGGAGTTAAAATGTTTGGCAACACGGAGTTCACACAGGCCAAGACGGACTGAGCGTAGGTGTTCAGCGAGACGATCGCCCAGTCTGCGCTTGGTCTTGCCGATGTATGGAGCCCACAAGGACAACCATGGATATAAATCAGGTCGACCGTGACATTCTCTCTGCAGTTCAAGGGTTGTCCTTTGCTGAAAGCACAAGTGAAATGTTAATGTTGTTCAGATGTTCAGCCTGCTTGGAAGTGCCTGGGATAAGTTGTGAAAAATGCTTGTGGTGAGCTGCCGTGCTCCCTAACACTCTCTCTCTCTCTCTCTCCCTCCTTTCATCCAGTCTTACTGCCTGAAGGTGAAGGAGATGGATGATGAAGAGTACAGCTGCATTGTGAGTGATGGTGGTGGGGTGTGTGGGGGGGAGGCGGGGCATAGGTGAGGGGGTGGTGAGGAAGGGTGTGGGTGAGGGGTGTGGGTGATTGGGGGTGGGTGTGGGGGCGTGGGTGAGGGGGGGTTGGGGGTGGGGACGTGGATGAGGTGGGCATGGGTGAGGGGGGCGTGAATGGGGGGATGTGGGTGAGAAGGGGGTGGGGGGGCTATGGCTATCAGGTCTGTCACTCTTAGCAGCTGGGGCTGAGGGAAGCTGGTTAGGGTTCGGAGTGGGAATGAGTCAAAGGCAGACCATCATCGACAACTTCTACACTGAGCTCTCGTCAGCTCGGGATGGGTGTCAGTTTATTATTATCCGCCACTTTTCAGCCCACTCTCCCAACCTGTCCAAGGCCATCTGCAGACTCCCTACTTTCTCTACACTACCTGCCCATCCACCTTTCTTCATATCATCTGCAAACTTGGCCACAAATCCTTTAATTCCCTTATCCAAATCATTAACATACAATGTGAAACGTAGCGGTCTCAGCATTGCCCCTGCAGAACTCCGCTAGTCACTGGCAGGCAACCTGAAAAAGCCCCCTTTATTGCCACTCTTTGCCATTTGCCATCCAGCCAACCTGCTATCTGTGCTAGTATCTGTCCTCTGATACCTTGGGCTCTCATTTTCCTCAGCAGCCTCACGTGCAGCATCTTATCAAGACCTTCTGAAAATCTAGGTAAACAATAAACAATAGGTGCAGGAGTAGGCCATTCGACCCTTCGAGCCAGCACCGCCATTCAATGTGATCATGGCTGATTATCCCCAATCAGTACCCCGTTCCTGTCTTCTCCCCATATCCCCTGACTGCCATCTTTAAGAGCCCTATCTAGCTCTCTCTTGAAAGTATCCAGAAAACCAGCCTCTGAGGCAGAGAATTCCACTGACTCACAACTCTCTGTGAGAAAAGTGTTTCCTCGTCTCTGTTCTAAATGGGGTGCTTACCCCTTATTCTTAAACTGGGGCCCCTGGTTCTGGACTCCCCCAACATCGGGAACATGTTTCCTGCCTCTAGCGTGTCCAAACCCTTAATAATCTTATATGTTTCAATAAGATATCCTCTCATCCTTCTAAACTCCAGAGTAAACCACATCCACTGACTCCTTTGTCTATCCTGCTATTTACTTCCTCAAAGAATTCCAACAGATTTACCTATGTATTTCTCTCATGATCTTACACATCTATAAGATCACCCCTTATCTTCCTGCACTGTGAGAAATAGAGTCCCAGACTGCTCAACTTCTCCCTGTAGCTCTGGCCCACGTGTTCTGGCAAAATCTTTGTAAATCTTCTCTGTAACCTTTCTAGCCTGACTACATTCTGCCTCCTGTTGGCCAAGGCTTGTACTGCCGTGATTCTGACATGTACCGGGACGCGTGGGCGGAAATCCAGGGGGGTGGGGGCGTGTCCCCTCCCCATGTTTTGAGAGTTGGGGGCCAATCCCCCCCATGTTTTCTTGTATGTCGAAACGGAACTTAGGCTTGCTGTCCGGCCCCTAAGTGCTCCCACCCACCCTCCACTGAAGGAAGCTAGCATTACACTCTTCCCAATTAAGCCAGTGCTGACTGTAATTACCGTATCATGCGTACGTCAGGGGCCTCCAAACTACGGCCCGGATCAAGCTCAGCGCAGGACGGAGCGTGTGTCTGTTAGGCGTCGAGTCAATTCAAGTCGGGGAGCGGGGTGGCCCGGAGCTGCTCTCAGTGTTGTTGCCGGGTAGGTGCCTCGAATTGTCAGTCGACACATCACAGGGCAGCCGTGAAGAAGGGTGCAATGTTGAGGGGGCGGGTTGTCGTCGTCGGCGGTTAGAATGGGTCCGCGACGCGTTATAACGTCCGATCGTTCCTCTCTGCCCTCTCTCTTCCCCCCCCCCCCCCCCCCCATGTTTTGAAAGCGATTGCCGCCCTTGCTGGAGGGATGTACTTGGGCCTGATACGCTCTCAGCTTTGGTGGGGCTGTGTGTTGTGTCTGACTGCCCGGTGTACTGAGCTGACCCCTTTCCTCTCTGCCCCACCCCAGGCCCTGCAGGAACCCCTGTACCGAGTCGGCACCGGCAACTACGAATACCGCCTGATCCTGCGGTGTCGGCAAGAGGCCAGAGCCCGGTTTGCCAAGATGAGGAAGGACGTTCTGGAGAAAATCGAACTTTTGGACCAGAAACATGGTTAGTTTTAACTTAGTGTTGAACACTGCAGATGCTGGTTTACACCAAAGGTAGACACAAAATACTCAGCGGGACAGGCAACGTCTCTGGAGAGAAGGAATGGGGTGGCGATTCGGGTCGAGACCCTCCTTCAGACTGACCGTCAGTTTGTTTCGGCAGTTTTATACCCAGATCAAGGAGACTTGTGGTCAGGATCTTGTGGCCAGGTGTAACAGTGCTGTATCAGGTGTACCATGACAGGCGTGACAGTGGTGTGTCATGCACGCTGGCACTATGCTAGGCGTGACGGTGCCATGTCCACGCCCATTGCGATCCCCGTTCTCTAGCACTTGGTTTGGGGGTGAGGGTGGTGGTGAAGAGATTGGGGTTGAGAGAGGATCAAGATAACAAGGTGGAATCCAAGAGAAGGTGGGTGTCAAACACTGGTGTTGACCAGGACAAGGTGCTGGAGGTTTGTTAATGACACCTCGTGCGTGTGGAGAGAGAGAGGGGGACAAAGCTGGAGCGGTAGGTTACTGAGGCCACCTGCTGCTGGAAATCTGCCACTACAGGTCAGGCAGCATCTGGGGAGCCAGGACTTAAACAGTAGAATTGGTCATCTGTAGCAACATTAGCAAAGACGGGAGCCCTGTGGACAGCGGAGTGGCATTGGGGATGAATGGGGCCCACCATGGACCACTGTGTCCAAATAACCTCTGAACTACATAGATTTGCGGGCATTGGATTTGACTTTTTGCACTTTTATTGTGTTTTATATGTGTGTGCGTGTATGTATGTGTGTATATGTGTCTGTGTATGTATGTGTGTGTATATGTGTGTGTGTGTATATGTGTGTGTGTGCATATATATATGTGTGTGTGTGTATATATATATGTGTGTGTGTGTATATAGATATGTGTGTGTGTATATATATGTGTGTGTGTGTGTGCATATGTGTGTGTGCATATATATATATGTGTGTGTGTATATATGTGTGTGTGTATATATGTGTGTGTGTGTGTGTATATATATATATGTGTGTGTGTATATGTGTGTGTGTATATATATATATATGTGTGTGTCTATCTCTGTGTGTGTATATATATGTGTGAGTATATGTGTGTGTGTGTGTGGCCATCTGTG
Source organism: Amblyraja radiata (assembly GCF_010909765.2). NCBI lineage: Eukaryota > Metazoa > Chordata > Chondrichthyes > Rajiformes > Rajidae > Amblyraja > Amblyraja radiata. The sequence goes on from NC_045993.1 coordinate 12,535,487, forward strand.
TGTGTCTGGACTCGCCTCTGTCTATATCTATCCGTGTGTGTGTATGTGTGTGTGTATATATATATATAGAGAGAGAGAGAGATATGTATGTGCATGTATATTTATATATATACATACACACACACACACACTGAACTTTTGTTCTCATTTATTATAATGTTCACAGTGTAGTATGTTCACATATTCAGTTGTGCTGTGAGTAAGAATGTCATTGTTCTATCTGGGACATGTGACAATAAGCCACTCTTGCCTGGGCCTGACGCCTCTCGCTCTCTTGCCGTTTGTTCCCAGTCCAGGACATCGTGTTCCACCTCCAGCGGTTTGTCTCCGCCATGTCCAAGTACTACGACGAGTGCTACGCAGTGCTGAAGGACGCGGACGTGTTTCCGATCGAGGTGGACCTGACCAAGACCATGCTGAACTACAGCCCCAAGGAGCTGTACACGGACGCTGAGGAGGAGGAGGAGGAGGAGGAGGAGAAGCAGAGCGAGGAGAACGGAGAGAAACTGTTTGACGATGAATAGGACTTATCGGGGAGAAGCACTGGGTGCCCTCTCCCTCGTCGATGTAGACCAAAGTAGGTTGTATATAGTTGGAGTGGTGATCTTATTTATGTCTCCTATGATCAGACGCTTGATTCCTGTCAGATAAACACTTTCTGGGAATCCCTGTTGTACAGGCATTTGTTGTTTTGTTGGATCCTGCTCTTGCCTCCACTGTCCAGCTGTCTCTAGGGGTGTTGGGGCCCGGCGTGGAGCATGGTCCCCGCTCCCACGGGCTCCTCGCCCCTGCGGTGCCCCAGAACAGGCCATGAGAGACGACCCTCTCTCAGGAACCCGCGTCACCCGCAGCTAGCTCACTGAGCGGAAGGTCTGTGCATCACCAACAAAGTCAGTGGCCTTACAGCAGGGCCAGTGAAACGCAACCTCCAGCAGATCCTCAGTGCTGCCGCTGTTGATGACTATCCTCTCTGGTCTTACTGTGTTCTGAGGATGTGCCAGTGTACCCACAGTGTGCCTGGCCACTCTCCCCCATCGATCTCCCTTGCCAGGAGAGTGAGGATCAGCATTCCGTGGATGTCGGCAGTGTTACTGATGGGCTTCTGTAGTCTGACAACTTTCCCAGGTCCATTCCGGTACTCCGGGTGTGGGAACTCCATCCCTGTACTCCCAGCGAGGGAGCTCAATCCCTCTACTCCGGGAGTGGGGATTTTCCGTCAATCCCTGTTCTCCGGGTGTGAAACTCCATCCCGTTACTCCGGGTGTGCGAACTGCTTCACTGGACTCCCGGTGTGGGAACTCCCCATCCCTGTACTCTGGGTGTGAATCTCATAGAAACATAGAAAATAGGTGCAGGAGGAGGCCATTCAGCCCTTCGAGCCAGCACCGCCATTCATTGTGATGGCTGATCGTCCCCTATCAATAACCTGCCTTTTCCCCATATCCCTTGACTCCACTAGCCGCTAGAGCTCTATCTAACTCTCTCTTAAATCCATCCAGTGATTTGGCCTCCACTGCCCACTGTGGCAGGGAATTCCACAAATTCACAACTCTCTGGGTGAAAAAGGTTTTTCTCACCTCAGTCTTAAATGGCCTCCCCTTTATTCTAAGACTGTGGCCCCTGGTTCTGGATTCGCCCAACATTGGGAACATTTTTCCTGCATCTAGCTTGGCCAGTCCTTTTATAATGTAATATGTTTCTACAAGATCCCCCCTCAATCTTCTAAACTCCAGTGAATACAAGCCTAGTCTTTTCAATCTTTCCTCATATGACAGTCCCGCCATCCCATCTCCATCCCGTTACACCCGGTGTGGGAACTGCCCATACCTGTTTTCCGGGTGTGAGTTCCCTATCAATCTCTCAAGATTGGGGAGCCCTGCCGCACTGTGCAGTGCGGAGACTAGCACCAACATCTCTTTCACATTCCGCAGATAGAAATCCACGGACAACTCAAATATACCCGGGTCATGGGAATGAATGGGATCAATGCAAACTCACCTCGCCCCTGGAATATTGCAATCGGTTCAGGATGGAGTCACGTCCCAGATATAAACTGATCACTGGACATCTCAGTTACACCTACACAGCGCAGTAAGAAAGGACACAGTCCTAGAAACATAGAGAATAGGTGCAGGCGTAGGCCATTCGGCCCTTCCAGCCAGAACCGCCATTCGCTATGATCATGGCTGATCATCCAGAATCAATACCCTGTTCCTGCATCCTCCCCATATCCCTTGATTCCGGTAGCCCTAAGAGCTATATCCAACGCTTTCATGAATATATCCAGTGAATCGGCCTCCACTGCCTTCTGTGGCAGAGAATTCCACAGCCTCACAACTCTCCGGGTGAAAAGGTTTTTCCTCATCTCAGTCCAAATTGGCCTACCCCTTATTCTTAAACTGTGACCCCTGGTTCTGGACCCGCCCAACATGGTGAACATTTTTCCTGCATCTAGCCTGTCCAAACCCTTAAGAATTTTATATGTTTCCATAAGAAACCCTCTCATCCTTCTAAATTCCAGTGAATATAAGCCCAGTCGATCCATTCTGGTGTCGCCACTTTGTATGGAAAGGACTGGTCGGCTTGCCAGAGTAGACAAACCCGTGTGGCCGTTTGACACTGCCCTGGACCAGAGTGGCCAGTGGGCACATTGTCACAGCCACGACCCCACGCATAATATGAATATCACCAGTAACCATTGCCACATCCCAAACGTCACCATCTCTGCCGGCTGATGTGCCAACATTTCCCCTGTTCATGTACACTCCAGGATTGTATGAATATTCCCTGTGGATAACAGCATTCCAGGATGGCGGGAGCAATATTCCGGGGATAGGGGTCATAGTCGTGGCAACTGGCCGTTCGGCCCACCAGATTCACGCTGACCCTCAACCGTCATCAACACTAATCCTGCATTCATCCCATTTTCTATTCCACTGGCATTCCCATCAACTCCCCTGGATTCTACCACTCGTCCACACATCAGGGGCAATGTACGGCGCTGCTAGCAGTTTTTCGTACGTCGGAGGAAACCGGAGCACCAAAGGACACCCACGAGAACGTGCAAACTCCACACTGGCAGCACCCGAGGTCGGGATTGAACCCGAATCTCTGGCACTGGGAGGATAAAGGAACGTTTCATGCAGATTGGTGTATTTCGGGTATGTGGGAATGTTGCCTGTCAAATGCAGCCTTCCCTGTTGATGCCAGGAATGTGGGAATGTTCTCTATTGATTGTCATATTCGGGAGATGTGGAATAATTCCCCCTTCTTTACTCTATGGACATGTCGGTGTGTGCCATTGGGTTTTTAAACGCTGCATTTTGAACATGTTCTGCTGCTCTTTCTGTAACTGAGGGAATGGTGAATGTTTTCCACTCGATCTGTGAAGTCTCCCGCGTCTTTTTTCTCCACAAAACCATCTCTTGGGAACGCCGGTCAGGTGGGACTGAGGGTGTGGACCGTGCGTGCTTTCCAAAGTATCTTCATGAAGAGAGAAACTTGTATGGAAAAGAATCTTTGCAATGGGAGTTTGTGTCCGAATTTCGTTTTTATTGAAACATTAGTGCAAATGGCAATATGCTGCAAATCGCTACTACAGTCGCGACTGATGTGTGTGGAGGAAGGAACTGCACATGCTGGTTCACACTGAAAATAGACACAACATGCTGGAGTAATGTCACGGTGGCGTAGCGCCGTAGACAGGGGTTCGATCCTGTACAGAGTTTGTACATTCCCCCCGTGACCTGCGTGGGTTTTCTTCGAGATCTCCAGTTTCCTCCCACACTCCAAAGACATACAGGTTTGTAGGCTAATCGGCTTGGTATAAATGTAAAATTGTCCCTAGTGTGTGTGGGATAGTGTTAGTGTGTGGGATTGCGGGTTGGTGCGGATCGGTGGGCCAAAGGTTTCCACGCTGTATCTCTAAACTAAAGTAAACTCAGCGGGACAGGCAGCATCTCTGTTTTGTTACCCAAAACGTCACCCATTCCTTCTCCCCAGAGATGCTGCCTGAGTTACTCCAGCATTTTGTGTCTAACCACAGTAGTGTCAGTAGTGACCATGGCTGGACTGTTTGGGTTAGACAGACTTGAATACTGAAGGTTCACTCTCAGCTCCACACTCTACACCTTGATGTACATTGTACACTCCGTCACTTTAATACTGTCACTCTAACTCCCAATAATACAATGTCTCCGATACACACTCGGCTGCAGCCTCCTTCTGTAAGCACCTTTGTCAGAAATTAATATTATTGTACTAATGGTAATAATATTATTAATGACAGTCACAACTCAAAACTATAATTTGGCTGCTTCAGTTTACACAGCTGAATCAATGAGTTCTTGAACTTGCATCAAAACGTCCTTGTTCTCATGCTAGCTTCATTCACCTACTTTTGTGTGTATCTCTCCAGCGATTTATTGTAAAGCATTAGTGTGGTAGCGCAGCGGTAGAGTTGCTGCCTACAGCGCCAGAGACCCAGGTTCAACCCTGACTACGGTCTGTATGGAGTTTGTACATACAGTGACCTCCGTGGGTTTTCTCCGAGATCTTCGGTTTCCTCCCACACTACAAAGGCATATAGGTTTGTAGGTTCATTGGCCTGGTATAAGTGTAAAGTTGTCCGTAGTGTGTGTAGGACAGTGTAAGTGTGCAAGGATCGCTGGCCGGTGCGGACTCGTTGGGCCGAAGGGCCTGTTTCTGCCTAAACTGAACGAAACTAAAAACCAGTTGCAGGAATATTTACACAATGTGGTCACAAGTGTGTGGTCAGTGCAACAATGTGAGGAGTGTGGTGTGTGGTGTACCAACGAGTGTGGAAATCCCATGGTAAAGGATGGATTGATAGGGAGAGCGGGAAAGGGGAGGGGAGAGAAGGGAGAGCAAAATTGGCATTGAAGGAGACGAACGGAGAGGGACGGTGCAAGAAGAACAGGGGGGGGTGACGTTGGGAGACAAACAATGGAGGTGGAAGGAGAGTGAGGGAGACAAATGTGTGAGTTTAGTTTAGGGTAGAGATACAGCGTGGAAACAGGCCCTCCGGCCCACTGAGTCCACACCGACCAGCGATCCCCGCACATTGACACTACCCCACACACATTAGGGGCAATTTTACATTTCTAGCAAGCCAATTAACCTACAAACCTGTATGTCTTTGAAGTGTGGGAGGAAGCCGAAGATCTCGGAGAAAACCCACGCGGTTCACAGGGAGAGCGTGACAAACTCCGTACAGGCAAAGTCGGGATCGAACCCGGTTCTCTGGCGCTGACTATAGAAGGTGTGGCCACAGTACGAAGGGAACAAGAGTGGGCAGTGAGGAGGGGAAGGGGAAGGAGAGGAGAGAGAAGGAGAACTTGAGAATGAAAAGAAAGGATACACTTACTTTTGAGACAGTGTGAATATTGTGGAATATATCTCATGAAGGGAGGTTAGTTATTCTGTGAGTGGGAACAGCAAACACCCCCAACTGCAGCTCAGTTCAGGAGAAACAGCAGCTCATATTTCGCTTGGGCAGCTTACAGCCCAGTGGTATGAATATTGATTTCTCTCACTTCAGGTAGCACTGGCATTCATAAGGCCCTGTCCCACTTACGTGTCCTTGGCACGCAAATTACGCGACTTCGTGGTCGTGTTGAGGTGCACGGGCATCGTATGGCCGCGCGGGGCCGGTCCCACTGAGAAGCGCGGAGGGGTATGTAGTTGTGCGCGACATCGCGCAGTGCTCTGAAATTTTGTAGCGAACGAAATCTTCGCGCGCCAACGGCCTGTCGTGGAACTGACGGCCAAAGTGGGACAGGACCAAGACCCTGGCGCGACGCAACGTCTCGCCTTCAACAGCAGCAGAAGCAAGCAAACGATCGCCGAACTCGGCCTGGGGCTCACGGCCGTTGCAGTCCGGATCCACCCCCACTTCCCCTCCCAGAGCAGGGCCAAGAAAATTGAAGATAGACACACAATGCTGGAGTAACTCAGCGGGACAGGCAGCATCTCTGGAGAGAAGCAATGGGTGATGTTTCGGGTCGAGACTCTTCTTCAGTCTGAAAGAAGTGTCTCGACCCGAAACGCCATCCATTGCTTCTCTCCAGAGATGCTGCCGGTCCCGCTGAGTTACTCCAGCTTTGTGTCCATCTTCATATGACGTCACGCGCTCCAGACGGCTTTGCGTACGCATGAAGTCGCACGCGATCTTCGCTGGACCGTCGCACCTCAACGAGACCACAAGGTTGCGTAATTAGTGTGCCAAGAACACGTAAGTGGGACAGGGGCTATACCCTCTATCCCTCCCCCACCAACTGCTCTAACTTCTCATTTCCACCCTACAAACAGCTAACAATGGCCTGTTTCCTTTATCATGGTTATTTTTTTGCATATCTTTTATTAATTGTTCTTTAACTCTCCACACCACCGCCTATTTCTCTCGTTTCCCATATCCCGAACCAGTCTGAAGAAAGGTCTCCACCTGAAGCATCACCCATTCCTTCTCTCCAGAGATGCTGCCCCACCCGCGGAGTTAATCCAGCATCTGGTGTCTATCTGCAGCTCAGAAAGATGGGGAATGATCATATTGAAAGGCAGGAGTTAGGGCGAGTTGACAGAGAAGGTGCTGAGGGGGACACTGCCTGGAGCTGCAGCCAGGGATGGGGTCACAGCAATGAGGTTGTTCTTGTAGGACTGAGCTGAAGAAGAAATCGTTCACGATTTTGTGAATCTTTGACATTTACACCCAGGCTGTTGCAGTTAGGCAGGTTCTTCTTCTTGCGTAGGGCGTGCACAGCCTAAAGTTGTAGGACAACTTGTTCTGTTTTGATCTTATTTGATTGTGCACGCCGGGTTGATTGCATTCGTCGAAACAGGGCGGACCACGTGAAGGTTGCAATCTCCCACCCCCAGTTAAGCAGGTTGAAACTCGAGATCATAGTTCAAACACAAGGGGAATCACAGGCTCCGGGAATCAGGTTACACAACGAATGGAGAGACTGAACAAGGAAGCGGATCCGAGCCGGGATCTCACCCTGCTCCTCGCCATGTCCTGATAGGCCTGAAGAACACAGCGGAGAGGGGAGGGTAGAGTCATTGAGTGATACAGCGTGGAAACAGGACCTCCGGCCTAACTTACCCACACCGGACAACATGAAAGAATAATAATAATAATAAATTTATTTATGGGCGCCTTTCAAGAGTCTCAAGGACACCTTACAAAAATTTAGCAAGTAGAGGAAAAACATGTAAATGACGTCATGTTTGAAGAATGTCATGTCAAAGAATGAATGAATAAGTTTATGAATGAGTCCGTATGTACACATACAAGGAATTTGCCTTGGTGCTCCACTCGCAAGTAACAACACCACATACAGTAACAATTAAGAATGACATATAAAATATTAAGCATTAATAATAAAACATTATAGTTTAAACATGTGAATAAAATTCCAGAACAAAAGGAGGCTAAACTTTTGGTTATTGAGTTGAGCTACAGCTCGTGGAAAAAAAGCTGTTTATATGCCTGGATGTGGCAGCTTTGACAGTCCGGAGTCGCCTTCCAGAGGGAAGTGATTCAAAGAGTTTGTGGCCGGGGTGAGAGGGGTCAGAGATGATCTTGCCCGCTCGCTTCCTGGCCCTTGCAGTGTACAGTTCATCAATGGAGGGAAGGTTGCAACCAACAACTATCTCAGCTGATCGGTCGATTCGCTGCCGCCTCCGCATGGCCGTCCGAGGGGGGGTGCGTTGGGTGCGACCGCACCCCCCTTTTTCCCCCCATAAGAAAAAAATCACAAACAAAAAAAACAAAAATTCGGGGGGAAAAAAATCAATATTTCCACTTTGGAAACGGCCAGTTCCCTGTTCTCTCGTCGCCGGGTGGGAGTGGCTGAATCTGAACCCAACGGCTGTAACCCCAACACCAGTCGCCGCTGCAGCGGAGCCCGCTCCCCTCGCCTCCCCCCGCCGCCAGAGCCCAAGCCATCTTCCCCCCACACCCGCTGGGCTCATGCCACCCCCGCTGGGTTCATGCCACCCACGCTGGGCCCACGCCACCTACACTGGGCCCACGTCACCCCCACTGGGCCCACGCTGGGCCCACGCCACCCCCGCTGGGCCCACGCCACCCGCGCTGGCCCACGCTGGGTCCACGCCACCCCTGCTGACCCCCGCTGGGCCCACGTCACCCCTACTGGGCCCACGTCACCCCTACTGGGCCCACGTCACCCCCGCTGGGCCCACGTCACCCCCACTGGGTCCACACCACCTTCATCCCCCCTGCCCGCTGGGCCTGCGCCACCTTCATCTTCGCCCCCCCCCCGCAAAAAGAGGGGGGATGTGAGAGGGGGGAGGGGAGAGGGAAAGGGGGATTATCTTTAGTGAGATTTCAAAATTAAAGTAGGTTTTAGAGCTATTATATTTTCTCCTCCATATGAATAATATTAAACAATATCAAATAATAAACAATTGGAACTGATTTCTTTTCCTTGATAACAATACTGAAAAATATGAATTCCATAGTTTGTGACATAAATACACATTTTAATGGGATCATTATATACAGATGTAACATTTCCATTTCGAGATCGTGGGGAGGTGGGGGGAGGGGGGGGGGGTGGGTTGGGAGCAAATATGCGTCAAGCCGATAGCCTAATCGTTAAAGAGTTAAAAGATAGCCTAATCGATAAAGAGCTGAGAAGAGGAATCAGAGCTGCCAAGGAAAGATACTCTGAGAAGTTGAGGAGCAAGTTCTCAGCTAATGACTCTTCTTCAGTTTGGAAGGGCATGCAAGAAATCACCAGCAATAAGAGGAAAGCCCCCCCGCTCTTTGGACAATCATCAGCTTACGTACGACATGAATGAGTTTTACTGCAGGTTTGAAAATCAGAAACGTAACCCTGGTACCCCCTCCCCAACAAACACAGCCAGACCCCAGTCTGCAAAGAATGGACCCTGCGCCCTCTCCTTCCCATTCACCACTTCACACCTACTTAAGGCAAGACTCCAGTATGAAAAGAGTGGACCCTTTCCCACCCCAACCAACACTTCACACCCACTCACAGCCTGACCTCAGTCTGCAAAGACTGGGCCCTTCTACACCCACCTCACTCCAATCACCACTTCACACCTAATTACTCATTTTTAACCAGTCCCTGCAAAGATGTACTGTCCCTGCCTGCTTCAAAGTCTCCACTATTGTCCCTGTACCCCAAAAGGTAAGGATTACTGGTCTTAATGACTACATGCTTGTCGCACTGACCTCTGTAGTCATGAGGACCGTTGAAAGGCCAAGCTGAAAAATATCACAATCCCTCTGCTGGACCATCTGTATTTTGCATATTGGGCCAATAGATCTGTGGATGACGCAGTCAATCTGGGCCTGCACTTCATCCTCCAGCACCTAGACCGCCAGGGAACCTATGCGAGGATTTTGTTTTATTGATTTTAGCTCTGTATTCAACACCATTGTGCCAGAGCTACTGCGCTCCAAACTTTCTGAGTTGACTGTGCCTGAACCCCTCTGTCGGTGAATCACCAGCTTTCTGACAGACAGGAAGCAGCATGTGAGGCGGGAAAGCATATCTCGGACCCGCAAACGCTCAGCATAGGAGCACCACAAGATGCATACCCTCTCCTCTACTCTCACCACACCAATGACTGCACCTCCACAGACACCTCTGTCAAGCTTCTCAAGTTTGCGGATGACACAACCCTGATTGGACTGATCCAGGATGGGGATCTCTGTACTCTTTTCAGTTTGACATCTTTCCTATAACATGGTGCCCAGAACTGAACACAATATTCTAAATGCAGTCTCACCAACGTCTTATACAACTGCAACATGACCTCCCAACTTCTATACTCAATACTTTGACTGATGAAGGCCAAAGTGCCAAAATACTTTTTGACCACCTGATATACCTGCGACACGACCTTCAAGGAACCATGCAACCATCAACCGTGGAGGAGCCATCTTGGGGAATGGCTGCTAACCAGCAGCCGTCCGTTTAATTCTTTTTTTTTGTTGAAGTTTTTAGTAAGTCTTGTTCTTCGTCTGTTGGAGAAATGGACTTCTTAATGTGGGGGGAAGGGGGTAATTATACTTCTAGGTCCCTACCTGGTCGGTGAGGCAGCTTTTTCTCCGGGCTGCCCCGTCGACCCGTCCTCGTGGCCTACCAGCGGGCGTGGAGCGCCGTTTCCTGGCGGGGACCGCCCAGCACCTCAGCTCCGTTGGCGGCACAGCGCTGGAGCGCTATCGCGGAGCGGAGCGGGTGATGCCTTGCCTGGGTCACCGCGCTGGATCGACGCGCTGGAGCTCCGGTGAGCTGTGACCGCCGAGATCAACACCTCCGGGCTGCGGGTCTGCGGAGCGGAGCGGGCGGCGCTGACTCAAACATCGGGAGCCTGGGAGCTCCAACCCGGCACGGCCTTGTCGGCTTCGGAAGCCGCGGTCCCCAGCTAGGAAGCGGCCGTTCCAGGTGGCCCAGCTGCTGTGAGGACTCTCCCGACGCCGGGGCAACACCACCCGGCCAGAACGGCCAGGAACATCGGGCCTCCGTAGAGGCAATAGCGGTGGCCTCAATAGGCCTGACTTTGGGTGAACTTGGGATGGGGACTGGACATTGTGCCTTCCCCCACAGTGGTATCCACTGTGGGGGGATGATTTTTTTTGTGTGTAAGTAAACATGTTAGTCTGTGTCCAAGATGGCTGTCGGAAGGGAGAGTGGATGCTGGCGCGCTTTAGCTGCCGCTGCTCTCTCTTCACATTGATTTTTTGATTTTTTGTCTTTGGAGCGATTTCTGTCTTTAATTTGTGTATTGGTGATGTCCTTATTATTCTTTTTACTCCGACTATATGTTTTTTTTCTCTTCTGTTAATTTCTGTAAGGTGTCCTTGAGACTTTGAAAGGCGCCCGAAAATAAAATTTATTATTATTATTATTATTATCAACCATTCCTCTGCCCACCTGGCTAATTGATCCAGATCCTGCTGCAATCTTTCACAACCATCTTCACTATCTGCAAAACAACTCACTTCTGTATCATCAGCAAACTTGCTAATCTTGCCCTGTTCTGTGACGTTTCACAGATTGCTGGAGTAACTCAGCGGGTCGGGTGAGTATAGAAGTTGGGAGGTCATGTTGCAGTTGCATAAGAAGTTGGTGAGAAACACTAAGGGGCAGAAAACGCTGGTGGGTGTTGTGTACAGGCCACCTAACAGTAGTAGTGAAGTTGGAGATGGTATCAAACAGGAAATTAGAAATGCGTGCGACAAAGGCAAAACCGTTATAATGGGTGACTTCAATCTACATATAGATTGGGTGAATCAAATTGGAAGGGGTGCTGAGGAAGAGGATTTTTTGGAATGTATGCGGGATAGTTATCTAAATCAACATGTAGAGGAACCAACGAGAGAGCAGGCTATTTTAGACTGGGTATTAAGTAATGAGGAAGGGTTAGTTAGCAGTCTTGTTGTACGTGCCCCCTTGGGCAAGAGTGACCATAATATGGTTGAGTTCTTCATTAGGATGGAGAGTGACATTGTTAATTCAGAAACAATGGTTCTGAACTTAAAGAAAGGTAACTTTGAGGGTATGAGACGTGAATTGGCCAAGATTGACTGGCAATTAATTCTAAAAGGGTTGACGGTGGATATGCAATGGAAGACATTTAAAGACTGCATGGATGAACTACAAAAACTGTTCATCCCAGTTTGGCAAAAGAATAAATCAGGGAAGGTAGTGCATCCGTGGATAACAAGGGAAATCAGGGATAGTATCAAAGCGAAGGATGATGCGTACAAATTAGCCAGAAAAAGCAGCATACCGGAGGACTGGGAGAAATTCAGAGACCAGCAGAGGAGGACAAAGGGCTTAATTAGGAAAGGAAAAATAGATTATGAAAGAAAACTGGCAGGGAACATAAAAACTGACTGCAAAAGTTTTTATAGATATGTGAAAAGAAAGAGATTAGGTAAAACAAATGTAGGTCCCTTGCAGTCAGAAACAGGTGAGTTGATCATGGGGAACAAGGATATGGCGGACCAATTGAATAACTACTTTGGTTCCGTCTTCACTAAGGAAGACATAAATAATCTGCCGGAAATAGCAGGGGACCGCGGGTCAAAGGAGTTGGAGGAATTGAGTGAAATCCAGGTTAGCCGGGAAGTGGTGTTGGGTAAATTAAATGGATTAAAGGCCGATAAATCCCCAGGGCCAGATAGGCTGCATCCCAGAGTACTTAAGGAAGTAGCTCCAGAAATAGTGGATGCATTAGTAATAATCTTTCAAAACTCTTTAGATTCTGGAGTAGTTCCTGAGGATTGGCGGGTAGCAAACGTAACCCCACTTTTTAAGAAGGGAGGAGAGAGAAAACGGGGAATTACAGACCAGTTAGTCTAACATCGGTAGTGGGGAAACTGCTAGAGTCAGTTATTAAAGATGGGATAGCAGTACATTTGGAAAGTGGTGAAATCATTGGACAAAGTCAGCATGGATTTACAAAAGGTAAATCATGTCTGACGAATCTTATAGAATTTTTCGAGGATGTAACTAGTAGCGTGGATAGGGGAGAACCAGTGGATGTGGTGTATCTGGACTTCCAGAAGGCTTTCGACAAGGTCCCACATAAGAGATTAGTTTACAAACTTAAAGCACACGGCATTGGGGGTTCAGTATTGATGTGGATAGAGAACTGGCTGGCAAACAGGAAGCAAAGAGTAGGAGTAAACGGGTCCTTTTCACAATGGCAGGCAGTGACTAGTGGGGTACTGCAAGGCTCAGTGCTGGGACCCCAGCTATTTACAATATATATTAATGATCTGGATGAGGGAATTGAAGGCAACATCTACAAGTTTGCGGATGACACTAAGCTGGGGGGCAGTGTTAGCTGTGAGGAGGATGCTAGGAGACTGCAAGGTGACTTGGATAGGCTGGGTGAGTGGGCAAATGTTTGGCAGATGCAGTATAATGTGGATAAATGTGAGGTTATCCATTTTGGGGGCAAAAACAGGAAAGCAGACTATTATCTAAATGGTGGCCGACTAGGAAAAGGGGAGATGGAGCGAGACCTGGGTGTCATGGTACACCAGTCATTGAAAGTGGGCATGCAGGTGCAGCAGGCAGTGAAGAAAGCGAATGGTATGTTAGCTTTCATAGCAAAAGGATTTGAGTATAGGAGCAGGGAGGTTCTACTGCAGTTGTACAGGGTCTTGGTGAGACCACACCTGGAGTATTGCGTACAGTTTTGGTCTCCAAATCTGAGGAAGGACATTATTGCCATAGAGGGAGTGCAGAGAAGGTTCACCAGACTGATTCCTGGGATGTCAGGACTGTCTTATGAAGAAAGACTGGATAGACTTGGTTTATACTCTCTAGAATTTAGGAGATTGAGAGGGGATCTTATAGAAACTTACAAAATTCTTAAGGGGTTGGACAGGCTAGATGCAGGAAGATTGCTCCCGATGTTGGGGAAGTCCAGGACAAGGGGTCACAGCTTAAGGATAAGGGGGAAATCCTTTAAAACCGAGATGAGAAGAACTTTTTTCACACAGAGAGTGGTGAATCTCTGGAACTCCCTGCCACAAAGGGTAGTCGAGGCCAGTTCATTGGCTATATTTAAGAGGGAGTTAGATGTGGCCCTTGTGGCTAAGGGGATCAGAGGGTATGGAGAGAAGGCAGGTACGGGATACTGAGTTGGATGATCAGCCATGATCATATTGAATGGCGGTGCAGGCTCGAAGGGCCGAATGGCCTACTCCTGCACCTAATTTCTATGTTTCTATGTTTCTATGTTTCTATGTGAGGCCGCATTCAGAATATTGTGTTCAGTTTAGGGCACCATGTTATAGGAAAGATGTCATCAAACTGGAAAGGGTACAGTGAAGATTTAAGAGGATGTTGCCAGGACTAGAGGGCCAGAGCTATAGGGAGAGGTTGAGTAGGCTGGGACTCTATTTCATGGAGCACAGGAGGATGAGGGATGATCTAATAGAGGTGTATAAAATCATGATTTGAATAGATATGGTTGAGTCTTTTGCCCAGAGTAAGTGAATCGAGGAGCAGAGGACATAAGTTTAAGGTGAAGGACAAAAGATTTAATAGGAATCTGTGGGGTATGTTTTTCACACAAAGGGTGGTAGGTGTATGGAACAAGCTGCCAGAGGAGGTAGTTGAGGCAGGGACTATCGCAACATTTAAGAAACAGTTACACCGGTACATGGATAGGACAGGTTCGGAGGGATATGGATCAAATGTGGGCAGGTGGGACTAGTGCAGATGGACATGCTGGGCCGAAGGGCCTGTTTCCACACTGTATCATTCTATGACTCTATCTTTCCCTCTCAAACCCATTCTCCTGCCTTCTCCCCATTACCTCTGACACCCGTATCAATCAAGAATCTATCAATCTCCTCCTGAAAAATGTCCATTGACTTGACCTCCACAGCTGTCTGTGGCAATGAATTCCACAGTTCACCACCCTCTGACTTAAGAAATTCCTGCTCATCTCCTTCCACTGGTCCTAGACTCTCCCACTAGTGGAAACATCCTCTCCAAATCCACTCCATCCAAGTTTTTACCAGGCTGGGACAGACGGCAACAGCTTCACACCAAGTCCCAAAGCTTGTGTCCTGTCCTGCATCACCCAAGGCAGCAGAGACGTTATAGGAGAGGGCAAGCACCGTAACAAAGTAGCTCACGATGGTTTGGGTAACATTCAGGAATGTCTGCGCATGTCACATCATGAATATTACTGAAGAACGGTCTTGACCCGAACTATAATCTATACCTTTTCTCCAGAGATGCTGCCTGACCCACTGAGTTACTCCAGCACTCTGTGACATGTCACCTATCCATGTTCTCCACAGATGCTGCCTGACTCGCTAAGTTACTCCAGCACTCTGTGAAATGTCACCTATCCATGTTCTCCACAGATGCTGCCTGACTCACTGAATTACTCCAGCACTTTGTAACTATTTTCCCTTCACCCATCTGCCCAAGCCCACTCTCCCCCTCCCTTTCCTATGTTCCTTTCCACCCATAAACCTATCTCTGCCTCTACATTTCACTCCTCTTTCAAATCTGCTCTACTTATCTACATGCATTTTTCTTCTTCACTTTTTAGTCATAGAATGATGCAGTGTGGAAACTGGCCCTTCAGCCCAACTTGCCCACACCAACCGACATGTCCCATCTAAACTGGTCCCACTCACACGCGTCTGGCCCATATCGATTGAAACCTGTCCTATCCATGTATGTGTCCAAATGTCTCTTAAACATTAGGATAGTCCCAGCCTTAACTACCTCCTCTGGCAGCTCGTTATATACACCCAGCACCCTTTATGTGAAAAAGCTACCTCTCAGATTCCTGTTACTTTCTGAAATATTGGTCATAAATTTGGTGCAAAAATGCTCCAAAATAAGGCTCAGAATGTATCAGAAAGCATCTAAACCCCCTGAGCTTCCAGGGGGCCCTGGACCCTTGCATCGAGGGACTTCACGCTTCGCGCTCGTGATGTGCGCAGCGCGCACATTATTTCACATTAAGTTTTTTGTAATCCTGTCATGCCACCCCCCTTTTTGAAAAGCTTCGTATGGGCCTGCTCCGGATGTCGTGCTTGGTGGCTGTGCCAAACCAGACCATGATGGAGAAGGTGAGGACAGACTCAACGATGGCCGTGTAGAATTGGACCATCATTGCCTGTGGCAGGTTGTGTTTCCTCAGCTGCCGCAGGAAGTACATCCTCTGTTGGGCCTTTTTGACTGTGGAGTCGATGGTGGGCCCCCATTTCAGGTCCTTGGAGATGCTGGTTCCAAGGAACTTAAAAGACTCCCCAGATGTGACTGAGGGGGAGCTCTCCTAAAGTCCCAGCTGCACTAGTCCCACCTGCTCACGGTTTGGGCCATATCCATCCAATCCTATCCTATCCATGTACCTGCCTCACTGTTTATTAGATGAGAAGTGAGAGGGGGAAGAGGAGACGGAGGGCACAACCATCAAGTGGTCAGGTAGGAGTAAATAAGACGGAGGAATTGGAGGTGGCACAGGGAGAAGCACAGTGGCGCAGCGCTAGAGTTGCTGCCTTGCAGCGCCAGAGACCCGGGTTCGATCCTGACTACGGGTGCTGTCTGTACGGAGTTTGTACGTTCTCCCCGTGACCTGCGTGGGTTTCCCCGGGGTGCTCCGGTTTCCACTCACATCCCAAAGACTTACAGGTCTGTAGGTTAATTGGATTTGGTAAAATTGTAAATTGTCCCTGGAATGCTGGAGTAACTCAGCCGCTCAGGCAGCATCTCTGGAGAAAAGGAATGGATGAAGATGATGTTTCGAGTTGAGAAGAGAAACGAGAGATATAGATGGTGATGTAGAGAGATACGGAACAAATAAATGAAAGATATGCAAAAAAGTAACGATGGTAAAGGAAACAGGCCATTGTCAGCTGTTTGCTGGGTGAGAACGAGTACAGAACGAGTGTTGAGTCTCTTTGTAACTAGTTTCCACCTGGCCCACAGTTAACCTGTTTCATCGTTACTTTTTTACATATCTTTCTTTCATATGTTCTCTATCTCTCTATATCATCATCGATACCTCTTGTTTCCCTTTCCCCTGACTCTCAATCTCAAGAAGGGTCTCGACCCGAAACATCACCTATTCCTTCTCTCCAGAGATGCTGCCTGTCCCGCTGAGTTACTCCAGCTTTTTGTGTCTATTACGTGTGGCTCTCCTCAGAAGAACATGACTCCTTAGTTTAGATGGAGGGAGACAAACACAGGAAAGTACAGTACAGGCCAGTTTAGCATCCGTCATGAGAACGTTACTGCTAAAGCTGTTATAGCAGAGCACTTTGAAAAATTCAAGGTGACCAGGCAAAGCCAATATAGTGAAGATATACAAGTAATAGCCAATATATAAGTAAACGAGAGACTGCAGACGCTGGAATCTTGAGCAAAAAACAGAGTAGAAGAACTGAGTGGGTCAGGCAGCATCTGTGGAGGAATGGACCGACGGCCTTTCAACTCAAATCAATTCAATCCCTCCAATCTATGCTTAGCTGCCTGACGCTAAGTTCCTTCAACTTCGTTTTTTGCTAAAAATAAAATAAATTAAAATCAATTTATTGTCCTTCTTTAACTTTAATGCGGTCGAGTTGATGCCTTCCAGCGCCAGAGACCACCGAGTCCGCACCGACCAGCGACCCTCACACACTTACACTCGGGGGCAATCACAGGTGAACGGACAGACAGCGCCCGGAGTCAGGATCGAACCCGGGTCTCTGGCGCTGTGTCACCGTGACTCTACCGCTGCGCCACGGTGCCGCACTTGTCGCACTTGTTCTGCTCGTCATGTCTCTGCTGTGAATCACTGCGTGTGAACGGGGCAAATTAACTGTTGTGGCAGAAGTTTGGAGATGAAGCGTGGGGTGGCGGGTGGTGAGCGGGCTGAGAGAGGGAGGGAGGGTGAGAGGGAGTGGGGGTGGAGGTGAGCGGGCTGAGGGGTTGATTGAGGGGGGATTCTCTGTCCCCGGGCTGCAGCTCCTTGTCATCCACTGTGAGTTCTGCCTCGGCTCCGCTCTCCGCTGCCCTTCAGTCCCGGGGCTGGACAGCCGCTCCCGGGACCCGTTGTCCGGGCCGCCTGCCTCCGCTGTCCCCACGGTCACCTCCCCCCAGAGCCACGGCCTCCTCCTCCTCCGCCTCCTCCGCCTTCCCGTCCCCGGCCGCGGGCTGCTCCCGCTTCAGCTCCCGGCAGGATGAGGGCCGCCAGCACCAGCTCCGAGCCCCGCCAGCCATGTGTCAGATCAGCTGCTAGTTCCTGAACGTGTGGACCAGGCGCCCTGCTCGGGGAGACAAGCACACAGCCGGCACACGTCGCCGCACCCTCTCCCCCAGCGCTCCCGGACAAAGCCTCAGGGTGGCGGGGGAGAGCGGCGGGGGGAGGCCGGTCGGCCGTGTACATGTCAGTGGTGAGCAGATGGACAAAGCGCATCGTCTCCCCACTTTATAGGTGACTCTTCTGCAACACTGTGTGTCTGCATGTGCGTGTGTCGGGCCTGTCCCACTTGGGCGACATCTTCGGCGACAGCCTGAAAAGAGGTTGTCGCGGCGTGACGCCGGGTGACGCAAGGTCGTGACCCGTGCTGATGTATTTTGCGTCATCATGCCTCACTGTGCGTCCAGACGCGTCGCGCACGTCACGACGCGTCATCGGAGCGACTCACCACGTGATCGCACGGATATATCGAGCGCCGACTTTCTAAACTTCTTTCAGTTGCAACGGAGACGATCGGAAAATGGCGCTCAAGAGAAGCAGGGCTCATCAGCAGAGCAGGGCACAACGAAAAGCAGCCAGGGACAAGATCCAGGTTCTGCAGGTTGAGGTCAAGGAGGAGGAGGCTGTAGATTGGGATTATGATTATGCTGAGTTTAGTGATGTCTCATTTGAGATCAGGAAGAAGAGGCTAATGGTAACCGAGCCATATGAATTCAGCAGGGAACAAGAGGGGGAACTGGTAGATTGGTATCGGGCCAACCCTGAGCTGTACGACAAAAACCACAGGCAGTTTAGGAATACGAAGCGAAGGTTCATGATGCTTGAGGACAAGGCAAAGGAGTTCCCTGGCTGCACTTGTAAGTACACACTTACTTTGTTGTTTGTCGGCATTTCAGTCATTATAATTACAATCACAAATTACAATTTGTTCCACACTGATCTTCATTCATTCCTATGTTTTCACAGGCGACCAACTGTGCCAATTCTATAAGAGCCAGAGGACAAGGTACGGCAGGCTGACGCGCAGTTTGCACAAGTCTGGCTCGGGCCGTAGATTTGTGACCGAGAGGCAGCAGTGGATAGTGGAAAAATGGGGTTTTATAAATGACCATATCGTTCGAGTGGAGAAGAAGCAGAGCACCAGGAAGGTGATTAGTATAAAATAATATTTTGACATTGGATAATTTGATTGTCATCTTGCTTGCCACGTCCTGATGGTACATAATGCAGATGATACTAAGATAGGTGGTATTGTGGATAATGAAGTAGATTTCCAAAGTCTACAGAGAGATTTAGGCCATTTGGAAGAATGGGCTGAAAGATGGCAGATGGAGTTTAATGCTGATAAGTGTGAGGTGCTACATCTTGGCAGGACAAATCAAAATAGGACGTACATGGTAAATGGTAGCGAATTGAGGAATGCAGTTGAACAGAGGGATCTAGGAATAACTGTGCATAGTTCCCTGAAGGTGGAATCTCATGTAGATAGGGTGGTAAAGAAAGCTTTTGGTGTGCTAGCCTTTATAAATCAGAGCATTGAGTATAGAAGTTGGGATGTAATGTTAAAATTGTACAGGGCATTGGTGAGACCAATTCTGGGGTATGGTGTACAATTTTGGTCGCCCAATTATAGGAAGGATGTCAACAAAATAGAGAGAGTACCGAGGAGATTTACTAGAATGTTGCCTGGTTTTCAGCAACTAAGTTACAGAGAAAGGTTGAATAAGTTAGGTCTTTATTCTTTGGAGCGCAGAAGGTTAAGGGGAGACTTGATAGAGGTCTTTAAAATAATGAGAGAGATAGACAGAGTTGATGTGGATAAGCTTTTCCCATTGAGAGTAGGGAAGATTCAAACAAGAGGACATTACTTCAGAATTAAGGGACAGAAGTTTAGGGGTAACATGAGGGGGAACCTCTTTACTCAGAGAGTGGTAGCTGTGTGGAATGAGCTTCCAATGGAAGTGGTGGAGGCAGGTTCGATTTTATCATTTAAAAATAAATTGGATAGGTATATGGATGGGAAAGGAATGGAGGGTTATGGTCTGAGTGCAGGTATATGGGACTAGTGGAAAATAAGTGTTCGGCACGGACTTGTAGGGCCGAGATGGCCTGTTTCCGTGCTGTAATTGTTATATGGTTATATGATGGTCTTGAAAATTTTGATACACATTTATTTTCTTCCAGTTTAACAAGGAGAGACAACAGCGTGCCACCTCCAGTGAGGATGAGCTTGATCCTCATGAGGGACCCTCTGGATCCACCACCCCGACCAGCCAGGAACGCAGCACGAGGAAGCAGACCATTGCCATCCCCATTGCAGGCTGCAGCACAACTGCGGCTGAGGAAGAAGAGTCTAGACAGGCTAGTCAGCGGGAGATGATCAAAGAAGTAAATGCTTTTGGGTGAATTATCAGCAGATTTCTCATTTAATCCATCCATTTTTCTCCATCGTTTCCCAAACACTACTTACCTGGATCGTACCCTTTTGTTGCAGATCGTGCAACAGGCAAAGGCAACAACAGACACCATGATCACTATGACACAGCCAAAGACATCACACGAGAGGATAGTTGAAACCTTCTCAGCGTTCTTAACACAAGAGATGCTCCTCATTCCTGAAAGCGAATGGGTTAGCTTCTCCATGGAGGCCTTTGCCTTGGCAAGGGCCCACAGATTCCCTCAGCCGGTAAAATCTCTTAATCAAAGTTTGTGGAATTTCTAAAACGTTTGACTTTAATAATGCTTTTGTATGAATTACTCAATATGAATTCAATGGTGTTGCATAGTCTGATGCGGCACATGGCATTCATGGGTCACCCACAAATGGGGATGATGGCACCACCACATCAGCATGTTCACCATGTATAATGTGATACCGTTTCTGAATCTGACTCAAGATTAACTGGGACACACAGCCTGTGTAAGGTTGTGATTTATTTTATATCATTTATTTTCCTCCCAATTCATATTGATAGGTTTATGTGTTTTATCCACAAGCATTGATGGGACCACAGCACACGGCGTACCCACCGATGGCAAGCGCACCCAACATCAGGGCACCAGCTCAACGCCACATCAGGCAGCAACGACTTCCATGGACAATACCAGGCAGCTTCCAAGAATAGCCTATCAGGGAAGCCCAGCTGGACCCCAGGAATACACCCATCACCATGACACCAACATTTCCAGCCAGATTAGAGAGTCAGGACTCATGTTTGAACTTGAGTCTGAATCTCACTGATCATTTGGCTGAAGATAGCCGGGAGCAAAGTTCCCATAAAGAATGAACAGTACAAAAGTACATAAATGTACATTAGAAAGAACATAATTTCTTATTCTTTCTAATGTGGGGGAAAAAAATAGATCTTTTGTTGACTAGTGTTATAGTTCAAAATATTTGCTTAAGTATGATGTTACTTTTGTGGAAGTTAAATCTTTCTTGTTAAATGAATTGTTGTTTTTCAATATGCTGGCATTAAATAAACAATTTATTTCTTAAAAAGTTATTGCTCTTTATATTTATTGTAGATAAGTTTATTTCCAACGTGATTATTATACTTAAGTGCAACCTTTTTGTGTTGTGAGATGCTGTTTGATCGACTATCAATAAAATTCTTGACATTTCTATGCAAATTTGATCTTCTCATTTCTCAGTACTGTTAATCATGGAATTAATTATGGAATCAACATTTATTTAGATCAATAAAATACACACAAACATTGAACTGCATTGAAATGCAAAACTTGTCATATAATGTGGTCAATAAAGGAAACACAGACACAAGCTTTTAAATTTGTGACATTTCTATGAAGATTTGATGTGTGATGATCTCAGTATAGTTAGTCATGGTATTAATTACACATATATAAATCTTCATTTATTTGGATCAGTTCCTGTAGTGGTAGTCCTCTGTTTGTGGTGTGGGATATTTGCTGCTGATCTTCACATGTTGTTCTGCCAGGGTACACTGCCTAGTTCAGAGTTGGAGTAGGCACAGAGATGGTCTCTCTGCTCCCTGGCTGTCTAGCAGGTGTTTCCTGACAATCTCTCCAGAGCCACCATCGGTGCAGCCTGTCCTCCAGCTCTCCATGAGCCTGGTGTGTTGTCTCCTGTCTGGTTGTCCACTGTGTCACTCTCCACCATGGCTGCTGCTGCTGCACTACTGATGCAATCACGTTGTGGAGGACACAAGCTGCGTGGACAATGGTCTGCACATTCTTGGGCTCCTGCTCCATTGTAGTCAGCAGGTCTGCCCTGCTCACTACTAAACATTATTCTCTTGTCATCTCACCGGTGAACACAACTGCTCACTGCCTTATTCACAAGTGAGCATAGTGCACTGCTCCCCACCTTGCTCACTGATAAACACACTGAGCACACACTAGTGAACACACTGCCCATTGCTCACTGCCCTGCACACACACACACTCAGACCATTGCTTACTGCCCTGCACGCATACACACACACACACGCACACACACACACACACACACACACACACACACACACACACACACACACACACATATATACGCACACACACACAAACACACAGACACTCACAGAAACACATACACAGACACGCACAAACACACATACACACACACACACACATACATACACACACACATATACATACACTCACCCACACTCACGCACACACAAACACACATACACACACATACATACACACACATACACAGACATACACACACACACACACACACATACACACACACATACATACACACACATACACAGACATACACACACACACACACAAACACACATACACACACACACACATACATACACACACATACACAGACACGCACGCACACACACACACACACACATATACAGACACACACACACACACATACACAGACATACACACACACACATATACACAGACACGCACATACACACACACACACACACACACACACACACACATACATATATACACACACACACACACACACACACACACACACACACACACACATACATACACACACACACACATACACACACACACACATACACAGCGTGCCACTCACTCACTGACCTGCTCACCCATGATCATGTAGACAGGAGTGGAAGTAAGTGACAGGAGATTTCACCCCTTCACCCGGCCGTTGAGCGGGTTACAGGCGGGCACTGCCGCTGCTCCGGCCCCGCGTCGCTTACTTCTTCAGCTCACCGACCTGCTGAGCGCCCGGGTCCAGCTCCTACCCCGGCCTCGGGGCGGGCGCGCTGCAGTTCGAGGCCATCGTGGGCTCGCACAACTTCTATCGGCCTGATGCTGCTGCTGCTCATCGCCGTGTTCAACAGACCCCCGTCCGCAGCTCAGTCTCGTCCGTTCGCACATCGGGCCAGCCCGCAGGTCGAGTCAGGCCGTCAGCAATGTGTATCAAGGAACTGCAGATGCTGGTTTAAACCGAAGGTAGACACTAAATGCTGGAGTAACTCAGCGGGGACAGGCAGCATCTCTGGAGAGAAGGAATGGGTGGCGTTTCGGATCGAGACCCTTCTGCAGACTCTTTCAGTCCGTCCCGATACGCCCACTGGTGGCGGTCGGTACCCGGGGGAGCGACACCCCGGCACCCCTGGCCAGTGGATACTGGGGGCGCCCTGATACCCACGCAATGCTCAATCAAAACCAAGCAGCATTTAAACCTACCTGTACCCCGCCAGTGCGCTTCCTTTAAACTAGTTTTACCCCAGCACTGGGCTCAGTATAGATTCCTGTACCCCTTTCATCTCATCTGTACCCCGTTACTGCGCTCATGACTGTACACCACTGTCGCGCTCAGTATTAACTCGCCTGTAAGTGATGGACATGGGTTTTAGGAACTAGGGGTTCGCTAAGGTTCGTGAGGCTGAGGTTGGGAAGGGGGGGGTGGGGGGGGAGGGGGGGGGGGGGTGGACGCTATAAGCCCCCTTGAGAAATGTTTTGTAATATGGTGAATTTCAGGGCCATTTTGAGCCTGGGTGTGATGATCACATCCACATTGCCCAGTCACTGCCCAGTCCATCATCGGCTCTGACCTCCCTTCCATCGAGGGGATTTATCGCAGTCGCTGTCTCAAAAAGGCTGGCAGTATCATCAAAGACCCACACCACCCTGGCCACACACTCATCTCCCTGCTACCTTCAGATAGAAGGTACAGGAGCCTGAAGACTGCAACAACCAGGTTCAGGAATAGCTACTTCCCCACAGCCATCAGGTTATTAAACCTGGCTCAGACAAAACTCTGATTATTAATAACCCATTATCTGTTATTTGCACTTTATCAGTTTATTTATTCATGTGTGTATATATTTATATCATGGTATATGGACACACTGATCTGTTTTGTAGTAAATGCCTACTATGCTCTGTGTGCTGAAGCAAAGCAAGAATTTCATTGTCCTATCAGGGACACATGACAATAAACTCACTTGAACTTGAACTTGAACACATTGTATCAGTAACTCAGTAAGGGAAGCTGGTCGCTGATTGGTCGCAACTGCCCCTCGGAGACTGCGTCTGATTAGCCGCCGAGTGACCAGATTTAAAAATAATCTAGCTCCATTAATTCACTCAAGGTGTATTATGATGTGTTCTACAGTATGAAGTGTACAGCAAAACCTGCACCTCCAGAGTGGTCTATCATGTTGTTTTGTAGTCTCCTTGTACCAATCAAAAGCAGTGAAATGCTTGTGTCCGAGTCTCTTTTATTGACCACATTATATGACAAGTTTTGCATTTCAATGTTTGTGTGTATTTTATTGATCTAAATAAATGTTGATTTATATATGTGAAAGTAATTCCATGATTAACAATACTGAGAAATTAGAAGATCATCACACATCAAATTTGCGTAGAAATGTCCAGAATTTAATTGATAGTCGAACAAACAGCTTTTTTTTCACAACACAAAAAGGTTTACACTGAAGTATAATAATTACATTGGAAATGAACTTATTTACAATAAATATAAAGAGCAATAAACAATTTATTTCTTAAAAAATAATTTCAAAAGATTTGTTTTTCCACATTAGGAAGAACATCATTTCAGATATTCGTAATAATGTACATTTATGTACTTTTGTACTGTTCATTCTTTATGGGAACTTTGCCCCCGGCTATCAGCAGCCAAATGATCAGTGAGATTCAGACTCGGGTTCACACTTCAGTCCTGACTCTCTAATCTGGCTGGAAATGTTGGTGTCATGGTGATGGCTGTATTCCTGGGGTCCAGCTGGGCTTCCCTGATAGGCTCTTCTTGGAAGCTGCCGGGTACTGTCTGTGGAAGTCGTTGCTGCCCGATGTGGCGTTGAGCTGGTGCCCTGATGTTGGGTGCGCTTGCCATCGGTGGGTACGCCGTGTGCTGTGGTCCCATCAATGCTTGTGGATAAAACACATAAACCTATTAATATGAATTGGGAGGAAAATAAATGATATAAAATAAATCACAACCTTTCACAGGCTGTGTGTCGCAGTTAATCTTGAGTCAGATTCAGAAACGGTATCACATTATACATGGTGAACATGCTGATGTGGTGGTGCCATCATCCCCATTTATGGGTGACCCATGAATGCCATGTGTCGCATCAGACTATGCAACACCATTGAATTCATATTGAGTAATTCATACAAAAGCATTATTAAAGTCAAACGTTTTAGAAATTCCACAAACTTTGATTAAGAGATTTTACCGGCTGAGGGAATCTGTGGGCCCTTGCCAAGGCAAAGGCCTCCATGGAGAAGCTAACCCATTCACTTTCAGGAATGAGGAGCATCTCTTGTGTTAAGAACGCTGAGAAGGTTTCAACTATCCTCTCATGTGATGTCTTTGGCTGTGTCATAGTGATCATGGTGTCTGTTGTTGCCTTTGCCTGTTGCACGATCTGCAACAAAAGGGTACGATCCAGGTAAGTAATGTTTTGGAAACGATGGAGAAAAAGGGATGGATCAAATGAGAAATCTGCTGATAATTCACCCAAAAGCATTTACTTCTTTGATCATCCGCTGACTAGCTGCAGTTGTGCTGCAGCCTGCAGTGGGGATGACAATGGTCTGCTTCCTCGTGCTGTACTCCTGGCTGGTCGGGGTGGTGGATCCAGAGGGTCGCTCATGAGGATCAAGCTCATCCTCACTGGAGATGGCACGCTGTGGTCTCTCCTTGTTAAAATGGAAGAAAATAAATGTGTATATGTTATAAAAAATAAAAATTAAAAACATTGATCATGGGGAACAAGGACATGGCAGACCAATTGAATAACTACTTTGGTTCTGTCTTCACTAAGGAAGACATAAATAATCTGCCGGAAATAGCAAGGGACCAGGGGTTAAATGAGATGGAGGAACTGAGTGAAATCCAGGTTAGCCGGGAAGTGGTGTTAGGTAAATTGAATGGATTAAAGGCCGATAAATCCCCAGGGCCAGATAAGTTGCATCCTTAAGGAAATAGCCGCAGAAATAGTGGATGCATTAGTGAGAATTTTTCAAACCTCTTTAGATTCTGGAGTAGTTCCTGAGGCCTGGAGGGTAGCTAATGTAACCCCATTTTTAAAAAAGGGTGGGAAGAGAAAACCAGTTAGTCTAACATCGGTGGTGGGGAAAATTCTGGAGTCAGTTATTAAAGATGGGATAGCAGCACATTTGGAAAGTGGTGAATTCATTGGACAAAGTCAGCATGGATTTATGAAAGGTAAATCATGTCTGACGAATCTTATAGAATCTTTCGAGGATGTAACTAGTAGAGTGGATAAGAGAGAACCAGTGGATGTGTTATATCTGGACTTTCAGAAGGCTTTCGACAAGGTCCCACATAAGAGATTAGTATGCAAACATAAAGCACACGGTATTGGGGGTTCAGTATTGATGTGGATAGAGAACTGGCTGGCAGACAGGAAGCAAAGAGTAGGAGTAAACGGGTCCTTTTCAGAATGGCAGGCAGTGACTAGTGGGGTACCGCAAGGCTCAGTGCTGGGACCCCAGCTATTTACAATATATATTAATGATCTGGATGAGGGAATTGAATGCAACATCTCCAAGTTTGCGGATGACACGAAGCTGGGGGGCAGTGTTAGCTGTGAGGAGGATGCTAGGAGGCTGCAAGGTGACTTGGATAGGTTGGGTGAGTGGGCAAATGCATGGCAGATGCAGTATAATGTGGATAAATGTGAGGTTATCCACTTTGGTGGCAAAAACAGGAAAGTAGATTATTATCTGAATGGTGGCCGAAAAGGGGAGATGCAACTGTACAGTTTTGGTCTCCAAATCTGAGGAAAGACATTCTTGCCATAGAGGGAGTACAGAGAAGGTTCACCAGACTGATTCCTGGGATGGCAGGACTTTCATATGAAGAAAGACTGGATAGACTCGGCTTGTACACGCTAGAATTTAGAAGATTGAGGGGGGATCTTATAGAAACTTACAAAATTCTTAAGGGGTTGGACAGGCTAGATGCAGGACGATTATTCCCAATGTTGGGGAAGTCCAGAACTAGGGGGTCACAGTTTAAGGATAAGAGGGAAGTCTTTTAGGACCGAGATGAGAAAATCATTTTTTACACAATTCTCTGCCACAGAAGGTAGTTGAGGCCAGTTCATTGTATTTTAAGAGGGAGTTAGATGTGGCCCTTGTGGCTAAAGGGATCAGGGGGTATGGAGAGAAGGCAGGGATGGGATACAGAGTTGGATGATCAGCCATGATCGTATCAAATGGCGGTGCAGGCTCGAAGGGCCGAATGGCCTACTCCTGCACCTATTTTCTATGTATCACAAATTTTCAAGACCTTCAGGACGTGGCAAGCAAGATGACAATCAAATTATCAATGTCAAAATATTATTTTATACTAATCACCTTCCTGGTGCTCTGGTTCGGCTCCACTCGAACGATATGGTCATTTATAAAACCCCATTTTTCCACTATCCACTGCTGCCTCTCAGTCATACTTTTACGGCCCGAGCCAGACTTGTGCAAACTGCGCGTCAGCCTGCCGTACATTGTCCTCTGGCTCTTATAGAATTGGCACAGTTGGTCGCCTGTGAAAACATAGAATGAATGAAGATCAGTGTGGAACGAATTGTAATTTGTGATTGTAATTATAATGACTGAAATGCCGACAAACAACAAAGTAAGTGTGTACATACAAGTGCAGCCAGGGAACTCCTTTGCCTTGTCCTCAAGCATCATGAACCTTCGCTTCGTATTCCTAAACTGCCTGTGGTATTTGTCGTACAGCTCAGGTTTGGCCTGATACCAATCTACCAGTTCCCCCTCTTGTTCCCAGCTAAATTCATATGGCTCGGTTACCATTAGCCTCTTCTTCTTGATCTCAAATGAGACATCACTAAACTCAGCATAATCATAATCCCAATCTACAGCCTCCTCCTCCTTGACCTTAACCTGCAGAACCTGGATCTTGTCCCTGGCTGCTTTTCGTTGTGCCCTGCTCTGCTGATGAGCCCTGCTTCTCTTGAGCGCCATTTTCCGATCGTCTCCGTTGCAACTGAAAGAAGTTTAGAAAGTCGGCGCTCGATATATCCGTGCGATCACGTGGTGCGTCGCTCAGATGACGCGTCGTGACGTGCGCGATGCGTCTGGACGCACAGTAAGGCATGATGACGCAAAATACATCTGCATGGGTCACGACCTTGCGTCACCCGGCGTCACGCCGCGACAACCTCTTTTCAGGCTGTCGCCGAAGATGTCGCCCAAGTGGGACAGGCCCGACACACGCACATGCAGACAGACAGTGTAGCAGAAGTGTAACAGCTGATCTGACACATGGCTGGCGGGGCTCGGAGCTGGTGCTGGCGGCCCTCATCCTGCCGGGAGCTGAAGCGGGAGCAGCCCGCGGCCGGGGACGGGAAGGCGGAGGAGGAGGAGGAGGAGGCCGTGGCTCTAGGGGGAGGTGACCGTGGGGACAGCGGAGGCAGGCGGCCCGGACAACGGGTCCCGGGAGCGGCTGTCCAGCCCCGGGACTGAAGGGCAGCGGAGAGCGGAGCCTAGGCAGAACACAGTGGATGACAAGGAGCTGCAGCCCGGGGACAGAGAATCCCCCCTCAATCAACCCCTCAGCCCGCTCACCTCCACCCCCCCACTCCCTCCCTCCCTCTCTCAGCCCGCTCACCACCCGCCACCCCACGCTTCATCTCCAACCTTCTGCCACAACAGTTAATTTGCCCCGTTCACACGCAGTGATTCACAGCAAAGACATGACGAGCAGAACAACTGCGAGAAGTGCGGCACCGTGGCACAGCGGTAGAGTCACGGTGACACAGCGCCAGAGAACCGGGTTCGATCCTGACTCCGGGCGCTGTCTGTCCGTTCACCTGTGATTGCCCCCGAGTGTAAGTGTGTGAGGGTCGCTGGTCGGTGCGGACTCGATGGTCTCTGGCGCTGGAAGGCATCAACTCGACCGCATTAAAGTTAAAGAAGGACAATAAATTGATTTTAATTTATATTGGCTTTAGCAAAAAACAAAGTTGAAGGAACTTAGCGTCAGGCAGCTAAGCATAGATTGGAGGGATTGAATTGATGACGTTTCTTCAGACCCAAATCAAGTCTGAAGAAGGGTCCCGAGTTGAAAAGCCGTCGGTCCATTCCTCCACAGACGCTGCCTGAACCACTCAATTCTTCCACTCTACTCTCTGATTTTTGTTCAAGATTCCCGCGTCTGCATCTCTCGTTTCTGCACTATATTGACTTTGCCTGGTCACCTTGAATTTTTCAAAGTACTCTGCTATAACAGCTTTAGCAGTAACGTTCTCATGACGGATGCTAAACTGGCCTGTACTGTACTTTCCTGCGTTTATCTCCCTCCATCTAAACTAAGGAGTCATGTTCTTCTGAGGAGAGCCACACGTAATAGACACAAAAAGCTTGAGTAACTCAGCGGGACAGGCAGCATCTCTGGAGAGAAGCCTCCCTCCTCTCTCTCTCCCTCCTTCCTTCCCTCTCTCTTTCCCTCCCTCTCTCCTTCCCTCAGCCCGCTCACCACCTTCACTCCCTCCGTCACCCCCTGCTTCATCTCCATTCTTCAGCCACCACAGTTAATTTGCCCCGTTCACAAGTAGTGATCCCCTCACTGAATCACACGCACGGCCCAGCTCACGAGTGAACACTACACACACTCATCACAGCACTGTTCACAAATCAGCACCCTGTCTCCAACTGAATCCACACACACTACCGCTCACTAAATGCACACTCACTGAATCACACACACACACTGCCCCTCGCTGACTCCACATTCACTGGTGAACATAACACACCCCTCACAGCCCCGTTCACAATTGAGCACACGCAGTTTGCTGCCCTGCTCACTACTAAACACTCGCCATCTCACCGGTGAACACGACAACTGGCCTTATTCACAAGTAAGCATAGTGCACTGCTCCCCACCCTGCTCACTGATAAACACACTGAGCACACACTAGTGAACACACTGTCCATTGCTCACTGCCCTGTACACACACTCACACACACACCCAAACACACACTCACACACACACACACTTCACACACACACACACTTCACACACACAGCGTGCCACTCAGGGGCGGATTTAGATGAAGAGAGGCCCTAAGCTATTTTACTTGTGAGCCCCCCCCCCCTCTCAATCCCCCACCCCCACGACTAGAGGACTATGACTACAGGGTCAGCGGGCAAAGAGTAGGAGGTCCCGGTGTGCGAATGGTCGGTGGGGCGGCGAGGTTCGACGGGTCCGGTGGGGCAGTGAGGTCAGTAGGCGCCCCTAGATCTCGAGGCCCTAAACTTAAACTCGTCTAGTTTAAACGTAAATCCGGCCCTGGCCATGGTCTCAGAATTTGGGCTAAGATGTTAGAAAGATGAGATTAAATTTTACTCAGAGGGTATGAACGTGGAGTTTGTTATTGCAGAGGCTAGTGAAAGTCAATCACTAATACTGTCAGTAGATGTTTAGACACAGAGGGATCAAGGGGGGAGAGAGAGTCGCAACATAATACGGAGATGGAGCACCAACTTGAATGATGGGACGGGTACGAAGGGCTGAATGGCCTACTTCTGCTCCTATCGTTTTTATGTATCACTGCAAATAAAAAAAGGTTAAGAAAACTAATAGTGAAATTAAATGATTAGTTTTTTTAGTTTTAATTTTAGAGGTATAGCACTTCGGCCTACTGAGTCTGCGCCGACCAGCGATCCCTGTCCACCAGTACTATCCAGGGACAATTTACAATTTTAACAAAACCAATTAACATACAATCCTGTAAGTCTTTGGAATGTGGGTGGAAACCGAAGTACCCGGAGAAAACCCACGCAGTCACAGGGAGAACGTACAAACTCCGTACAGACAGCACCCGTAGTCAGGGTCGAACCTGGGTCCAACGCATAGATTAGGTTGCCGCAGTGGGACAGCCCTTAATATATTTAAGTTTGCTGTAGACACTCAAATATGTGGGAGAGCACGTTGTGATGAGGTCTCGAAGAAGATATGGATAGATTGAGTGAATGAATGAACATTTGACAAATGGAGCTTAAAGTGGGAAAGTGTGAGATCATGCAATCCAGTAAAAGAAGTCAAAAGGCAGACTATATTCTAGATGGAGAGAGGTACACTTGTGAGGAAGCATATGGTATGCTTGCCTTCATTGGTCAGTGCATTGTGTGGAAGAGTGTGTTCCCATGAAAACCATCCGAATGATCCCCTACCTGAAGCCTTGGATGAACCAGGTGGCCCACAATCTTCTGAGGACCAGATCTCAGGCATTGAAGTCTGGCGATGCAGATTAACATAATGTCCAGATATGATCTCAATATGGCCAAGAAAAAAACCTAAAAAGGGACCGCTCTAAACCAGAAGACAAGATGGGCATTCACCAGCTGTGACAGGGCTTGCACGCCATCACTTCCTACAAGGCAAAATCCGGTGGCAGCTCAAATGACAGCGAGGCATCACTCCTGGAAGAACTCAATGCGATAGGTGGATACCATAGCCCCCATATTGCAATCTCAGTCACCGAGTTCAACATCAAAAGATCCTTCAGCTGAGTGAACCCTCGGAAAGCCTCTGGACTCAATGGTGTACTTGGTCGTGTTCTCATAACCTACGTGGACCATCGGATGGAGTTTTTGTGGACATTTTCAACCTCACATTACTGAGGTCCGAGGTTCCAACCTGCTTTTAAATGTCATCATTAATTCCTGTGCCCAAGAAGAGTAAGGTGACATGTCTCGGTGGTCATTGAGGCATGTCAATTAATGCCTCTGTCCCACTTAGGAAACCTGAACGGAAACCTCTGGAGACTTTGCGCCCCACCCAAGGTTTCCGTGCGGTTCCCGGAGGTTGCAGGTAGTGGAAGCAGGTAGGGAGGCTGACAAAAACCTCCGGGACCCACACGGAAACCTTGGGTGGGGCGCAAAGTCTCCAGAGGTTTCCGTTCAGGTTTCCTAAGTGGGACAGGGGCATTACTCTTCTTGGGCTCAGGTATTAATGCCTATCCTGCTGAGTTACTCCAGCATTTTGTGTCTATCATCAGACTATTGAACACTACGAACTTCAACTAAATTCTGAGCTATGAACTAGCTTGATTGTACCAGCGACTTCGGGCTTATGGATATGCAGGGAATGAAGGAATATGGATTACGTTCAGGCAGATAAAAATGTTGGTCTTGTCACCATATTCAATAGACAATAGGTGCAGGAGTAGGCCATTCGGCCCTTCGAGCCAGCACCGCCATTCAATGTGATCATGGCTGATCATCCCCAATCAGTACCCCGTTCCTGCCAAGAGACTTCGGCAAAGACATTGTGGGCCGATGGACCTATTCCCGTGCTGTGCTGCCATAAGCACTAGATTGCAAATGAATGCAATACTTGAACGATCTAGATGTCCTTCTTCACTGTCCATGAAAGGTTAACCAGTGGCTGCAACAAGTAGTTTATAGAGAGTTTAGTTGAGAGATACAGCATGAGACGGCACAATGGTGCAATGCTAGAGACCTGGGTTTGATCCTGACTACAGGTGCTGTCAATATGGAGTTTGCATGTTCTCCCTGAGATCACTTGGGTTATCTCCAGATGCTCCGGTTTCCTCCCACTGATCACTGGTTGGCATAGACTCGGTGGGCCAAAGGCCCTATTTCCATGCTGTATCTCTAATCTAAACTAAGCAGGCCCTTCAGCCCAGTAGGTTCATTGATCACACCCATTCTATATTATCCCACTTTCACTTTGGATACCTACACACTAGGGACAATTTACTGAAACCAATTAACCTACAAACTTGCACGTCTTTGGAATGTGGGAGGAAACTGGAGCACTTGGAGAAAATCCATGTGGTCACAGGGAGACGGTGCAAACTCTGCACAGACAGGTCAGGATGGAACCCTGATCTCTAACGTTGTGAGGCAGCAGCTCTACTGCTGCACCACCGTGATTAATGGGTTGACTAGTTAGAAAGGAGTTTGGAAACATGGCCTTTCCTGTAAGGGGATTGGGGTTTAAAAATAGCTCATGAGGAGAGTGACTTTGAATTGATAGATTTGTAGGAGTGGAGCAGTGTAGCCCTTAAACCGGTCAGTGAGAGAGGGAAGGATGAGACAGTGTTTAATGGAGTGAGCTGGAGGTTAATGGAAGGTGGGCAAAAATGCTGGAGAAACTCGGCGGGTCAGACAGCATCTATGGAGAGAAGGAACAGGCGACGTTTTGGGTCGAGACCCAAGGGTCTCCACAGCTCTCCATAGATGATGTGTCACCTGCTGAGTTTCTCCAGCATTTTTGTCCACCTTCCATTTTTCCAGCATCTGCAGTTCTTTCTTGAACAGGAGGTTGGTTAATGGAGGTCATTCGCTGGTCTTGGTCCAGGAATGATTCTGGGGTGGTTTCTGCTGCCTGCTGACTGACCAGAGTACCTTTAATACCTGGAATAGAGAAAAAACACAGACAACCTCTCAATGTTCATCGTTACTTAACGTTTTGTTTGCTATTTTACAACTGATTCCAGATGGGAAAAGAACAATGCACTCACTTCTCTCTCTCTCACTCTCATGTGATATGAGTGGACAGCTTCTGCAGCGGGTCCAGACCTAGCTGAGAAATGTGGAGCGAGCTGTGATTGTTTCTATTATATGAGTTCCTCAGGTAAGTTTTAATTATTTTTATTTTGATATCTGGTGTAAAGCTATGAGCATGCATATTCTTTCTTCATCTTGTCCATCTCCATTTGTTGCTTCAACTCACTGCTCCTCCTTCTGTCGATCTCCTCCATCTCCCGCAGTTTCTACAACGGACACACATGTTATTCGACAAGAGCCAAGTAGCCCGTGAAGATTATTCTCCCTTGACTAAACCTCACTGATTGATGCACACTGTTAATACGATGAACCACTGGATATTCCTGTCTGGGTCATTCAATAGTTCATGGCAATAGGGGCTGAAGAAGTGGACGGAGAGAGGTCGGAGTGAGTGAGAGAGAGAGAGAGAAGGTATGCAGGGAATGAGAATGAGATACAAGAAACTGCAGATGCTGCAATCCTGACCAAAACGCAAAGTGCCAGAGGAACTCAGCAGGTCTGACAGCATCTGCGGAAGGAATGGACAGGAGATGTTGCAAGTCGGGGCCCTTCTTCAGACTGGGAATGAGAAGGGGTGAGGGGTCCACTGGGAACAAAGAGTGTTTTAAGTATTCACCTTAATACTGGTTCTCGATTCCCCCACTCTGGGCAAGTGACTATGCGTTTATTCCTTTGATGATTTTGTACACTATAAATCACCCCTCATCCTCCTGCACTCCAAGGAATAGAGTCCTAGCCTGCTCAACCACTCCCAATAGCTCAGGCCCTCGAGTCCTGGCAACATCCTTGTCAATCTTCTGTGACTTCACTCAAATTCGGTTTCACTTTAATTCCACACTCACCAAGATCTGGAGACAAGCAACCCACTCTTACATGTACCTGCCAGGAGACAGGTAGTGACCTTGCCCCATGTCCTGCAGATATGCCACCAACCTAGTTAAGGCACGTTTTTTCCAGCATGACAAAAAAGTCCATGAGTAAAAAGATAGTCGGGAGGAGTTCGTAGATCACAAAAATCTTGATTTTTTTTTTAAGGTCCTTTCAACTCGGCAGAGGACTCGGGAAAGTGGGACAGGCCCTTTACTCATCTGTGTCCCCTTGAACTTAGGTCAAGCCTTCCAGAGGAGGAGGAGGAGGTTTTCATTTAAAAAGTCAAGAGGACTTTTTAAAGACTTTACAGCCTTTAGACATACAGCGCAGAAACAGGCCCTTCGGCCCACCGAGTCGGCGTCAACCAGCGATCATCCCGGACGTTAACACTATCCTACCCTTTAGGGACAATTTGCAACTTTTTTACTGAAGCCAATTAACCGATAAACCTGTACGTCTTTGAAATGTGGGAAGAAACCAGAGCACCCGGAGAAAACCCACGTGGTCACAGAGAGAACGTACAAACTCCATACAGACAGCACCTGGAGTCAGAATCGGCTGGATCTCTGGCGCTGTAAGGCAGCAGCTCTACCGCTGCGCCACCGTGCCGCTCTAAATGGAGAGTATTTTGGGGAGTAAGTCCCATGATGGGAGTAGGTCCAGCTCTGTCATGATCTGACTGTACGCTCTCTCCTGGGTCTGGCCAGGAACCAAACCTAGCACTAGATTCACTCACGGTTGTACCTATGATGAAGTAGACTGCAAGTACAGCAGAGGGAAATGTTAGGAGATGGCTGCTTGCTCCACTATGTTCACCCCACAGTACCTGGGAAATTTCAGTGTGAATGATTCCGCGGAATTCTTTCCCTCGACCAAAAGATTCCATTTGCTCCAGGAACTGCCGTCTCTCTTCAATCTCATCGCACACTGGGCAGGAGGGAAGAGAAGGACAAGAATGGTAACGGCCAACCCATCCCCGACAACACTTGGCAACCCTCAGTACATTCTCAAGTCAACTTTATTTGTCACATACACATACAAGATGTGCAGTGAAATGAAAGTGGCAATGCTTGCGGGATTGTGCAAAACAGCAGAACAGCACAGAACCAGTATTTACATTAAAAAAAAAGAAGATGCAACAGTATTTACGCCCCTGGTGAGATCAGAGTTTACAGTCCTGTGGGAAGAAACTCCGTCTCAGCCTCTTTGTTTTTGCTGTGTGACAGTGGAGGCGCTTGCCTGGCGGCAGCAGCTGACCTCCATTTCAGATATTGTACATCCCCAGTCCCTCAATTACCCCTCCCTCACCACCCACCCAGAAACCACCACTTCAATGTTTCATCCACATGCATTACCCCAAGCCATGATCTCCTCCCACCCTTGCCATCCCATGCACAATGCCCACCCACTCTCACTCCCCCAATGGACAATCCCCAACCACCCTCAACGCTGCAAAGTAACAAGCCCATCCACCCTCACCACCCATGTACGATCTCCATCTGTCCTCACCACCCTTGCACTTTTCCCACCCACCTACCCTCACCACCACAACACACAATGCCCATCCACCCTCACCACCACCACACACAATGCCCATCCACCCTCACCATCCCTATGCACAATCCACACCCACCCTACCACCCAAACCTAAGATCTCCACTCACCCCCACTGCCCCATGCACCTCTCCCAATGTACAAGCCCCAACCACTCCCGCCATTGCAATACACAATGCCCACTGACCCTCACCCACCTTCACCACCTCAATGCACTATCCCCACCCACACCATGCCAACGCATAATCCTGACCCACCCTCTTACCTATAATCTCCTTCACTATCCTAAGGCACGATCCCCTCACCCGAACCAGATTCCCCCTCCAGAGTCGTTACCCCTATAGCCTTGTCTCCTGCTCACTGTACACCCATCCACCTCCCTACTGGCCAACATCTATCTAACCATGCTACAGTACACTTTCCTCACCCTTACTCATTTTCCCCCACCAACTGCCCACTCCAAACCTCCAGCAGAGCATTCTCCCCACCTTCATTCCCACACACACATGTAACATCCATCACCACATTGTGTGAAATGGAGGGGAAGAGAGGTGGGGGTGTGGGGTGGTGGCGAGAGTGGATACTGGGCAGCATGTTGGTGCAACAGTTAGTGCGACTGCTTCATAGTTCCAGGGACTTGGGTTTCATCAGGTCAGTTCCTTCCCACGCATTCTGTTCCGGGTCTCAGTTAGGTGTGTGGGCTTCCCCTGGGTGCTCCAGTTTCTTCCAACCAGAGCACCTGGATGAAACCCACGCAGTCACAAGGAGAAGATGTAAACTCCACACACACAACGTCCAAGGTCAGGATTGAACCCGGATGTCTGGAGCTGTGAGGCAGCAGCTCCACCAGCCGAGCCAACAGATGTACTTACACTCGTCGAACCGGTCAATTTCTGGCTTCTCTTCTTCTTCCTCCTCTTTGTGTTTTTGTTTTGTGTCTGGCGTTGGACCGTCCTTCCCAGTCGCCATAATGTTTTGCAGCCGCTGCTTTTCTCTCTCCAAGTTTCCTGGAGTGTAACCATACATTGTCATGGTGAACAAGTGAGAGAATAAGCACCAGGACAAGGTAGAATAGACAATAGGTGCAAGAGTAGGCCATTCGGCCCTTCAAGCCAGCACCGCCATTCAATGTCCCCATATCCCCTGACTCCGCTATCTTTAAGAGCCCTATCTAGCTCTCTCTTGAAAGTATCCAGAGAACTGGCCCCCACCGACCTCTGAGGCAGAGAATTCCACAGACTCACAACTCTCTGTGTGAAAAAGTGTTTCCTCTTCTCTGTTCTAAATGGCTTACCTCTTATTCTTAAACTGTGGCCCCTGGTTCTGGACTCCCCCAAGTAAGTTGTAATTAGTAAGTTTGCAAATAGCTTGAAAATTGGCGGTGATATAGATAGTCATGTATTGTGCTCTTATATGTAATTTATTGTGCTTTTGTATGCAATTTATTCTATGTAATGACTTGTCTTTTATCTGGACCTTGAGTCTGTAATAAAAAGTAAGTAAGTAAAGTCCCTGTCCCACACGTGTCCTTCGCACGCTAATTACGCGACCTTGTCGTCGCGTTGAGGTGCACGGGTATCGTGCGGGCCACGCGGGACGGTGGCATGGAGTTGTGCGCGGTATCGCGCGGCGCTCCGGGATTTTGTAGGGAAACAAAATCTTTGCGCGCCTCCGGCGTGATGTAGCGTGTACGCGCGCAGACGTATTGCGGTCCCACGATACCCGTGAGCCTCAACGCGATGATCTTCCCCTCTACTTTTCTAGCTGTCTTCCTCCCTCTACAAACAGCCTGACGAAGTGTCCTGACCCAAAACGTTATCTATCCATGTTCTTCAGGGGCGGCACCATGGGGCAGCGGTAGAGTTGTCGCCCTATAGCACCAGAGACCCAGGTTCGATCCTGGCTATGAGTGCTGTTGGTATGGAGTTTGTACGTTCTCCCTGACACCTCATAGGTTTTCTCCGGATGCGCCGGTTTCTTCCCGCACTCCAAAGACATGTAGGTTTGTGCATTAACTGGTTTGGAAAAAAAATTGTCCCTAGTGTGCAGGATAGTGCTAGTGATCACTGGTCGGTGTGGATGGTGGGCGGAAGGGCCTGTTTCCATGCTGTGTCTCCAAAATCGAAAGTCCAGGGATGTTGCCTGACCCGCAGGGTTACTCTGGCACTTTGATCGGCCTAGGGGTTCAGGACAGGAGCACAAGAGTATGTGAAACAGGGGTTGATTTTGGCTGATTTGTTATGTAGCCAAGAGCGCCATCACCAGGAAGGTCACATTCTGTCACTGCAAAGATCCGGACAATACAGTCACAGCTCTGAGGAAAAGCAGTGAGTCCGAAGCCCAGGCTTTGGACAAATGTTGAAGATTTCAGCAAAGGCCTGAAAAGGTTGCAATTTACAAATGGATACATTTTAAATCAGTAATTTTGAAAGAATTAATCATTTAAGGTTTTAAAATGTGTTTACATTTTTATTCTGGGCCTCCTCAAATGTTTCTGTACCTGAAGAAGACTTGGTTAATAACAATATTTTCTAAAAGCATTTGTGGGAAATTCTTAGCATAGCTTGATTATTATTTGTTTCAGGAAGCATGCATGGAAATAGGATGTCTGCGGAGGGCGCTCAGCATCGCCAAGGACTGCTCTCACCCCAACCACGGACTGTTTACCCTCCTGCCATCCGGGAGGCGCTACAGGTCTCTCCGTTGCCGGACCAGCAGGTCCAGGAACAGCTTCTTTCCTGCGGCTGTCACACTACTCAACACTGTACCTCGGTGACTGCCAATCACCCCCCCCCCCCCCCCCCCCGGACACTCCTCCCACAGGAAAAACACTATGACTGTATGCATGTAAATAGATTTATTTATTGCTCGTATCTATGTCGCTCTTCCAGGGAGATGCTAACTGCATTTCGTTGTCTCTGTACTGTACACTGACAATGACAATTAAAGTTGAATCTGAATCTGATCTTGTAAAAAGTGCTGAAAGTGAGAAGCAGAGTCTATGGTTATGGTGAAGGTGCTATGGTAAGGATGAAGTTGAATAAACTTGTTCAAAATTGTTTTTGAAGATAAATTACTAAATTCTTGCTCATAGAGATACAGCACAGAAACACGCCCTTCGGTTCAACTTGCCCATGCTGACCAAGGTGCCCCATCTATGCTAGTCCCATCTGCCTGTGTTTGGCCCATATTCCTCTAAAGCTTTCCTATTCATGCACCTATCCAACTATCTTTTAAATGTTGTTATAGTATCCGCCTTGTGTCTTTGGACTTTACTTTAGACTTTAGTTCAGAGATATAGCACGGAAACAGGCCCTTCGGCCCACCAAGTCCGCACCAACCCTGTACACTTACACTATCCTACAAACTGGGAACAATTTTACTAATGCCAATTACCTGGTTCCTTTATCATTGTAACTTTTTTGCATATCTTTCATTCATTTGTTCTATATCTCTCTGCGTTTCACTTTCCTCTGACTAGTCTGCAGAAGGGTCTTGACCCGAAACATCACGCATTCCTTCTCTCCAGAGATGCTGCCTGTCCCGCTGAGTTACTCCAGCATTTTGTGTCTGCCTACAAACCTATACGTCTTGAATGTATCTGATCACCTACTTGTTGGTCGAGGCCGAAATCTTTCCCGCTGGTATGCATCACCAGCACGGCAGCTTTCTGCAGTGCGTAGTTGTGGCTTGGTGGGTAGCTGGGCTCGGACAGGGGTGGCTGGTGGCAGTGGAGCGGAGTCTAAAACCAGGCTAGAATTGGGATTGCAACTCACAGGTAATGAATCACCCTCTGTAAATAAAACAGAAATAGGAAGACAATAAACACAGTCTTTAGCAGGACTTTCAACAAAGAAGAGGACAGATTAAAACAGCACAGGAGACCATTTGGCCCATCATTCCTCTACCTGTTATGTGAAAGCTATTTTGTTAGTCAGGTTTATCTGTTTTTCCTCAAAGCCTGACAATTTTCTCCTCATATCATTTCATACAGCACGGTACTAGGCTCTTCGGCTCACAATGTTTGTGCCGAACACTTCATTTTGTAAATTAACAGATTATACCAATAACCTGTGTAGAAGTAGTTCTCATCTAATGCTCTACATTCAATTATCTAAATACACATCTTCTGGTTTATTATTCTGCCTACTTGGAAATAGTTGCTAATTATCCTGAAATCCTTCAAGATCTTGAATGTACTCATAACTTTATCTAATCTGAGGGGCATCAACTTGGTTTCTCAATGTTTGTCTACTTATCTTTTATCCTAGTTATCATTTCAGAAAACCTTTATATTCTCAGTAATCCTTGCCCTTCTTCCTAATGTGTGGTGCACAGAACTGAAGGCACCACACAACTTTGTTAGTTTTCTCTGCCTTCATTTACACATTTTGAACAATAGTTTCTCGTACATAACAACCTCCAGCCACCTTGCCTGTTCTTGCACTCCCTTTAAAGATGTGCTAATCAGTTTATATTCCTTACGTCATTCTTTCCATAAAAATTTCTCACAGCCAAATGCCTGTTAATTATAAAAATTAGTCTGCGTTGCATGAAGAAGGCATGGCGAAGAATGAAACAGCTTTACCACTTTG
The DNA here is from genome assembly GCF_010909765.2 of Amblyraja radiata. NCBI lineage: Eukaryota > Metazoa > Chordata > Chondrichthyes > Rajiformes > Rajidae > Amblyraja > Amblyraja radiata. Next base: position 12,576,317 of record NC_045993.1, read on the forward strand.
CATGTTGAGTCAGCATCAAATATTTCTAGAGGGAGACAAAAATGCTGGAGAAACTCAGCGGGTGAGGCAGCGTCTATGGGGTGAAGGAAAAAGGCAACGTTTCGGGTCGAGACCCTACTTCAGTCTATGGAGCGAAGGAAAAAGGCAACGTTTCGGGTCGAGACCCTTCTTCAGTCTATGGAGTGAAGGAAAAAGGCAACGTTTCGGGTCGAGACCCTTCTACAGTCTATGGAGCGAAGGAAAAAGGCAACGTTTCGGGTCGAGGCCCTTCTTCAGTCTGAGAGGATAGGTTTAATAAAGAATGAAGTTCCATTTACCTTGTTCCATTAACATGGTTAGGGTAAGCCGGTCGTAGCTGAGAAACAGAGTGCAACTTTCTGCACGCTGTTCCATAAAAAACACTCGCAGAGGTCAGGTACAACATGAGAATGCATTTACTGCTAAATACCAAGTGAGAAGCAAGAGTGAAAATACTGACCCTGGAGCCTCCTGTTAAGCTGCCTCAGCTGGAACTTATTCAGTTTGGATTCATGCATCATCTCTGCAAGAAGACAGATGAGAAGAGTCAGGCACTAAGAGCAGGAATCCTGGAACAGCAGTAGAAGATGTACACAATATGCCTGGAGAACACCTTCGCTCAGTCTGCCCGAACCTACCTGATCTCCTGGTTGCGAAACACTTTAATTCTCCTTCCCATTCCCACACAGACCTTAGTGTTCTAGATCTCCTCCATTGTCAGAGTGAGGCTAAATGCAAATCGGAGGAACAGCATCTCACATTTCACTTGAGCAGCTTACAGCCCAGTGGTATGAGAATTGATTTCTCTAACTTCACGTAACCCTGGCATTCCTTCTCTCTCCATCCCTTCCCCACCCAATTTGCACCAGCTTCTCGTTTTCATGCCACAAACAGCCTGTTTCCTTTATCATAATTTCTTTTTTTTGCATATCTTTCATTCATTGTTCTTTATCTCTCTACATCATCATCTATATCTCTCGTTTCCCTTATCCCTAACCAGTCTGAAGAAGGGTCTCGACTCGAAACGTCACCCATTCCTTCTGTCCAGAGATGCTGCCTGTCCCGCTGAATTACTCCAGCATTTTGTGTCTATGTCTGTAGGCAGCTCTGTTTCCTCTTTCCATTTATATATATACTTCTCTCTATTACCCTGGCTTAGTGCTACTCTTTCTGTGCACGTTTCACAAAGGTAGAATTAAAACAACACTGCCTGTTCTACTTCGTTTCAAGAGGAGCTGTGCTTGATGCCATAGCCCTACTTTACATTTATAGCCCTGTAAAGTTCCTCAACCACTTCTCCCACTCCTGCTTAAAATTAGTAGGAAGGAACTGCAGATGCTGGTTTATACCGAAGTTAGACACAAAATGCTGGAGTAAATCAGCGGGTCAGACAGCATCTCTGGAGAAAAGGAACAGGTGATGTTTCCGGTCAGAACCTTAGGTCGTGTCAGACCCGTGTCTGAATAAGGGTTTCGACCTGAAACGTCACCTATTTCGTTTCTCAAGAGATGCTGCCTGACCCGCTGAGTTACTCCAGCATTTTGTGTCTATGTCCTGTTTAAAACTGTTTGCAGAAGTAGTTTCCAGTACATTTCCAGTACAGGAGTGTACCCAATCCAGATTTTTTGCCAGTGGTTTAATGTTCATGTTTCTTGAATTCAATAAATTGTGTTAAATTTTATTTATCCCCACTGATTTTAAACTTATGCTACAGTAAGGATGTCGTCAAGCTAGCTATAGGAGGGATGTCATTAAGCAAGCATGAGTGCAAGAAGATTTACGTTGATATTGCCAGGACTTAAAGGCCTGAGCTATAAGAGGAGGTTGGGCAGGCTAGGACTTTATTTGGAGTGGAGGGGCTGAGGGGTATTTTTATAGAGGTGTATAAAATCGTGAGGGGGATAGTTAGAGTGAATGCACAGTCTTTTACCCAGAGAAGCGGAATCAAGAACCAGAGGTCATAACTTTAAGATGAGAGGGGAAAACATTTAATAGGAACCTGAGAAGCAACTTTTCCAAACAGAGGGTGGTGTGTGTACGGAAAGAGCTGCCGAGGAGGTAGTTGAGACAGGTACTATAACAACATTTAAAAGACATTTGGACAGGTGACTTTTCGGGTCAGAACCCTTCTTCAGTCTGAAGAATGGAAATGCTACAGCTGTCGCTTTATCTCCCCCCTCGACTCCATCCAAGGACCCAAGCAGTCTTTCCAGTTGAGGCAGAGGTTCACCTGCAGCTCCTCCAACCTCATCTATTGCATCCGCTGCTCTAGATGTCAGCTGCTCTACATCGGTGAGACCAAGCGTAGGCTCGCCCAACACCTCCGCTCGGTTCGCAATAACCAACCTGATCTCCCGGTGGCTCAGTACCTCAACTCCCCCTCCCATTCTAAATCTGACCTTTCTGTCCTGGGCCTCCTCCATTACCAGAGTGAGGACCACTGTAAATTGGAGGAACAGCACCTCATTATTTCGCTTGGGTAGTTTACACACCAGCGGTATGAACATTGACTTCTCTAATTTCAGGTAGTGCTTGCTTTCTCCCTCCTTCCCCCTCCCTCCCCCTTCCCAACTCTCCCACATAGCCCACTATCTCCGCCTCTTCCTTTCTTTTTCCCACCCCCCTGCCCGACATCAGTCTGAAGAAGGGTCTCGACCCGAAACGTCGCCTACTCCTTTTCTCAATTGATGCTGCCTCACCCGCTGAGTTTCTCCAACATTTTTGTCTACTTTCGATTTTTCAAGCATCTGCAGTTCCTTCTTAAACATTCCATCCCGAAATGTCACCTATTCCTTTTCTCCAGAGATGCTGCCTGACCCGCTGTGTTTCTCCAGCATTTTGTGTCTATCTTTGGAATACAAAGTGATGGAAACTCTGCTATAAACACATGAAGGTCAAATGTGATAACTTTTGATTACCGTTGGCAGCTCCACAAATTACTTTAGGGAGAGTTTTTTGGCTTTAAAGTGGCTCCAATGCAGATTCACCAGAATGATACAAATATGGATAAAATTAGAAAGTTAGGCTGTGTAGACTATATTTATTTTTCATTGAATGCAGGAAAAAAGAGGCAGTCTAATTGGCAAGTCTATAATGATAGGGCATATCCTCAGAATTCAATGTGTTGGAAAGAACTGCAGATGCTGGTTTAAATCAGGGAGATACAAAATGCTGGAGTAACTCAGCGGGACAGGCCGCATCTCTGGAGAGAAGAAATGGGTGACGTTTCAGGTCGAGACCCTACTTCAGAATCAAGCTAAGTTGTTCAAGTGATGTCAAAATTAATATGGGAAAATCTGGGGCTGTTTCTGCTGTTAAAATCTGTTGATGTTCATTGAGAAAACCACATTGTTTGTGAAGTAAGGGTATGGGCTGCCCAGATCAGCACAGGTTCAGCCTCCTCCAGTTGTTCCATGCACAGTGCTTCTCTCTCTCTCTCTCCGCTGCCGTCTGCTTAAATCTGGTTAGTTACACTCCTCCTCACCCTCATTGACTGTTCCTCATCCTTCCTCACCCCTCCTCCTGTCCCTTTTCCCTCAGTCTATCATAAACCTCACCTTATTGCTCATCCTAACCTCAACCATCCTCCTCACACTTTGATTTGCCCCTCACTCTTACCCCTCCTCCTGCCCTCTGCCCCATCAGCTTCCCCCCTCCTCATGCCCAACATCTCTCAGCTTGCCCCACATCCACTTGACCCTTACCTCTCCTGTCCCTCACCTTCCTCCTCCTGTCACTCACATTCTTCATCAGCACTCGTTCAGCCCTTAGCCTCCTACCCCATCCTGCCCCTCCCCCATCCCTCACCCCGCCCCTCTCGCCCCCCATCCCTCACCCACCGACCCCCCCCGTCCTTCACCCCCTGCCCCTTATCCATGGGTCCCTCACCCTATCCTCCTCCTTCTGCCCATCTCCTCGCCCCTCATCCACTCCTGTCCCCTCATCCTCCAATTCCTCACCTCACCTCCTCACCTCCCTCTCCCTCTCCCCTCTTCCTCCCCCCTCTCTCCCCCCTCATCCATTCCCCCTCCCTCTCCTCCCCCCTTCCCTCTCTCCTCCCTCCCTCTCTCCCCCCTCCCTCTCTCCCCCCTCCTCACCCCTTCCCCTTTCTCCCCCTCCTCACCCCTCTCCCTCTCTCTCCCCCCCTCATCCCTCCCCCTCTTCACCCCTCTCCCCCCTCTCCTCACCCCTCTCCCTCTCCTCCCCCCTCTCCCTCTCTCCCTCACCCTCTCCCTCTCTCCCCCTCCCCACCCCCTCTCTCACCCCTCAGCACATCCACGGTCTCCCTGGTGTACGGGGCTTTGGCACAGTTCGAGAAGCCGCCGCTGGTTTGCATCTGCTGCCGGCTGGACATCCCGCCGGTGCCGCCGCTCGGCCCCTCGTCCCAGTCTGTCCCGCCCGAGGCCCGGGCCGTTGCCGTGGCAACGCGACCGCCGCATGCGGGGGCGGGGCCTGGCGGGCGATACCACCAGCGGCGCGGGGGTGGGGGGGCGCGGGCCGTACCAATAGCACTGCCAGTGTGGGGGTGCACAGCCACTGCATCCAGTGCAAGGCGGAGAGGGGCACCCTTTGCACCCAACCCACTGGATCTAATGGTGGGGTCAAGGCGACAACCCAACCTGTGGGTCCAGTGCAGGGCAGGATAACAGCCAGCAGTCCATGCACTGGATCCAGTGCAGGTACTCTGGAATAACCAGTGGCTGGGGAAAAATCCTCCACAGTTAAAAATATCTGGGTGTAGCGGCAGATGTAAAACTAATATAGTCATAGAGTCATACAGCATGGAAACAGGCCCTTTAGCCCAACTTGCCCACACCAACCATGTCCCATCTACACTAGTCTCACTAGCTTGCATTTGGCACATATCCCTCTAAACCTGTCATATCCATGTACTTGTCTAAATGTTTCATAAATGTTGCAATAGTCTGTGCCTCAACTATCTTCTCTGGCAGCTCCTTCCATACACCCACCACCCTTTGTGTGAAAAAGTTACCCCTCAGATTCCCATTAAATCTTTCCCCCTTAACCTTAAACATTCGGGCTCTGGTTCTCAATTCCCCTACGCTGGGTAAGAGACTCCGTGCATATACCCGATCTATTCCTCTCATGATTTTATACACCTCTATAGGATCACTCCTCATCCTCCTGCGCTCCAAGGAATAGTGTCCCAGCCTGCTCAACCTCACCCTACAGCTCAGACCCTCGAGTCTTGGCAACATCCTCGTATATCTTCTCTGTACCCTTTCCAACTTGACAACATGTTCGGGGCTTTGGCTCCAGCTGGGAAAGGAGAATGAACTTTAAATGCTGTTACTAACACCATCCACACAGTGAGAATGTCCTTCTGTCTCATTATGTTCTATAATTCACAAGTTATATGAATTTGCTCCCTCGATCCAATATGGGGAGAAAGGGCAGCTGGGGAAATACTGAAGGCCCTGGATCCAGTGTGGTTTGATAAGGCTACAGACATAGTCTCCTCCTCAAGGGCGACACAGTGACGATAGAGTTGCTGCCTTACAGCGCCAAAGATCCAAACTATGAGTGCCGTCTGTACGGAGTTTGTACGTTCTCCCAGTGACTGCTAAGGTTTTCTCCGGCTGCTCCGGTTTCCTCCCACATTCCAAAGACGTGCAGGTTTGTAGGCTTCTTCTTCTTTCGTGTGGCATGCACAGCCTAAAGTTGTTGGACAACTTGTTCTATTTGATCTTCCGTTTGTGCACGTCGAGTTGATTGCATTAGTCGAAACAGGGCGGACCACGTGAAGGTTGCAATCTTCCACCCCAGGTTTGTAGGCTAATTGGCTTCAGTAAAATTGAAAATTGTCCCTGCCTAGTGTGTGTAGGATAGTGTTAGGATGCAGGGAGAGCTGTGTAGCATGGACTTGGCGAACCAAAGGGCCTGTTTCCACGCTGTATCTCAAAAACTAACCCACTCCAGCATTAGCAGATGCAGTCTCTTTGGATCCAATGTGGGTGTTCAGCATGATTTGCTTATTCTGGTTGGCAAGCTCAGCTCCCTAGGTCCAGTGAAGGATAATGGATGGAAAATGCATCCCACCTGGGTTCACTGTAGTGTTTAAAGGGCAGAACGGTTACCATTTGGGTCCACTGAACGATCATATGGTGGTGAATGCAACCAATTAGACCAATGCATAACAAGTAACCTTACTGCGCCCACACATGCACCCCACCAAATCCAAGGCAGGGTTATAGGGAAGATGGACACAAAATGCTGGTGTAACTCAACGGGCCAGACTGGAGAAAAAGAATAGGTGACGTTTTGGATCGAGACCCTTCTTCGGGCTGAGAGTCAGGGGAGAGGGAAACTAGAGATATGAAAAGGTTCAGAACAAATCAGAGCCGGCACCGATGACCAAGGAAAGGTAGAGCCCACAATGGTCCATTGTTGCCTGTGGAAGAGGTGAAAACGAATGGGTACATGGATGAAAACAGTGGAACTAGCAGGGCGACTAGAGTAGGGGCAGAGAGTGAGGGTTACTTGAAATTAGAGATATCAACATTCATACCGCTGGGTTTTAAGTTTATAGGGGCAGGTATGGAGCCCTCAATGACAGGTGATAGGGTAACAGGTATTCTGGGCCTTGATGTGCCGGGTGTGGTCTTTCTACTAACTCTCCCTGGATACATGAGGGACAAGTTTCTGGGATATTGGCTCAGGGGGCAGGTCAGCATTTACTCCCTTCGAACTGTTAACAAGAACGTAGAGGAGAGCTGTCTTTCTGAACCGCTGCGGTACTTTGGGTGCAGGTGCTCCCAGAGCCGTTGGGGCGGGTGTTCCAGGATGTAGGAATGGTGGTGTATTTTCCACGCAGGAAGGTGTGAGGCTCGGGAGAGAGCCTGCAGGCGGTGGTGTCTCTGAAGCTGATACTCTTGATGGAAAGGCTTGCAGGATTGGAATGCCTAGAAGGCGTTGGCGTGCAGTCAGTGCATTTTGTAGAAACAAGGAACTGCAGATGCTGGTTTACAAAAAAAAACTGCTGGAGTAAATCAACATGCCAGGCAGCATCTATGTAGAACATGGATAGGTGACATTTCTCGTTAGATCCTTCTTCAGACTCTGGCATATTTTGTAGATGGCCCGCACTGTAGCCATAGTGCAGCAGCTGTGAAAGGAGTTTTACGTCCCGTCGACTCCATTCAAGGACCCAAGCAGTCGTTCCAGGTGCGACAGAGGTTTACCTGCACCTCCTCCAACCTCATCTATTGCATCCACTGCTCTAGGTGTCAGCTGATCTACATCGGTGAGACCAAGTGTAGGCTTGGCGATCGTTTCGCCCAACACCTCCGCTCGGTCCGCATTAACCAACCTGATCTTCCTGTGGCTCAGCACTTCAACTCCCCCTCCCATTCCGAATCCGACCTTTCTGTCCTGGGCCTCCTCCACGGCCGGAGTGAGCACCACCGGAAACTGGAGGAGCAGCACCTCATATTCCGCTTGGGCAGTCTGCATCCCGGTGGCCTGAACATTGACTTCTCCAATTTCCTGTAGCCCTTGCTGTCTCCTACCCTTCTCAGCTCTCCCTCAGTCCTCTGGCTCCTCATCTTCCTTTCTTCTTCCTGCACCTCCCCCCACCCTGCATCAGTCTGAAGAAGGGTTTCGGCCCGAAACGTCGCCTATTTCCTTCACTCCATAGATGCTGCCTCACCCGCTGAGTTTCTCCAGCAATTTTGTCTACCATCGATTTTAAAGAATCTGCAGTTCCTTCTTGGGTAGTGGACAAGGTGCCAACCAAGAGGGCTGTTTTATCCTAGATCGTACAAAAGTATTAATACTAAACAAACTCAGTGCTTACAGGTCTTGGCCTGCAAGATACACTGGTTTCTCTTTAAACAGGTGTTGTTTGACTTGTTGAGTTCTTCCAACATGTTTGTTGTATATTAGATTCCAGCATCTGTCTCATTTTGTTTTCCTTGTCGTAGATGGCATTGAGCTTACTGCACAGTGTTCGACTCGTGTAAATAAGTGGATAGCATTAATATAGAGACAAGAGACTGCAGATTCTTGAATCTAGAGCAACGAAACACAGGTAAAGAGGGGTGGGTCAGGTGGGGGAGGGAGACGCTCCCTTATCCTGGATACGCCGATCATTTACCTGCCCTTGCCCTACTCCTTCCTCTCACCTCTTTCTCCCAGCTATCTCCCCTCTACTCCATCAGTCTGAATGAAGGCCCCGACCTGAAACATTATCTGTAATTTCCCTCCACAGATGCTGCCTGGCCCACTGAATACTTTTCAGTGGTAGACAAAAAATGCTGGAGAAACTCAGCAGGTGAGGCAGCATCTATGGAGTGAAGGAAATAGCCGACGTTTCGGGTCGAAACCCTTCTTCTGATGTGAGGGTGGGGGTTGGGCAGAAGGAAGAAGTGGAGCCAGAGGGCTGAGAAGGGGAGGAGAAAGTAAGGACTACCTGAAGTTAGAGAAGTCAATGTTCATACAATGTTCTTGAATACTTTTCAGTTTTTGGATTAAGAAATAGAGCCTGGAAACAGATCCTTTTGCCCAAAGTCCACGCTGTCCATGTTAACGGCACCTTACACAGAGTGAGCAGCTTAAAGTGCAGGAAAAATGTTCCCAATGTTGGGCGACTCCACAGTCTTAGAATAGAGGGGAGGTCATTTAATACTGAGGTGAGAAAAAACGTTTTCACCTAGAGTTGCGAATTTGTGGAATTCCCTGCCACAGAGGACAGTGGAGGTCAAGTCACTGGATGGATTTAAGAGAGAGTTAGATAGAGCTCTAGGGGCTAGTGGAGTCAAAGGATATGGGGAGAAGGCAGGCCATGCAGCGGTTCCAGGTGCGACAGAGGTTCAGCCATGATCACAATGAATGGCGGTGCTGGCTCGAAGGGCCGAATGGCCTCCTCCTGCACCTATTTTCTATGTTTCTAAAGTGCTATTAACTGTCACTATTGCACTAACTCACCATATCAGCGACATTCCCTTTGTTCTACACATCTCGCTCCCACCTTCTTTCCTACTGAAAACAAACTTGTATCTCTCTACAGAGGTACAGTGACAAGCTTCTGTTGTGTGCTAACCAGTCAGCGGAAAGACCACTCAAGCCATCCAGTGTACTGATATATAATAAAGGGAATAACATGAATAACGTTTAGTGCAAGATAAAGTCCAGTAAAGACCGATTAAAGAGGTAGATAGTAGCTCAGCTCTGCTCTCAAGTTGGTAGGATGGTTGTAGATGTAGCCCAGATCATCACATAGACCAGACTTCTCCACACTGCCTCAGAAAAGCAGCCAACATAATCAGAAACGTCCCACCCCGGTCATTCCTTCTTCTCCCTGCTCTTGTCTGGCAGGGAGGTACTGAAGCTTGAAAGCGCGCATCACCAGGAACAGCTTAATTATCAGACTTCTTAACGGTCTCTCCAGAGCAATGTCCGATTCACCGCTATCCTATTACGGACATTGGACTTTGTCTGGGGATGAGATGCGCTACAATGCTGAGAATGACATTCTGCAAACTGATTGTATCTATGTTTGGTATACCCTTGAGATAAATGTAAACCAGTGAAAGTGATAGAAGTGGAAGGGGGTCGGAGAGAGGGGGAAGGACGGGTGGGATAGTGGGAGAAATGGGTGCTCATCCAGGTGGGGGGGGGGGGATAAAGGTGAGGCAGGGGTGTTGTTGCTGTTACCTAAAATAGGGGAATTCAATGTTCACACCGTTGTAAGCTACACAAGCAGAATATGAGCTGCTGTTCCCCCAGTTGCACGTGGCCTTACTCTGACAATGGAGATGGTCCAGGAGAGAAAGGTTGGTCTGGGAATGGGAAGGGGGGGGGGGGGGGATTTAAAAATGGTTAGCAACTGTTTGTAAACCAGCATCTGCAGTTCCTTGTGTCCAGCAGATATAAGTGACAATAAGTGCAGGAGTAGGCCATTCGGCCCTTCGAGCCAACACCGCCATTCACTGTGATCATGGCTGATCATCCACAATCAGTACCCCGTTCCTGCCTTCTCCCCATATCCATTGACCCGGTACACTACAGCCACATTGGATCCAGCACATGCTGAAGCTGATGCCCAGTCTTATATACAGTCACAACAGGTCCAGTGGACAATAAAGTGACAGAAGGACACGAGGGCCTGAGCTACAGGGAGAGGTTGAGCAGGCTAGGACTTTATTCGTAGGAGCACAGGAGGATGATGGGAGATTTTATAGAGGTGTATAAGATAATGCAAGGAATAGATTGGGTGGATGCACAGTCTTTTACCTAGAGCAGCGGAATCAAGAACTAGAAGACATAGGTTTAAGGTAAGGAGGGAAAGATTTAATGGAGATTGGAGGGATAACGTTTTCTTTACAAAAAGGGGGGTAGTGATATGGAACGAGCTCACGGAGCAGGTAGTTGAGGCAGGTATGTTACAACCTTAAAATAACATTAGGGCAGGCACATGGATAGGATATATTTAGAGGGATATGGGCCAAACGCAATCAGGTGGGACTAGTGTAGATGGGACATGTTGGGCCGAAGTACATCATACTGTAATGCCCCTGTCCCACTTAGGAAACCTGAACGGAAACCTCTGGAGACTTTGCGCCCCACCCAAGGTTTCCGTGCGGTTCCCGGAGGTTGCAGGTGGTTGCAGATAGTGGAAGCAGGTAGGGAGACTGACAAATACCTCCAAGAACCGCACGGAAACCTTGGGTGGGGCATAAAGTCTCCAGAGGTTTCCGTTCAGGTTTCCTAAGTGGGACAGGGGCAAGAGACTCCATGACACACGGAGGAAAATCAGCCAAGGAACAGGCAGACAGGTTTTTAAGTACAATCAACAGTTACATCAATCACAACTTTGGACAACGTTCCATTTTAATAGACCCATTTTTATCAATTTTGTTAGCAGAATAATATAGCTTTAGAACAGTGCTTGTGTTTTTCAATAAATATTATATACAAACGAGTAAAATAGAATAAAAGCTAAATATATGGATCAGCAAAATGGTCTGAATGAACAAATAAAAGCAATCCCATAATTGAAAGATTAATACAAAGACATGGCACCAATACCCCTAGTTACAAGAACAAGAAGGAGTTTAAATTGAAGATTTGACAATAAATTGAATTAAGGCATTTTTGGCAGCAGAACCTGCATGTTAATTAGAGATACAATTATTGCTAAGAACCGACAGAACTTCAACAAACTATATTAATGAGGGTAAGGGTGCAGACACCAAGTCTCAGTCCCGTACTTAGACCAATAAAGAATATATGTTGCTCTCATCCAATCTACAGAAGGACCAGGTTTCAAAAACAAATCGAAAAGTCCCTGAAAAAGTTTGGATCGTGAAAGAATTCCAAACTGAAGTTGCTTCTTGCTGGGGCGCATTTACCTGTGAACGGCCACTCACAAGACAGAGCTGCAGGTATGTTGGTCAGACTGGTGAGTCCTCTTGGCTTACTGAATCTGGAACAGCTCCTAGCAATGGCTCAATGCGCGGCAATGCAGCCAACTATAACATAGGCTGAGCATGGCCAAAGTGCACCGAGTTTGACTGGAGATTGACTCATTTTTAGTTTGAAGCATGTGTGTGTATAAATATATATGACCCTGCGGAGAAACATGCAGGCTGAGACACCGCTGGTCAATTAAAGTGCAGAATTAATAGTGATAGCTTCACAATGACCGTCACTATGTTTAAAAGTATATTTGTGTCAGTTGGTCTCTGCGACTGTATCCGTGTTCTGTGTGTACACTCGAGAAATTATGCACAAGAGCGCACAACTGATGCACAACCATTTTCCACCAGTGTTCAGAAGTCTGTTGCAACGTTACACAGCTACAAAGGAACCCTCTTGTTCACCACAGCTTCCTCCGCCTCTCAGAGCAGCGGGGAATACATTACTTGGGGCACGGAAGTGGGAATATTTAGAAGACTGCAGTAAAATGTGGACCTTACGCTGGCAAGTGCTAGTTGGAAGGTTTTCACAGACTGAAGGTCTGTCGCTTCTTGCTGCAGTGATCCACTGGGGCTGTGGTTAGATGAAGGATGGCACTGAGGTGCCCAGTCCTATGGTATACAGAAGCACTTTGTGTGTGCAGTTCCCCCTCGAAGAGGGAATTTCCTATCTCCGCATTATTTGTAAGTGTCAGGGCATATCCCACACTCACACACGGTTCTCAGCACTCGATACCTGCATGTTGTACCCAACGTCACCCCAAGCCTTGCACTGTCAGAGGGTGTGCAGCATCGAGTACAATCTGCATTATCAATCACTGGTGTAATTGCTGCATCTCGGTAAAGTTTCCTTTAGAGATACAGCGTGGAAGCAGGCCCTTCGGCCCACCCAGTCTGTGCCAACCAGTGATCACCCATTCTATCCTACACACGAGGGACAATTTACAGAAGCCAATTAACCTACAAACCTGCACTGGAGTACCCGGAGAAAACACATGGAGAACAGGAGAACGTGCAAACGCCTATATTTATAGGGATATATATATATATATATATATAGCGAGAGAGACAGCACCTATAGTTAGGATGGAACCCGGGTCTCTGGTGCTGTTGAGGCAGCAACTCTACCGCTGCCCCTCTTATCTCTTTGCAATGTTTTCAGCTGCAGGTGGTGACGGATTGATGGCACTGTGTCTCGTGAAACATGCAGCATCTACTATTAAAAGCTTGCAGAGTTGTGGGCCGTTTGTGGGTGGCCAAGTCTTCACGCACCCCGCCTGGCAGCAGCGGAAGACAGCAGGAAACGGGCGGGTCCTCAATCACACGGATTGAGATGGGAACACGGGTGACAAGCGGCAGCGAGCTCAAAAACTCCCCGTTGAAAGAGCTCCGAGCCAGTCTCACTCGAGCACCCAACCCTGCAGCTGTGAAAACCTTGCAGAAGACCACACGGTGGAAAGGAAACAACTTTAGCCGAGAGCAGAATTTCTCACCAGTTAGATTGAACAGCACGAAGCAAAAATAGCGCAGGGCTGCTGTTGGTTCTATTGCACGTACAACAAGTGATATATCATAAGCAGGCCAAATGTGTAGGAAAGAAATGCAGAGGATGGTTTAAATCGAAGAAAGTCACAAAATGCCGGAGTAACTCAGCGGGACAGGCAGCGTCTCTGGAGAGAAGGGATGGGTGACATTTCGGGACCCGAAACGTCACCCATCCCTTCTCTCCAGAGACGCTGCCTGTCCCGCTGAGTTACTCCGGCATTTTGTGTCTTTCGTCCATATATAGTAAGCAGGCTCGGCCAGCACATGAAGGATGAGACTTCTATGAATCAGTCACCAGACGCTGTGTGGAACAGCTCCCGACACAATCAGCTGTGCAAGGTCAGTCGGCTCGGCCCGGGGGGGGGGGGGCTACCCTGCAGCTCTCCATTTACCGCACCACTCCCTCATCACAAGTTCTTCTCCTTGCCAGTTTTAGACTTCCCCTCGGGTTTGTTGCTGAGAAACTTCAGCATCTTCTTCGGTTTGAACTTTGCCTTTTTCTTCACGTCGCTGCTTGGTTCCTTGTGGAAATCTGTTTAGGAAAAAGCAGTGGTTAGAGACCGTATTTCGGCAGCGTGCCGATAGCCCACAGTGGCTGAGCCTCAATCCCCTACACTCAGGGGTTGGCTGCCTGCATGGGGGACAAAGCCTGGATCCACAGGAGCGAGTCTGTAGAGGACGGAGGCTGAGACCGGGAACACATACACACATGGACACACAAACTAGGGTTGCCAACTGTCTCGTATTAGCCGGGACATCCCGTATATTGTGCTAAATTGGTTTGTCCCGTACGGGACTGTTCTTGTCCCGAATTTGACTGCTACTACTCGGGTCGAGGGGACTGTTGGGTCGGAGCGCTGTGTCCAGCCCCGCCTCACACGTCCTTACGTAGTGCAGCCCATGGAGTGCAGCAGCAGCAGCGCCTCGCACGTGGCCCCGTCGGTCGGCAGCCCGGCCAGATGTCTGACCTTCGGACCTTCGCTTACCGCCGACACCACCACCCCTCCTTCTCATGGCCGATCATCGGTTCCTGAGTTGGATGGGGTGCCGGACTTTGTGCGCGATGTCGCCCGGGTCAAAACTCCTCAGCTGGCCCGCAAGCTGGCCAACACCCGGGCCAACTCATCATTCACCCAGCCACGGCCGAGTCGGTCAACGAATTGCCGTCAGGAGTTGTCCCTAATTTTGATCTTTTGTTCCTTATTTGGGAGTGAGAAAGTTGGCAACCCTAACACAAACAGACACACACACATACAGACACACACACACGCACGCACACACACAGACAGACACAAACACACAGAGACACACACGCACGCATGTAATGTAATGCATGATTGCAGGTCTGGTTTGGGCTATGCTCTAGAGAGCCACCAAGGCTGGACCTGCAGCCACTCACCATGCTAACACAAGGCCCAGCACTTGATTTGTCTGCAAAATCAAGTCGAGAGTTAAGTGATGGACACAAAGTATTGGAGTAACTCAGTGGGTCAGGCAACATCTCTGGAGAGAAGGAATAGGTGATGTTTTGGGTCGAAACCTTCAGAATGAAAGAAGAAAGAACTATTCCTTTTCTCCAGAGATGCTGCCTGACCCGCTGAGTTACTGTTTATCTCTCCTTCGAGCTACTTGTAGTTGAGTTTAAATTTTAGTTTTAGAGATACAGTGCGGAAGCAGGCCCTTCGGCCCACCGGGTCCCTGCCGACCAGCAATACCCGCATATTAACACTATCCTACACACACTAGGGACAAAAAAAATGTTGACACAAATTTACCAACACACCTGTACGTCTTGGGATTGTGGGAGGAAACTGAAGATCTTGGAGAAAACCCACTCAGGTCACAGGGAGAACGCACAAACTGCACCCGGTAGTTGGAATCGAACCTGGGTCTCCGGAGCTGCATTCGCTGTAAGGCAGCATTTCTACCGCTGCGACACCGTGCCACCCCCCATCTATCTTAATGTTTTGAATTGTTTTTTTTTTGGAACGTTGGAGGTTGAGTGGAGACCTGATAGGAGTACATCATTCACCCCGATCACACGCTGGTTCTGTGTTACCCCACTTTTGCATCCACTCCCTAAACACTTTGTGGGCGATTTGGGATGTGGGAGGAAACCGGAGCACCCGAGGAAACCACAGGGGCACAGGGAGAAGGTGCAAACTCCACACAGACAGCACCCGAGTACAGGATCAGCGTCGTGATGCAGCGGCTCTACCAGCTGCGCCGCAGTGACCTCCCTCCCACTTAGGGAGGGGAAAACCCCCCTGCCGTTTCAATCAATTGAGATGGTGATTTCCAGTTCGGAATTCCATGGACTGGCAATGTTCTCCCTGTGACCACGTGGGTGTCCTGGCTCTGGGTGCTCCGTTTCCTCCCGCATCCCAAAGACATGAAGGTTTGCAGGTTAATTAGCCGCTGTAAGCTGCCCCCAGTATGTAAGAAGTGGACGAGAAAGTGGGATAACATAGAACTAGTGAGAATGGGTCAACATGGACTTGGTGGGCCGAAGGGCATGTTTCCATGCTTTATTTTTAGACATAAATGTATTCGGGTGAGGCAGCATCTATGGGACGAAGGAACAGGTGGCGTTTCAGGTCGAGACCCTTCTTCAGACTTCCCCCATACATAGATGCTGCCTCACCAGCTGAGTTTCTCCAGTATTTTTGTCTACCTTCGATTTTTCCAGCATCTGCAGTTCTTTCTTCAACGATATATTCAAGAGAGAGTTATGCCCCTGTCCCACTTAGGAAACCTGAACGGAAACCTCTGGAGACTTTGCGCCCCACCCAAGGTTTCCGTGCGGTTCTCGGAGGTTGCAGGTGGTTGCAGGTAGTGGAAGCAGGTAGGGAGACTGACAAAAACCTCCGGGAACCTGCGGGTACCGCACGGAAACCTCGGGTGGGGCGCAAAGTCTCCAGAGGTTTCCGTTCAGGTTTCCTAAGTGGGACAGGGGCTTTAGATATAGCTCTTAGGGCTAACGGAGTCAGGGGATATGGGGAGAAAGCAGGAACGGGGTACTGATTTTGGATGATCAGCCATGATCATATTGAATGGAGGTGCTAGCTCGAAGGGATGAATGGCCTACTCCTGCACCTATTTTCTATGTTTCTATAAACATTTCCTCCAGGTGCTTTGGCTTCCTCTCACATCCCAAAGACTTGGTGTTAGGGCGACGGCTAATGTAAATTAATGCTTAGAGCCTGTTATGTGAAAAATAACCAAATAGGAATTGGTGGGCACGTGTGAGAGAGAGCGTTGCAGGGGTACACGGAAATAAGTGGGTCATGAGGCTCTTTAGTTTAGTTTAGAGATACAGTGTGGAAACAGGCTCTTCAGCCCACCAAGTCCGCTCCAACCAGTGATTCCCATACCCGAGCACAGTCCTACACACTACCGACAATTTATTATTCTTACCAAAGCCAATTAACCTACAAACCCGTCTTTGGAGTGTGGGAGGAAACCGGAGCACCCGGAGAAAACCCACGCGGTCACAGGGAGAATGTAGAAACTCCATACAGACAACACCCGTAGTCAGGATCGAACCCGGGTCTCAGGTGCTGTGTGGCAGCTACTCTACCGCTGTGCCATTGTGCCGTTCTGCTCAGAGGTGGTACGGTCCAGATGGGCTGAATTAATTACCTGTGGCAGGTAAAGCATAAAAGTACTTTGCAACGTCAGAGTGGTTTCTCTTCAACTACTTATTGCAAAACATCAGGGCGGCACGATGGCGCAGCGGTAAATTTGCTGCCTTACAGCGCCAGAAACCCGGGTTCGATCCAGACTGCGTGTGCTGTCTGTATGGAGTTTGTACGTTCTCCCTGTGACCTGTGTGGGTTTTCCTCCGAGATCTTCCATTTCCTCCCACACTCCATGGACGTACAGGTTTGTAGGTTAATTGGCTTGGTATATGTGCAAATTGTCCCTGGTGTGCGTAGCATCGCATTGGTGTGCGGGGATCGCTGGTCGGCGCGGACTCGGTAGGCCGAAGGGCCTGTTTCCGCACTGCATCTCTAAACGGAACCAAAACATTTCCAAAGGCAGTCAATGTCAACACTAAAGGTAAACTGTGACCATCGTCATATAGCCCCCGCTGTGAAGGGAGGGGAAGACACAAGTCAATGGAGACCTGGTGGCACAAGGATGACCCAGGATTTAGTTATCAGGAGAGAAGCACTAGGCCATTTCAGGAAGACCCCTCCCCATACAACGCCTTTCTCCCAATTTCAGACAGACCATTCAGGTCTGCTTATACTCTTGTCCTTAGAGGGGAAACGGAGCAAAAATAGAGGTAGAATTAATGTGGTGTTGAAACAAACTGAAATGCTCAAAGACAACACCTCTGCACGACATTGAATGATAAAGATAATCTTACCTTTGTTTTTAATCATTGTCTCCAGCAACTTATCTTCCTCTTCCTCTCTGTAAGACAGTAAGGTGAGAATTTACCTTCAGTTTCTCTCTCAGACCTGCTTGTCATGTATCTGTACACTTTGAATGGTTCGATTGTAACCACGTATTGTCTTTCCGCTGACTGGATAACAGGCGATACAGGCTTTTCACCGTACCTCGGTATTCACGACATTAGCTAAACTGAACCGTCTCAGGGTGGATCTCACCATCCTCTGCCAGTCCCCCACCGCACGTTGTCTCATCATCTGCAGGAACTCTGTGCCCAACAGCCGGAGGAGGGAGTTGAGGCAGGGACTGTCACGTTTAGGCAGGTACATGGATAGTGTAGGAAGGAACTTTAGATGCTGGTTTAAACCGTAGACACAAAATGCTGGAGTAACTCAGCGGGACCGGCGGCATCTCTGGATAGAAGGAATGGGTGAGGTTACATGGATTGGACAGGTTTATAGGGGTATGGGCCAAGTGGGGCTAGTGTAAATGGGGCATATTGGTCGGTGTGGGCAAGTTGGGCCGAGGGGCCTGTTTTCCCGCTGTGTCACTCTATAGATAAACACAAAATGCTGGAGTAACTCAACGCCTCAGGCAGCAGCTTTGGAGAAAAGGGATAGGTGACATTTCGGGTTGAGACCGTTCTGCAGACTCTGAAGGTCTCAACCCAAAACATCACCTATTCCTTTTCTCCAGAGATGCTGCCTGACCGGTTGAGTTACTCCAGCATTCTGTGTCTTTCTTTGGTTTAGCCAGCATCTGCAGTTCCTTCCTCCACGACATGATTTACAGCCTGCGTTTGCCAATTCGAGGGACCTGCACCCCAGCTCCCTGTTTTGTTCATGTCATGAATGTCTAGCTGCTATCCTGGCCAGTTATCCTCAGGAAGATTGTACTCGCTCTACTGAACCCATTACCTTCAGGACACTAGCACTCTCCCTCCCACATACCTTATCCTTATCCAACTCATCAACGCCAAACGCCTGTAACAAACAATCCACCTCCATTATTGTCTTCACAGATTCTGTTCATCATTTACTGGACAGTAAATGTACCCTGCAATCTGGCGCTAATCTGTTCCAGGAAATATGCCACCAACATAGTCATAGAGTGATACAGCATGGAAACAGGCCCTTCATAGATTGATACAGCATGGAAACAGGCCCTTCATAGATTGATACAGTGTGGAAACAGGCCCTTCGGCCCAACTTGCCCACACCAGCCAACAATGTCCCAGCTACACTAGTCCCATCTGCCTGCGCATGGTCCATATCCCTCCAAACCTGTCCTATCCATGTACTTATCTAACTGTTTCTTAAATGTTGGGATAGTCCCAGCCTCAACTACCTCCTCTGGAGCTTGTTCCATACACCCACCACCACCCTTTGTGTGAAAAAGTTACCCCTCAGATTCCTATTAAATCTTTTCCCCTTCACCTTAAACCTATGTCCTCTGGTCCTCGATTCCTGTACTCTGGGCAAGAGACTCTGTGCATCTACTGGATCTATTCCTCTCATGATTTTATACACCTCTATAAGATCACCCCTCATCCTCCTGCGCTCCAAGGAATAGAGTCCCAGCTCCAAGAATAGAGACTCAACCTCTCCTTATAGCTCACAGCCTCTTGTCCTGGCAACAACTTGGCCCTGATAGAAGGTACATATTTGTACCTTCTCCTTGTGTCCATATTTTGTAGACAGATACGTTTAGTTTAGAGATACAAAGTGGAAACAGGCCCTTTGGCCCCATCAAGTCCACGCCACCCAGCGATCACCCCGTACACTAGTTCTATCCTACACACTAGGGACAAATTTACAGAGGCCAATTGACCTACAAACCTGCACGCCTTTCGGATATGGGAGGAAACCGGAGCACCTGGAGCTAACCCACACGGTCATGGGGAGAATGTGCAAACCCCGAGCAGACAGCACCCGTACTCGGGATCGAACCCGGGTCTCTGGTGCTGTGAGGCAGCAACTCTACCTGTGCACCACCGTGCCACCCTAAAGGTACTCATTACCCGACACCTGAATCACACAGGAGGTTTATACTCCACTTCATGCTGACAGCAAACCATATCCCACTATCATAGACATTACAGCACAGGAACACGCCCTTCGATCCACAATGGCATGCAGAACATGATGCTAAATTAAACTAATCTCCTCTGTCTGCATGCGATCCACACCCCTCTACTCTCTGCATAACCATGCGTCTATCGAAAAGCCTCTTCAATGCCACTATCATTTAGTGCCTCCACCACCACTATCTCTGCAGCGTGTTCCAGGGACCCATCACAATGTAAAATATCTTGCCCTGCACGAACCCATTAAACGCTCCTCCTCTCATCTTAAAGCCACGCTTTCTAGTCTTTGGCATTTCCACCCTGGGGAAAAAGGTTCCCACTGTCCACCCTAGCTACACCGCTCACATCTTAGATACTCCTATCAGGTCTCCCCTCAAACCCCAATGTTCCAGAAAATAACAATCCACAACATTAGCTAGAAGGAAACGTGACGCAGACCAAACCCGGCCCCGCTCTGCATAAATGGGGCATGTGTGGAAAGGGTGCAGACTTTCAAATTCCTAGGAGTCCTCATATCCGAGGACCTCTCCTGATCGGCCAACACCATCACAACCGTCAAGAGAGGACCACAGAGACTCCACTTCCTGAGAGTGCTCAGGAGGCACAACACCGAGGTGGCCTTCTACCGGGCGACCATTAAGACTCTACTGACACATTGCATGTCAGTGTGGTATGCGGGCCGCTCTGCTGCAGATAAGAGAGTGCTAAAAACAGCAGAGAGAATCACCGGCTGCCCACTGCCCTCTCTGGAGGATATTGCCACCTCACGCTACCGCAGCAGAGCTACTAACATCATCAAAGACTCCACACACCCCGGTCACCACCTTTTTGAACTGTTGCCCTCTGGCAGGCGTTACAGGTCAGCCAACTCACGCACCTCCAGACTCAGAGACAGTTTCTTCCCCAAAGCAATCTGCACACTCGATATGAAAAAACACTGAGTATAATTCATGCTGCACTCTTCCATGCTGCTACCCACCTCGCACTTTACTATCACCGTGTGCAATACTGATTATTTATTTATCTTGATACCTAGTTTTATAACATTGTTTTAAAATTGTGTCCTGTGTTTTTATGTTCGTGTATTATGCACCAATGGAGTGGCAATAATAATTTTGTTGTATGCAGTGCTTACAATGACAATAAAGTCATTCATTCAGGAGAGAAAGACACAAAATGCTAGAGTAACTCAGCGGGTCAGGCAGCATCTCTGGAGAGAAGGAATAGTTATTTTTCTCTTCTTTCATTCTGAAGAAGGGTTCTGACGGAAACATCACTTATTCATTTTCTCCAGAGATGCTGCCTGTCCTGCTGAGTTACTCTAGCATCTTCTGTATAAACCAGCATCTGCAGTTCCTTCCCGCACAGTGTAAGGACAGGTTGGACAAACTTGGATTGTTTTCTCTGGAGCATCGGAGGCTGAGGAGAGACATGATCGACGTATATGAAATTATCGGAGGCTAGATAAGGTAGACAGTCGGAATCTTTTACCGAGGGTGGTAATGACAAAGACGAGGGGGCTTAGCTTTAAGGTGAAGGGGGACAAAGTTTAAAAGATGTGGGGAGCAATTTTATTTACCCCACAGAGGATTGGTCGGTGCCTGGAAGGCGCTGCTGGGGGTGGTGATGGGGGCAGATATATTAGTGGCATTGATGAGGTTTTTGGGCACATGGATATGCAATGTCAGTGTATGGATCATTGCAGGTTGACGATAGCTTATCTTGGCATCATGTTCGGCACAGAGATTGTGAGCCCAAGAGCCTGTTCCTGTGCTGTAATTTTCGATGCTCTATTCCAAAAAATGTCTGCCAGGCACAATAATAATATATAATAATAAACTTTATTTATAAAGCGCTTTAAACAACCGCAGTTGCCACAAAGTGCTGTACATGAGAACTCATGGACAAAAAGTTATTACAAACCATTAAAAACCGTAAAACGAAGGACTAAAAACAGTAAAAATTAAAAGACATTAAAAGCACTAAGAACAGGAGCAATGTCTCAGCCAGTTTCGAAAGCCAGAGAATAAAAATGAGTTTTTAGGGAGGATTTGAAGATGGACAGTGAGGGGGCCTGTCTGATGTGCAACGGCAAGGTGTTCCAAAGTGCCGGAGCAGCAACAGAAAAGGCTCTATCCCCTCTGAGCTTCCGCTTAGACCGTGGTACCTCAAGGAGCAGCTGATCAGCTGACCTGAGGCACCGGGCAGGAGCATATATGTGGAGCAGCTCAGAGAGGTAAGGCGGGGCGAGCCCATTCAACGATTTGAAAACAAATAAAAGAATTTTAAAATGAACTCGAAAGTGCACTGGGAGCCAGTGAAGGGAGGCCAAAATTGGCGTAATGTGCTCCCTCTTTCGAGTTCCGGTCAAAAGGCGAGCGGCAGCATTTTGAACCAGCTGGAGACGAGCCAATGAAGCTTGTGCGACTCCAGAGTAGAGTGCGTTACAGTAATCCAGCCTAGATGTAATAAAGGCATGGATTACTGTTTCAAAATGCTGCCGCTCGAGGATGGGCTTCACCTTTGCCAGCTGCCTTAGGTGAAAGAAGCTGGACTTAACCACCGCGCCTATTTGTTTATCTAGTTTAAAATCACCGTCCATCCTAAAACCCAGGTTTAAAACTGTTGGCTTTACGGACAATGCCAGTGGACCCAAGTCAACAAAGGGAGGTTCACGGCAGCCATTGGGGCCAAACAAAATCACCTCTGTCTTTTTTTCATTAAGTCCCAGAAAGTTTAAGGCCATCCAGAACTTAATGTCCTCAAGACAAGACAGAAGTGATTTTAGAGAATAGTCGTCTTCTTTCCTGAGTGGCATATATAACTGGCTATCATCTGCGTAAAAGTGAAAGGAGATGCCATGCCTTCTTAAAATTGAGCCCAGAGGAAGTAGATATAGAGAGAAGAGCAGGGGCCCTAAAATTGAGCCCTGTGGAACCCCATATGCCAAGGGAGTGGAAGAGGATTCAAAGCCAGCAAGGCTTACATGCATGGTTCTGTCTGCCAGATAGGACCTGAACCATCCCAGGGCACTGCCACAAATGCCCACTTGGTGCTGTAATCGGGAAATTAAAATTCCATGGTCCACTGTATCGAAGGCGGCAGATAGGTCCAGCAAGACAAGAACCACATAATTACCGGAGTCGTTTGCCAGGAGGATGTCGTTAAAAACCCTTAGCAGAGCCGACTCTGTACTATGCATAGCTTTGAATCCAGACTGGAAAACCTCCCGAATATTGTGCTCATCCAGGAAGAGTTTCAGCTGAGCATAAACTACTTTCTCCATGATTTTAGAGATAAATGGCAACTTGGAGATCGGCCTAAAATTGGCCAGAACAGTTTGATCCAGGCCAGGTTTCTTAAGTAGTGGTTGCACTACTGCATGTTTAAAATTTACGGGGACAACCCCAGAACACAAGCTACTGTTTATGATGGCGAGAACCGACTGCCCTATACTCGGGAAAACCTCTTTAAAAAGAAGAGGAGGGACAGCATCACAAGGGGAACCCGACGGCTTAATATGGCTAACCACATCCTCTAGACCCGACAATGTCAGAGGCACAATAAGCCCAATGGGGAACATGGATCGGTGACGTTTTGGGTCTCGACCTGAAATGTCACCTGTCCATAGACACAAAAAGCTGGCGTAACTCAGTGGGGACAGGCAGCATCTTTGGAGAGAAGGAATGGGTGACGTTTCGGGTCGAGACCCTTCTTCAGACCCCTCCCCCGTCCATGTTCTCCAGAGATGCTGTCTGACCCGCTGAATTCCTCCTTCTACTCCGCATCTGTATTCAGGATGAGGTGTTCCAGACCAGGGCATCGGAGATGTCCTCATTCTTTAGGGAACGGGGGTTCCCCTCTTCTATTATAGATGAGGCTCTCACCAGGATCTCCTCTATATCCCGCAGCTCCGCTCTTATTTCCCATTCCCCTACTCGTAACAAGGGCAGAGTCCCCCTTGTCCTCACCTTCCACCCCATCAGCCATCACATACAACATATGATCTTCCAACATTTTTGCCACCTCCAACGGGATGCCACCACTGGCCACATCTTCCCATCTCCCACCCTTTCTGCTTTCCACAGAGACCGTTCCCTCCGTAAATTCCTGGTCAATTCATCCCTTCCCACCCAAACCACCCCCTCTCCGGGCACTTTCCCTTGCAACCGCAGGAAATGCTACACTTGTCGCTTTACCTCCCCCCTCGACTCCATGTAAGGACCCAAGCAGTTTATCCAGGTGAGGCAGAGGTTCATCTGCACCACCTCCAACCTCATCTATTGCATCCATTGTTCCAGGTGTCAACTACTCTACATCGGTGAGACCAAACGCAGGCTCAGCGATCGCTTCGCCCAACACCTCCGCTCAATTCGCAATAACCAACCTGATCTCCCGGTGGCTCAGCACTTCAACTCCCCCTCCCATTCCGAATCCGACCTTTCTGTCCTGAGCCTCCTCCATTGCCAGAGTGAGGCCCAGCGCAAATTGGCGGAACAGCATTTCATATTTTGCTTGGGTAGTTTACACCCCAGCGGTATGAACATTGACTTCTCTAACTTCAGAAAGTCCTTGCTTTCTCCCTCCTTCCCCTCCCCAGCTCTCCCACAAGCCTACTGTCTCCGCCTCTTCCTTCCTTCCTTCCTTCCTTTTTCCTGCCCCCCCCGACATCAGTCTGAAGAAGGGTCTCGACCTGAAACGTCACCTATTCCTTCTCTCCATAGATGCTGCCTCACCCGCGGAGTTCCTCCAGTATTTTTGTCTATCTTCGATTTTTCCAGCATCTGCAGTTCTTCTGAATTACTCCGGTACTTTGTGTATTAAGCAACATCAGCAGTTCTTGTTTCTGCAATAAGCCCAATATTATGCGGGTAGCTCATGGGTGATAGGTTTATGCTCCACCATCCTGTACCCCCTCACTGTCCCCCCCCACCATAACCTCATTTATTCTGCACGTTACCTACCGCTGTCTGTCTTCATCCAAGCTGTTGATGATGGCGTTTCTTTGTTCAATGACCGTGATCAACTCCTGCATCAGCTCTGCGTCCCGGCCCCGATCCTCGTCTGTCCAGTCTTTCTCTGCAGAGACACGCATGCATGGCAGTGATCAGCCTGAGGGGCCAGAGGCTGTCGTCGGCTTGTCCATGGTCAGTGATCAGTCTGAGGAGGTCCCCACAGTGGCACAACAAAGGAGTTGCTGCCTTACAGCGCCAGAGACCCGGGTTCGATCCTGACCACGGGTGCTGTCTGTATGGAGTTTGTACGTTCTCCCCGTGACCTGTGTGGGGTTTTTCCCGGTTTCCTCCCACACTCCAAAGACGTCCAGGTCTGCAGGTTAATTTGGCTTTGGTAACAATTGTAAGTTGTCCCCTAGTGTGGAGGATAGTGTTGGTGTGCGGGGATCGCTGGTTGGTGCGGACTGGGTGGGCCGAAGGGCCTGATTCCGCGCTGTACCTCTAAAGTAAAGCCTAAATCAGCGTGAGGAGGCTGGGACTGTGACCGTGTGGTCCTGATCAGCATGCGGTGATCAATGATCAGCATGTGGAAGTTGGGGGAGTGGATGGTAGATCTGGGCCAGTGATCAGTCTGAGGAGGCTGGGGCTGCGATCGGGCAGTTCTGATCAGCGTGAGAGGATCAGTGATCAGCATTAAGAGGATGGGCAGTGATAAGCAAGACCTGGGGTCATCATGCAGCAGACACTGACCTGGTTTGTTAAGAAGACAGCGCAGTTCATACTCCACGTCGGCCTGCCGCTCCTCCAGATTTTGCTGCTTAAAGCTGAGGATTGAGAGAGGAATCAGATTAGCCTGGATGTCAGACTGAGGGGCAGCAGAGAGAAAGGCTCTCAGCCACGTCTACTTGAAGTGTCAACAAACAGTATAACATTAAATTGCTTTGTAATTCAACAGTGAGTGTGTGAGGAGGAGGAGAAGGGGTGGGGGAGGAGAGAAGAGGGTGGCATAGAGGAGAGGGGGGCAGATAAGAGGAGGGGGGGCATAGGGGAGGGGGGGGGGCAGAGAGGAGAGGAGAGGGAGAGGGGGGCAGATAAGAGGAGGGCAGGCATAGAGGTGGGGAGCAGAGAGGAGAGGGGGAGCAGAGAGAAGAGGGGGGAGCAGAGAGGAGAGGGGGGAGAGGAGAGGGGCAGAGAGAAGGAGGGGGAGCAGAGGGGAGGGGGGCAGAGAGGCTAGACGGGGAAAAGGCCAGCTGTAGAGGGGACACAGATACCGTTCAGTCAGACGCGCTGCAGGGCAGGAGGTACTGAACCACCACACAGATAGACACAAAGCACTCACGTATAGACCAGTTCGGACTCACGGCGAACCAGCAAGTGCTTCTCATGGATCAGTTTGAACCAGTCGACCAGAAGATCATCCTCGTCGTCATCTGGAGATGAAAATGTGAACCGCATGTTGACAGGTGATGTGACACAGCCTGATCTGTCCCTTTCTCTCTCTCTCTCTCTCTCTCTCTCTCTCTCTCTCTCTCTCTCTCTCTCTCTCTCTCTCTCTCTCTCTCTCTCTCTCTCTCTCGTCAAGAGTATTTTATTGTCATTTGTCCCAGATAGAAGAGTGAAATTCTTATTTGCAGCAGCACCACAGAATATGTAAACATAGTATGTAGACACAAAATGCTGGAGCAACTCAGCGGGTGAGGCAGCATCTATGGAAAGAAGTAATGGGCGACGTTCTTTCCTTCTCTCCATAGATGCTGCCTCACCCGCTGAGTTACTGATTTTACCAGCATCTGCAGTTCTTTCTTCCACATATGTAAACATAGTACAATGTAAACAATAAATGAGAGAAAAAAAAGTTCAGTGTATAAGATCATAAGGAATAGAAGAAGAATTAGGCCATTCGGCCCATCAAGTCTACTCCGCCATTCAATCATGGCTGATCTATCTCTCCCCCCTAACCCCATTCTCCTGCCTTCTTCGCATAACCTCTGACACATGCACTAATCACGAATCTATCTATTTCTGCCATAAAATTATCCACTGACAGCCTCCACAGCCTTCTGTGGCAAAGAATTCCACAGATTCACCACCCTCTGACTAAAGAAATTTCTCCTCATCTCCTTCTAAAAGAACATCCTTTAATTCTGAAGCTACGTCCTCTAGTCCTGGACTCTTTCACTAGTGGAAACATCGTCTCCACATTCACTCTATTCACAAATACCCATATATATAGATCATATATTATCAAAGGTGCCAATTATAGTAGGGATTGTAATATCAAGTCCTCTAAGCTTAAGTAAAAAAAATAATATATATATATATATAATATATACACACACGCACATATGTACACACGAAAAACAGCAAACAGTTCTCCTTCCCTCCCCTACCCTAGTTCTCCGCCCTGTGTCACTGTCCTCTTGTGCAGGAGCTCCCACTGAGTTACTCCAGCTTTCTGTGTCTATCTCTTGATTAACTTTCCTGTTTGTAAGCCTCGTTGTCTCCTCAGCCAACAATGTTACTCCAGCACGTTGGGTCTCTGTGAGGAACACACATACAGTATCTGGTGCAGACCTGTGGAATGGGCTGGGGATGAGTGAACATGGGCACTCAATGGCCTCCTTCTTTTCCTTACCAACAGAAATTTCTAAATCCAAGCCCGAGACCAGGGATTTGAACACGTAAATGCAGGTCGTCATCTCCGGACTGACATGAACACTGGACGGCCATCTGTGGAGATTAAACTGAGGGCCTGTCCACTTGCCCGGGCGACAGTCATTGAACAGTAGGGGAGTTATCTCCACTATACGCTCAATGCAGATCCCTCATCCACAATCAGCTGAAGGTCTGGTCATCGTAAGGCTGGGCACGGGGAGTTTAGCACCCAGAAACAGGCAGGGCATGGGGAGTTGGCACCCAGGAACAGGTTGGCCTTCATAACAAGAGGGTTTCAGTATAGGAGTAAAGAGGTTCTTCTGCAGTTGTATAGGGCTCTGGGAAGACCACATCTGGGGTATTGTGTACAGTTTTGGTCTCCTAATTTGAGGAAGGACATCCTTGTGATTGAGGCAGTGCAGCGTAGGTTCACGAGATTGATCCCTGGGATGGCGGGACTGTCATATGAGGAAAGATTGAAAAGACTAGGCTTGTATTCACTGGAGTTTAGAAGGATGAGGGGTAATCTTATAGAAACATATAAAATTATAAAAAGACTGGACAAGCTAGAAGCAGGAAAAATGTTCCCAATGTTGGGCGAGTCCAGAACCAGGGGCCACAGTCTTAGAATAAAGGGGAGGTCATTTAAGACTGAGGTGAGAAAAAACTTTTTACCCAGAGAGTTGTGAATTTGTGGAATTCCCTGCCACAGAGGGCAGTGGAGGCGAAGTCACTGGATGGATTTAAGAGAGAGTTAGATAGAGCTCTAGGGGCTAGTGGAATCAAGGGATATGGGGAGAAGGCAGGCACGGGTTATTGATAGGGGACGATCAGCAATGATCACAATGAATGGCAGTGCTGGCTCGAAGGGCCGAATGGCCTCCTCCTGCACCTATTTTCTATGTAACAGGCTGGGCATGGGAGTTTGGCACCCAGGAACAGGCTGCCCATTTCCTGTACTTCAACAAACTCTAACTTCTGGTGAACTCCGAGCCTGCCCTTCACCCCGAGTACTTCAGCCCACGTTCCCGGCCCAGCGTGTGTTTGCTGAACTCACCGTTTTCACAGTTGCGGAGTTTCTCCTCCAGAGCCACCCCGCGGAATTCCAGCTCATCCAGCTGCTGCTCCAGGTTTTCCAGCTGCCCTTGGATACTCTCCTCAGGAATGTACTGGTCTGCGTGCACCTGAAAGATCGCACGTCGATGACCACAGTGGATGAGAAAAAGATCGGTGAAATTAAACAAGATCATAAGTGCTTCCAGTAATGGGAGAGGACTTTACTAGCAGTGGGTGAGTCTAAGACATGAAGGCACAACCTCAGTATAAGAGAATGTACCTTTAGGCTGGAGATGAGGAGGAATTTCCTTAGGCAGAGGGTGGTGAATCTGTGGAAATCATTGCCACAAATGGCTGTGGAGCCGTCTTTGGGTATTTTTAAAGCAGGGATTGATGGGATTAGTAAGGGCGTCAAAGGTTACGGGGACATGGCAGGAGAATGGGGTAGAGGGGGAAAATCGATAACCCATGTCTGAATGGTGTAGACTCAATGGGCCGAATGGTCTAATTCTTCCCCCGTCTTATTGTCTTAAGTAATTAAAATTCCTCATGCTTATTTACTATTTTTACTAATTTCCTTAATATGTTTGCATATTTCTCTCTGTCCCACTCCCATTCTCTCACTATTACATGAGTTGGGGGCTGTGTTGTATTATTGATTCCTTTCCCTCCCTCTAAGCTCTGCCACTTCTCCCCTGTATCCTTCGTAAACATTCTATTTTTAATTTTTAATTGTAATTTTTCTTTAACCATGCGCCAATCTTTACTTCTCCATGGATTGTCACCTTGTCGTGGTGGAGAAGCTTGTGTGGACCTGAGATCCTGAGAGCGATGCCGTCCGGAGCTATGCTCCATGTAGGGCCACCCATGGCGGTACGGTCGAGGGGGAGGTCTCTGACAAAGGGCAATCCAACCTAGACCTCAACGGTGGAACAGGCGGAGGATGATGGCTGACCTTAGTGGAGCGTCTCAACGGCTGGGGAAGGTGGATGAAGGCTGCAGCAGAAAAAGGTCTCCGGTCGTCTTGGACTCGTGACCCAGATCTGTCAAGATGGCTGTCTGTGCACCAGTCTCCCCATGTTAAACAAAGTCACGCACATATAGGGAATGTCCTCCATATAGGGAATAGCACTCTGGAGACACCCATGGTCAGC
The DNA here is from genome assembly GCF_010909765.2 of Amblyraja radiata. Classification (NCBI taxonomy): domain Eukaryota; kingdom Metazoa; phylum Chordata; class Chondrichthyes; order Rajiformes; family Rajidae; genus Amblyraja; species Amblyraja radiata. The sequence continues at coordinate 12,605,625 of NC_045993.1, forward strand.
CATCACCGAGGGGGCTCTAAGAAGCTCCAATCTTTCCTGTGTCTGGATTTTACAGACGCATGATTGTCTCTAACTTCTGTTTTATCGCAGACACTGGCACCATTGATGGTTTGACAAATTAATTAATATTCAATAGGATTAAACATTATGATCAACTAGACTGTGTAGGAAGGAACTGCAGATGCTGGTTTAAACCGAAGATAGGCACAAAAAGCTGGAGTAACTCAGCGGGACAGGCAGCATCTCTGGAGAGAAGGAATAGGTGACATTTCGGATCGAGACCGTTCTCTGAAGAAGTCGTAGGAGGATTCACTTCTAATTAGGCAGCACAAGGACCTAGAATCAGGCCGGGCGGCACAGTGGTACTTCTTCAGAGAAGGGTCTCGACCCGAAACGTCACCCATTCCTTCTCTCCAGAGATGCTACCTGTCCCGCAGAGCGACTCCAGCTGTTTGTGTCTAGCCATGATTGAATGGCAGAGTAGACTTGATGGGCCGAGTGGCCGAATTCTGTTCCTATCTGATTCTGATCTTGGAGGGAAGGCGTGACTGCTGGAAGCCCTGATTTGTACCCACCTTGCGTTTGATGAGTGGGAAGCCGTGACCGGGGGCCGGCGGACGAGCTGGCTTCGGCCCTCTCCGTGGTCTGAGTGGGACCGGACCTCCGGCCGGAGAGGATTTTCTGTCAAATGGATTTTCTTTGCAAGACGACTGCAAAAAGAACATTTAATTTTTTGATCAAAGGTTGTGTGAACGAACGCGTGGGAGAGATACTTCCAGCTGTGTTGAATGATCAGCCTCATGAATCAGTAACAAAGCTTGCTTATCATGCCTTTTAAATGTCCTGACATATTTGCTAGTTCCAGTCAACACTTGAAAGCATTAGTCGGAGTCACGGAACAGTTGGAAGAGAACCTTTGATTTCCGCAGAATGAGAAAAGTTAGCATGTCTCCAAAGACACTTACAAACATCTACAGATACACCGTTAGAAAGCATAGACAATAGACAATAGGTGCAGGAGCAGGCCATTCAGCCCTTCGAGCCAGCACCGCCATTCAATGTGATCATGGCTGATCTTCCACAATCAGTACCCCGTTCCTGCCTTCTCCCCATATCCCCTGACTCCGCTATCTTTAAGAGCCCTATCTAGATCTCACTTGAAAGTATCCAGAGAACCGACCTCCACCGCCCTCTGAGGCAGAGAATTCCACACTCACAACTCTCTGTGAGAAAAAGTGTTTCCTCTTCTCCGTTCTAAATGGCTTACCCCTTATTCTTAAACTGTGGCCCCTGGTGCTGGACTCCCCCAACATCGGGAACATGTTTCCTGCCTCTAGCGTGTCCAAACCCTTAACAATCTTATATGTTTCAATAAGATCCCCTCTCATCCTTCTAAACTATAGAGTGTACAAGCCCAGCTGCTCCATTCTCTCAGCATATGACAGTCCTGCCATCCCGGGAATTAACCTTGTTGCACTCCCTCAATAGTAAGTTGGGGTTGGGAAAGAAAGATAGATCAGCCATGATTGAATGGCAGAGTAGACTTCATGGGCCAAATCATCTAATTCTGCTCCTAGAACTTATGAACTATGAACATTGCTTACAATGCCATAATTGATATCACATAACTAGCATGCGGACCAGACTGGAGTGAAAATGGCACCAGAATCTGGCGACTCTTGCATGCAGTCTCAGTGAACTATTTCTGTGCTCTTTGTTCTAATCGGGGATTGTGCTTAGGTATAGCAATACTTTACTGAAACGTATGCCAGAATTTCATCATAGCTTTGTACACGGGAAGAACCATTGATCAATGCATGACCATGTGGGGGCAGAGTCAGGGACTGTACGCCCCGTGTTATTGTACAGGGTTCTCATGTGAAGTGGGAGCATTCACCAGTTTCCCAAAGGGTCACGCGCCGCCCCTGTGGACTGGGAACGCGGCCGGATGCCTTTATCGAGGCCTCGATGCATTCCGGATCGCCGAGTAGAAGCCTGGGTCACAGCCTCGCGGGTCGGCGGAGCAGTCAATGGAGCCCGCGGCTGGGGCACGGGCCAGCACCACGGAGGCGCCAAGTGGGGCGTCAACTGCGGTGAGGCCTCGGCGGCGGAACTTCAATCGTTTTCTCTTCAGCTTATTTTCTATCTTAGCCATATGTTTTACTACAGATTTCAGGCAATGGAAGCGCAGCGGTAGAGCTGCTGCCTCACAGCGCCAGAGACCTGGGTTCGGTCCTGACTACGGGTGCTGTCTGTACGGAGTTTGTACGTCTTCCCCGTGACCTGCGTGGGCTTTCTTCAGGATCTCCAGTTTCCTACCACACTCCAAAGACGTACAGTTTTGTAGGTTAATTGGCTTGGTGTAATTGTAAATTGTCTCTAGTGAGTGTAAGATCGTGTTAGTGTGCGGGGATCGCTGGTCGATGCAGACTCGGTGACCTCTAAACGAAACTAGTCAAGAATCTACCCACAATCATTGCCATTCCCCTGTCCACGCATTTTCGGTCATCTCTCCAAAAAAACTAAATCAGATTCAACAGGCATGATCCCCTCCCTTTATAAGTTCCCTCTGCCTCTCTCAGATAAGCTGAACATTTTCATTTATTGTATGCTTAGTGACGCACCATCTCCACACCTACCTTTGGCTGGTCAGAGTAGGCAGCTTTTAATCTGTTCGATTCTGGAGATGGGTGACGTGGGGAAGCAGGAGGTTTAGGGGGAGGTCGGTGATAGACTGGTGGTGCTGGTCCTTCATTAGATGTTGTGCTGGACTCTTTGGTTGCTGGACTCCCACTAGCCACCCCTGGGCTTCCACGTGCCACCTCCAGGCTTGTGCCAGTCACTGCTGGCCACTCACTAGCCGCCTCTGGGATCTCGCCGGCCACCGTTGGAGTTTCGCTGGACGTCTCCGGAGTCTTGTCCGCTGGACTTGTGCTGGCCAATTCCGGGCTCCCACTAGCCACTGCTGGGCTCTCACTCGTCACCTCTGGATCTTCACTGGTCACCTCTGGACCCTCACCCTCTGGGCTCTTGCCAGGGCTGTCTTCAAACCTCCTGCGTAGTTCTGGACTAGACCTTGCGGAGCTCCCGGGAATGCTTTCCATGCTGAGGGAAGGGGAAGGGGTTGCGGATAAGACTGAGCGCTGGGCTGAAAGAGATTGATAACTCAATTGATAACTCAAATTACATTGAAAAGTTAAATGCTATGTGAAGCGAGGAACTGCAGATGCTGGTGTAAACCAAAGACAGACACAAAATGCTGGAGTAACTCAGCGGGACAGGCAGCATCTCTGGAGAATTGTTTCGGGTCGAGATCCTTCAAACGTCACCCATTCCTTCTCTCCAGAGATACTGCCTGACCCGCTGAGTTACTCCAGTTTTTTAGACAATAGACAAGACATTAGGTGCAGGAGTAGGCCATTCGGCCCTTCGAGCCAGCACCGTCATTCAATGTGATCATGGCTGATCATCCCCACCCCGTTCCTGCCTTCTCCCTATATCCCCTGACTCCGCTATCTTTAAGAGCCCTATCTAGCTCTCTCTTGAAAGTATCCAGAGAACCGGCCTCCACCGCCCTCTGAGGCAGAGTATTCCACAGACTCACCACTCTCTGTGAGAAAAAGTGTTTCCTCGTCTCCGTTCTAAATGGCTTACTTCTTATTCTTATTTTTGTGTCTGTCTTCCAGTTAAATGCTATGATTATTTATTTAACTAATAAACATTTTCTTCTGTTAAAGGGTTCAAATGCAATTCAATCAGGAATAATAATTTGTATTTATTTAGCATAATTTCCATCAGTTTGAAGAAGGGTCTCGAGCCGAAACATCACCCATTCCTTCTCTCCAGAGATGCTGCCTGTCCCGCTGAGTTACTCCAGCATTTTGTGTCTATCTTTGGTTTAAACCAACATCTGCAGTACCTTCCTACACATAATAATTTGCATTCCCAATATATATAATCACATATGTACCACAAAGTACCGTATAACACATGATGGAGATTATTACTTTATAAATAGTCAACAGAACTTTTTTACTGTCAGTCTTTAGTGGCTTAAAACTTCTATAATTCTAAAAGTCTACTTTGCTAAAATCTTACATAATCTTATTATGGGAATGTCTGAGGACAGATTTGACCAGGAAAGGATGGATATAAAATACCAGACACAGAAGAGAAACTAAAATAAACTATTCGGTTTGTTTTATGTGGGGGGAGGAGGGAGGGGATCGGGGGAAACTTTTTTTCAAGTTCTTTCCATCCTGGAGATGTGATCAATTTTCAGATCACATTCTCCGGGCTCTGTGGCCCACCATCGCTGGAGCTGGAAGCCTCTTCGGACTGTCGTGAGCCCCACCGCGGGGCGCGGACTTAACATCGGAGTGGATCCCTTGCCTGGGATCGCTCCCACTGCGGAACCAACATCAAGGGTTCGCTGTCTCGGGTGAGGCTGAGTAGGGAGTTCCAACGTCGCGGAAGGTTCGACCAGCCCCGACGCGAGATTCGATCGTCCGGCGCGGGGGAGCTGACATCCCCCCGATGCAGGAGCTGAACGCCTCGACGCGGCGGGCCCGAACGCCGCCAGCTACGGGAGTCAAGATCATCCCGTCACCGGGGGCTCGAGGCCCACGACCGAGGAAGAACTAAGGAAGGACTTGAACTTTATTTCGCCTTCCATCACAGTGGGGAATGTGTAGGAGTCACTGTGGTGGATGTTCATGTTAAAATGTGTTTTTTTGAGTGATCTGGTGCTTTTAATTGTATGACTGACCTGGCCAATGAAATTCCTCGTATGTTGCAAAACATACTTGGCGAATAAAGTGTGATTCTGATTCTGATTCTGAAATTGAACTAACTAGATTTGGTATGTTCAAGACAAAACTAGTCAAATCCCCGCAATCTGATGATGTACAGCTGGTGAAGTACAGTAAACCCTCGTTATGATGGAACACGAGGTGCAGGGGAGGGGGTGATCATTCTTACCTATTGTCCACTATAACCGAGTAAGAGAATATCATTATATAAGCAGTAGAAACAAACTACCGCAGTGCTGAATAATACATAAAAGGAAACTTAGTGCTGAGTAACTCAGCGAGTCAGGCAGCATCTCTGGAGAACATGGATAGGTGACGGTTTGGGTCTAGACCCTTCTTCAGACTCTTGGTCCAGAACTGGGCCTGGAATCCAGGTGAGTTGTCGGCCCCGAGAGGAGAGGAGAGGAGAGGAGAGGATCGGCGGAGTCAATGGTCGTGGCCCGTGGGCGGCCAGAGACCAGGTAAGCGTTGGCGGTGTGGCTTAGAAGCGGCGCGAGTCGGGAGCGTCGAGGGGCAGCCAGTGCTGCAAGCAGCCGGGGAGTGGCGTGGGCAGCCGACGGTAGGTCTGTCTGCTATAACCAAAATCCGTTATAAACAGGTCAGTAAAACGATAGTTTACTGTAGATGAAATTAGGAGAGGCATTGACAGGGTGGACAATCAGAACGTTGTTCCCAGGATGAGAATGTCCCAACACTAGAGGGCATAGGTGAGCAGGGAAAAGTCGTGGAATGCATTGGTGGAGGTAGATATGATGTTTAAGAAAGAACTGCAGATGCTGGAAAATCAAAGGTACACAAAAATGCTGGAGAAACTCAGCGGGTGCAGCAGCATCTATGGAGCGAAGGAAATAGACAACGTTTCGGGCCGAAACGTTGCCTATTTCCTTCGCTCCATAGATGCTGCTGCACCCGCTGAGTTTCTCCAGCATTTTTGAGGTAGCTATGATAGTGGCTTGTAGATAAGCACATGGAAATGCAAGGAATAGAGGGACATAGATCACATTCAGGCAGATGAGATCAGTTTAACTTGGCATCATGTTTGGCTCAAACATTGTGGCCGATGTGCAGTACTGTAGAAATGACTGATGTTCAGGAAAAGCGTTTATTTCATCATACTCCACTCTGTTTAAGGAGAGACAAACCAGGGCACAATATGTTTTGATTCCATGTTACTAAAATCCATTATGAGGAGCAGTTCCATGTTGGCACAAGTGTGCGCTCGCCAGTGCCAACTGAATGGACGTCTATTGAACCAACATAAACAGTGTGAAGAGGTCACTGATTTGCATCTCTGGAAGTTACTGACCCTCACTTCAGTCAAAATAGTTATACCGTAAAAGATTCAAAGAGATTTAGAGGTTTTGCCTGCCAAGCTTTGATTCCAGTTTACTGAGAGTAAATTTGTCACCATCCCACTGAATCCCCTCAGTCTCTCACTATTTTTACCGTGGAGTGCTATACATCCTTTTCCAGTTATTCTAAATTTACAACGGCTACTTCCTCAATGTTCCCCTGATAATTTCTCCAGTTGGCCTGGCTCGTTTCCCAAAGAACAACACTGCTACCTCCCCTTTGTTGAGCCAGAAATGCACTGATCAAGAAAGTTTCCCTGAACAGTCATCAGATAATCTTCTTCTTTGCCACCTATGTGATTGCTAGCCATCTCCAAATAGATTTACTAGAATGTTGCCTGGGTTTCAGCAACTAAGTTACAGAGAAAGGTTGAACAAGTTAGGGCTTTATTCTTTGGAGCGCAGAAGGTTAAGGGGGGACTTGATAGAGGTTTTTAAAATGATGAGAGGGATAGACAGAGTTGACGTGGAAAAGCTTTTCCCACTGAGAGTAGGGAAGATTCAAACAAGGGGACATGACTTGAGAATTAAGGGACTGAAGTTTAGGGGTAACATGAGGGGGAACTTCTTTACTCAGAGAGTGGTAGCTGTGTGGAATGAGCTTCCAGTGAAGGTGGTGGAGGCAGGTTCGTTTTTATCATTTAAAAATAAATTGGATAGTTATATGGATGGGAAAGGAATGGAGGGTTATGGTCTGAGCGCAGGTATATGGGACTAGGGGAGATTATGTGTTCGGCACGGACTAGAGGGGTCGAGATGGCCTGTTTCCGTGCTGTAATTGTTATATGGTTATATGGTTATATGATATTTACGTCCCCCCACTATCACTAGCCTGTGGCTTTTGCATATTACATTAGTTTAGTTTAGTTTAGAGATACCATGTGGAAACAGGCCCTTCGGCCCACCGAGTCTTGGTTCTTTGTTTCTTGGTCCTCCAAAATATTCCAAATGGAATTTAAACTGGAGTCGACACCGACCTTCACAGTAGCACCATCCTACACACACTAATGCCACTGTCCCACTTAGGAAACCTGAACGGAGACTTTGCGCCCCACCCAAGGTTTCCGTGCGGTTCCCGGAGGTTGCAGGTAGTGGAAGCAGATAGGGAGACTGACAAAAACCTCCGGGAACCGCACAGAAACCTTGGGTGGTGCACAAAGTCTCCAGAGGTATCCGTTCAGGTTTCCTAAGTGGGACAGGGGCATAAGGGACAATTTACTATTTTTTACTGAAGCCAATTAACCTACAAACCCGCACGTCTTTGTAGTTTGGGAGGAAACCGAAGCACCCGGAGAAAACCCACGCATTCACTGGGAGAATGTACAAACTCCTGACAGACAGCACCTGTCGTCAGGATCGAACCCGGGCGTCTGGCGCTGGGAGGCAGCAGCTCTACCTGCTGCGTCATCGTACCTCTAAGTTTTCTCCTCAATCTTGTTCCCAGCGGTTGACAGCCTACAGAATGTCTTATGTGGTTTATTTTGCCTGTAGCAGCTGTGTTTTATGCACCTCTTGTACATGTACCTTAAACATTGGGTTTTCTTTAACTCTCAGCTTAGTCCTTTCCAAAACACACTGTTTCTCTTCCATTCGTCTCTTCCAAGCTTGTCTACGCTTTATCCCCTTCCCCTTTCAACACGGCCCAAATCCCTACAGAATTAATTTAAAACTCTCCAAAGCGTTTTGAACCTTGCTATGGGGATGTGCTGAAAGGAACTGCAGATGCTGGTATATACCAAAGATAGACACAAAGTGCTGGAGTAACTCAGCAGGTCAGGCAGCAGCTGTGGAGAAACAAGATGGGTGATATTTTGGGTGTGAAGAGTCCCAACCCGAAACATCACCCGTCCTTTTTCTCTACAGATGTGCCTGACCCAATGAGTTACTCCAGCACTTTGTGTCTATCTTCCTGTGAGGATCCACGGATGTAACTCTGTTGGATTGCAATCTGCCTGAACTGTGGAGTTGCACCTCCGCAAATTCATTCCAAAGCCCCAGGAATGTAAAGTGCTCTCTCTTACATCATATGTTTGTGGGGGTGGGGAGATTGCAACCTTCACCTTCCGCCCTGTTTCGACGAATGCAATCAACCCGGCGTGCACAATCAAATAAGATCAAATAGAACAAGTTGTCCTGCAACTTTAGGCTGTGCACGCCATACGCAAGAAGAAGAAGAGAAGATTTGTTCGTGCACTCCATTGTAGAGAACTTCCTCATTCCGTGACTCTGAAAGCCACTTTAAATCCATTTAATCCCAACTTTACTGGTGAAAGACCCAAAATGTTATTCTAGTCCTCTCTACAGATGTTACCAAACCTGCTGAACATTTCCTACTTTTGTTATTTGGGAGCTTCCAATACCTGGCGTATTTAGGAATGTTTAAGAAAGAACTGCAGATGCTGGAGAAATCGAAGGTAGACAAAAATGTTGGAGAAACTCAGCAGGTGAGGCAGCATCTATGGAGTGAATAGAATGAATAGGTGACGTTTCGGGTCGAGACCCTTCTTCAGACCGAAGGAATAGGTGACGTTTCGGGTCGAGACCCTTTTTCAGACTGAAGAAGGGTCTCGACCCAAAACGTCACCTATTCCTTCGCTCCATAGATGCTGCCTCACCCGCTGAGTCTCTCCAGCATTTTTGTCTACCCTGGAGTATTCAGCGTTTATTGTCCTGCTCTGCGTAGAACCTGGCGTGGGTTAATGTGTCTGAATATCTTCTACTGAATGCACTCGTTGCTCAATGCTACGAAGATATAGTGCCGACTCTTTCAAGGGGAAAGGAATAGTTATTTTCTCAACTAATTATACATCTTTTTGGGATCTTCTTCCAACACACAATAAATAATAGAAAAAACACAAAGTGCTGGAATAACTCAGTAGGCCGGACAGCATCTCTGGAAGACATGGATCAGTGTGGTTTTCAATCAGGACCCTTCTTCAGACTTCCTGTACCCTTCTTCTTGGTCTGAACAATCTGAAGATGGATTCCAACCCGAAACGTCACCCATCCTTTTTCCCAGTGATGCTGCCTACCCCGCTGAGTTACTCCAGCATTTTGTGTCCATTTTGTGACATGAACCCATCTTCAGACTCGTGAGGGTCCATGAAGAAAGGCAGCAGCCGGCCTGAAACGTCACCCATTCCTTCTCTCCAGAGCCTTCGGTGTAAACCAACATCTGAAGTTCCTTCCTACACGTCTTCCAGAGATGCTGTCTGACCAGACAATAGACAATAGATAATAGACAATAGGTGCAGGAGTAGGCCATTTGGCCCTTCGATGTGATCATGGCTGATCATCCCCAATCAATACCCCGTTCCTGCCTTCTCCCCATATCCCCTGACTCCACTGTTTTTAAGAGCCCTATCTAGCTCTCTCTTGAAAGCATCCAGAGAACCTGCCTCCACCGCCCCCTGAGGCAGAGAATTCCACAGACTCACCACTCTCTGTGAGAAAAAGTGTTTCCTCGTCTCCGTTCTAAATGGCTTACTCCTTATTCTGAAACTGTGGCCCCTGGTTCTGGACTCCCCCAACATCGGAAACAGATGGATTACTCCAGCACTGTGTGGGTTTTGTTTGTAAACCGGCATCAGTTCATTGTGCCTACACAATAAATACCACAGCTGCCTCTCCGTGGCTGCAAGTTACCAGACTTCAAACAATCGTGGAAATAATTATCTAGGAACCCATTCTTTCTCAAATATATCCCAGAAAGTCCACCTGAATAGGCACAACGTAGTGGACAGGCTCACCTGAGGGCGATGCATTTGGTGCAGGGGGTGCTGGCCGCTTCCTGATCTTCGGGCTGCTAGCTGGCTGAATACTGTACCACGGGTGGGTCGGTTTGGGAGCGGTATCAGTCAGTTTCTCAGACACGTCGCCCGTTTCCTCATCGTCCACTTCGAAGGGGTTCAGGGAGCGGCTCTCGTCCGTCTCCCGCTGGGTGTCGCCGGGGCTAGGCCGCCTTCCAGGCCGGGGCGGAGCAGGCCTCCTCTTGGGCTCAGCGTTTACCAGCAAAAGCCACGGCGGGTCTTTAGGCTTGGCGTCGCCTTTCCTGCTGGAAACACATCATGTATCAGGAAACAAGACAACAGCACCTCCTCGTCAAATAAAGGTAGACAAAAATGGTGGAGAAACTCAGCGGGGAGGCAGCATCTATGGAGCGAAGGAATAGGTGACATTTCAGGTCGAGACCCTTCTTGAAGATTGAACATTGACCTCCAATTTCAGGTAGTCCCTGCTTTCTCCTTCTTCCCCCTCCCCTTTCCAGCTCTCCCTCAGCCCACTATCTCCGCCTCTTCTTTTCTTCTTCCCGTCCCCCCCACCCTCACATCAGTCTGAGGAAGGGTCTCGACCCGAAATGTTGCCTATTTCCTTTGCTCCATAGATGCTGCCTCACCCGCTGAGTTTCTCCAGCATTTTTGTCTGCCTTCGATTGTCCAGCATCTGCAGTTCCTTCTTAAACTCCTCTTAAAATGATCTCATTTTCTTTCTGCCGACACATTTTTAATCTTAATCAAAATAATTACAAGTGTAAATATGTGAGAAGTGACAGGATCAAGGTGTGCCTTGCAACCTCGCGGGCAAGACAAAGGCACCCATGCAGGTGTTAACAATACTTGTCTGTAAACACTGGCAGTGGTACAGTGTGACACTGCATCTATCAGCATTGGTATAATAACTTTATAACTTCCAGACAGATCCGTCACTATCATATAGTCTGTATCTATCACATTATTACATGGCCCATATCCATCACTATTACAGTCATATAGTGTGGAAACAGGCCGTACGACCCAACTTGCCCACACTGGCCAACGTGTCCCAGCTACACTAGTCCCATCTGCCCACGTTTGGTCCATATCCCTCCAAACCTGTCCTATCCATGTACCCGTCTAACTGTTTCTTAAATGTTGGGATAGTCCCTGCCTCAACTACCTCCTCTGGCAGCTTGTTCCGTACACCCACCACCCTTTGTGTGAAGAAAGTTATCCCTCAGATTCCTATTAAATCTTTTCCCCTTCACCTTAAAACTATGTCCTCTGGTCCTCGATTTGCCTACTCTGGGCAAGAGACTGTGTGCATCTAATAGATACATGGTCAGTATCTATCACTCTATTACATGGTCTGTTTACCCTGCTGCTAGACAGGACCTCAGAACATGAGGTAGGCACAGTGGAATGGAAAGAGCAGTGAAGGATCAGTGTCAGTAAAATCCCGGACAGCAGTGTTGAAGTATTGCCATGACGACAGCCATGGTATTGCTGCAGTAAGCATCTGCTAGCAGCAGGTGGCAGTGCAGGCACAAGTCTCATCCCGTGAGCGTGGACAGACGCATCAGTCCTGGGCTCAGGACAGTTAAGGGCCTGTCCCACTTTCACGAGCTAATTCATGACCTCTGCAAGTTTGCCCTTGACTCATACTCACAGCATGGTCGTCACGAGCTCGTAGGTACTCGTGGCATCAAGTAGGTCGGGGCGTTTTTCTAGCCTGATGAAAAATGTCCACGAGTAAAAAAGGTCGTTAATTAGATCGTAAAAGTGGGACAGCCCCTTTATAAAGCAAGTGATATTGCAAGGATCATTGGGAGGGACCTGTAAATCCAGATCGCATTGCTTAAATATAGCTAGATAACTGGAAAAACGATTAAAAGCATTGTAAAAAATGATACAAAGTCATGGGTCCATCAACACTTAAAAGTAAAGTCTGACCCGAACCATCTCCGACCCATGTTCGGCAGTGATGCTGCCTGACCTGCAGTGTTACTCCAGCATTTTGTATCTTTCTTCACTTAAAAGGCAAGACTGATTAGACTTGACGCAAATTTAATTGTTCAGTATTTGCCTCTGTTACCTCCCTTTCTCGGTACTTAAGAGATTTCCTTTTAATCTCTAAAGTTAGTGAGGAAATTGAGAGACTGGAGGCCAAAAAAGGTCAGAACAAATCCTCATGAAGGATGGAACCATAACGAGAGGAATACAAGGATGCAACCATAGAAACATACTTTAGAAAACAGGTGCAGGAGTAAGCCATTCAGCCCTTCGAGCCAGCATCGCTATTCAATATGATCATCCAAAATCAGTATCCCGTTCCTGCTTTGTCCCCATATCCCTAGATTCCCTTAGCCCTAAGAGCTATATCTAACTCTCTTGAAAACATCCAGTGAATTGGCCTCCACTGCCTTCTGTGGCAGAGAATTCCACAGATTCACAACTCTCTGGGTGAATTGTTTCTCTCCTCATCTCAGTCCTAAATGGCCTACCCCTTATTCCTTACATTGTGATTGCTGGTTCTGGACTCCCCCAACATCGGGAACATTTTTCCTGCATCTAGCCTGTCCAATCCCTTAAGAATGTTATATGTTTCTATAAGATCCCCTCATATCCTTCTAAATTCCAGTGAATATAAGCCCAGCTGCTCCATTCTCTCAGCATATGGCAGTCCCGCCATCCCGGGAATTAACCTGGTGAACCTACGCCGCACTCCCTCAATAGTAAGAATGTCCTTCCTCAAATTAGGAGACCAAAACTGCACACAATACTCCAGGTGTGGTCTCACCAGGGCCCTGTACAACTGCAGTAGGACCTCCTTGCTCCTATATTCAAATCCTCTCACAATTAAGATCAACTTGCTATTTGCTTTCTGCACTGCCTGCTGTGGAACTGGTAGGACAACTAGGGTGGAGTAAGCGGGGTTTCTATAAGGGTGCATTTGACAGCCCCGCTGAAGTTTGAGGTGGTTAGTCAGCGAGAGTTTAAAGGTCATTTGGGTTGTCAATGTATACTTGTACTCGAGAAGCTTAATGACGTGAAGCCAAACAGTGAGCCAATTCACCTGGGGGGGAGGCGGCTGTGAGTTGATCGTGAGGTAAGGACAGATTCTATTGTTAACCTGCTGGGACAATGTGAGTCAGCGTGTGAGCACGGTGAGCCATCACCAACCACCATCCTGTGAAGTCTGCAGTAGCCGCAGCACTGTTAGAGCCTGGGATTTTCAGTCAGTGGTGCTTGGGATGTGCAGCTTCAGGCTGGAGATCATCACACTCCAGTGTTTCTTCACGGCTGCAAGACCTCTACTCGCTGGAGGTTAGAAGAATGTGGGGGGGGGGGGGGGGACCTCATTGAAAATTACCGAATAGTGAAAGGCTTGGATAGAGTGGATGCGGGAAGGATGTTTCCACTAGAGGGACAGTCCAGGACAAGTGGTTATAGCCTCAGAATTAAAGGATGTTCCTTTAGGAAGGAGATGAGGAGAAATGTCTTTAGCCAGCGGGTGGTGAATCTGTGGAATTCTTTGCCACAGAAAGTTGTGGAGGCCAAGCCAATGGATATTTTTAAGGCAGAGATAGATAGATTCTTGATAAGTATGGGTGTTAGGGGTTACGGGGAGAAGGCAGGAGAATGGAGGGAGAGATAGATCAGTCATGATTGAATGGTAGAGTAGACTTGATGGGCCAAATGGCCTAATTCTGCTCCTATCACTTATGACCGTATGGCATGAACTTGGATGCAACCTTTGGGGAAAGGATGAAGGGATGTTGGGTTTGAGGATGCTGAAATCCTCCTAGGTGCTGGTTGAGGAAGCAGCTCGTCACTGCTCAGTGTGGAGGCTCTCCTTCCATTCCTGCAGCAGAGCTCTGGTTGTCCACTGGTGCCTGTCCTTGATGTCCTCGTGTCCCTCTGCAGGTAAGTTGATGGGACAGAAAGCATGGGCATCTGCACGTGTGGCAGCGATCACCCAAGGCCGTTCCCACACCTCAGCTACTCCTCAAAGCTGCAGTGTTATACGGAAACTGCCAGAAAAGAGGTAAATGTTTCCTTCAAGGCCCTCATTATGTTGACTGCGACAAGCTGTGCATTGACCCTGGGTGTGCAAATACCAAGCGCTGAGGTTCTGTTTGAGTGTGGTGCAGCGGTAGAGTTGCTGCCTTACAGCACTAGAGACCCGGGTTCGATCCTGACTACAGTTGTTTGTCTGGACAGAGTTTGTACGTTCTCCCCGTGACCAGACTCGCATGATTTGAGAAGGAGCAGCATTGCCCTGAGCAAGCAGCTGATACTGGCATCACCAGCACCGTCACCTCTGTTGAATGGTTTCAGTTGATTGAGCAAAAGCACCAAGTCACTGAGGAAGGGATTCTAGTGACCATCTGACAGAGAATGTTACAGAGCATCACATGTGGAACATCACCTTATCTGATGACCGGATCTCAATGATAAACAAGAAACAAGAATCTTTGCCAAGTGCTCCAGATCAATGAGTTTCTTAGATAAACACAAAGTGCTGGTGTAACTCAGCAGGTCAGGCAGCATCTCTGGAGGAAAAGGACGGGTGACGCTTCGGGTCAGAACCCTTCTGTTGAGGTAAGTTAGCTGAACCCTGATGAGTTACTCCAGCACTTTGTGGCTATCTTCAGTATAAACCAGCATTTGCAGTTCCTTTCTATACAATGAATTGCTTACTTCTGCAAGAAATACTTATTGCTGTTCCTGCTAATGAGCCTCACAGGCACATTGGATGTAACAATAATGAATATACAATAAATTATCAGCCGTCTCTGGGTGGCACGGTGGGGCAATGGTAGAGCTACTGCCTCACAGCGCCAGAGACCCAGGTTCAATCCTGACTACGGGTGCTGTCTGTACGGAGTTTGTACGTTCTCCCCATGACCTGCGTGGGCTTTTTCCAAGATCTTCCGTTTTCTCCCACACTCCAAGGACGTGCAAGTTTGTAGGTTAATTGGCTTGGCATAAATGTAAAATTGTCCCTAGTGTGTGTGTGGGATAGTGTTAGTGTGCGGGGATCGCTGGTCTTGGACTGTGGACTTGGTGGGCTGAAGGGCCTGTTTCCGCGCTGTATCTCTACACTCAACTAAATTAGACCATGATAGTGCAAAGACCAAAGTATGCAGAGTGACCGTAGTGCAGCAAAGTTCATAGTGTTTGGTGTTGCGATTAACGGCCCGTCCCACTTTCCCGAGCTATTCACAAATTCTCCCGAGTTTTCAAACTCGCAGAATGTTCGTAACGAGTCCGTAGGAGTCCGTGGATATATCGTAACGGCTCGTTATGCCAGCTGTAGGTATTCGGGGCTATTTTTCTTTACTCGTGGACATTTTTCACCAGGCTGGAAAAAACGTCCCGACTTACCTGATGCCCTGTCCAGTGAGTACAGGCCCAGTGCCATCAATCACTTATCATATGTTAACCTACTCATTCCTGGGATCATTCTTGTAAACCACCTCTGGACCCTCTCCAACACCAGCACATCCTTCCTCAGATATGGTGCCCAAAATTGTTCACAGTATTCCAAATGCAGCCTGACCCGCTCCTTATGGAGCCTGAGCATTATATCCCTGTTTTTGTATTCTAGCCCCCTTGAAATCAATGCGAGCATTGCGTTTGCGTTTGCCAGTTGAGTTGACTTCAACAATTCTGCTGCTTTCTCATACAGGTGTGAAGTTGAAGGGGCCGATTAACGTACCTGGACTCGGGCGTGCAGCGTTCTGTCGGGGCTTGTGGCCGATCCCGGGGTTTCGGCACTGGTGTAGTTTGCTCAGTCACGCCTCCTAAACAAACAGCAAAGATAATGGCTGAAGCTTCCACTGGAGTCAGTGAACAATGACAGGCGTTTCTTTGACAGTTTCGTTTAGTTCAGAGATACAGTGCGGAAACAGGCCCTTTGGCCCAACGAGTCCACGCCGACCAACAATCCCCGTACACGACCATTGGGGACAATTTACTATCACTACAGAAGCCAATTAACCTACAAACCTGCACATCTTTGTAGTGTGGGAGTTGATTGTATTCATGTGTTGTATATCTGATCTGTTTGGATAGCATGCAAAACAAAGCTTTTCCCTGTCCCTAGGTACATGTGATTTTCATTTACTTTAGAGATACAGCATGGAAACAGGCTCTTTGGTCCAGTAAGTCCACACTGACGAGCAATTAGCATCATCCTACAGATTTTTCAATTTTTACAGAAGCCAATTAACCTACAAACCTGTTTGTCTTTAGAGTTTGGGAGGAAACCGGAGCACCCGGAGAAAGCCATGCAGTCACAGGGAGAAGGTACTAACTCCGTACAGGCATCACCTGTAGGGCAGTAACTCAGTAACATTGTAAGGCAGTAACTCTACTGCTGCGCCACCGTGCTGCCCCCAATAACGTTCTCGTTAGGGGTAGTCACTAATGTAACAGATGAAATGTAAAAGCCAACTTGTACACAATAAACTTCCACAAACACTAATATAATAATTTTGCTGATTTAAAAATAGAGAGAGTGATTGATGTTGCCAGGATACGTGGGGGACCCCTGTTCTTCTGTGCAAGAGCATTAAAGCATCTTTTACATATACCTTAAGAGCATAGGCAAAGCCTTAAATTAATATTTCATCCTGAATTTAGCACGTTTGGTGATGAATGGGTTTAATCTCACAGGCGTTTGCCAGACACGGGCAGGTTTGACCTGGGCCAGTGGAATGAGGAATGACATAATAAATTACAGGCCATTCTGCTAATAACACAGGAGCTGTGTTCCTTCAGAAGCTTGTGTTACATTATAAAGACAAATGTGTTAATAGGGGGAAAAGAGTGCTTAGGGATTAGAGCATTTCAGACTTGCAATAAATTCTTTTTCCTTTAAAACAAAAGGTCTTATCAACAGCAATAAGTTTATCTTTGTTACAACATTACAAACTAAAAATATTAAAGGCTGAATGTTACATTGTTTAATAGAGCATTATTGCACAACTGTCAATGGGAACAGAGATGGCAATTTTGGCAACCCTGGTAGTGGAGGCAGCCCAGGACAGAAAGTTCATTATGAGAATGGGAAGGGGAGTTAATATAGTTAGCAATCGGAAGATCCAGTAGATCTTGGTGGACCAAGCACAAGTGTTCCACGAAACGGTCGCCGAGTATACGCCTTGTCTTGCCGATGCACAGGAGCCCACATCGGAGACAGCAAATGCAGTAGATGTGGTGAGAGGAGGTGCATGTGAACCTTCTGTTTCAACTGGAAGTACTGTTGGGGTCCCTGGATGGAGACGAGGGAGGAGGTATCTGGGCAGGTGTTGCATCTCCTGCGATTGCAGGGGGAAATACCCGGTTTGGGTGGGAAGGGATGAGTGAACCAAGGAGGTGCGAAGGGAGTGGTGTCTGCAGAAGGCGGAAAGGTATAAAGATGGGAAAATGTGATTAGTGGTGCAAAATGTTGGAGGATGATGTGTTGCATGCAGAGGCTGGTGGGGTGAAAGGTAGGGACCAGTTCTTGTTGCATCTGGGGGTGGGAGTGGGAGCAAAGTATAAACCTTGTCAATTTTAAATGCCTTCTGTGGTTAAAGTAGCAGCTGTGATCTTAGAAAGCAACCGTGTCTGATTATTGTGAGGAGGATTATTGTGTAGAGTATTTTTTTTAACTTCATACTCTATAAATCCAAGCAGGTTTTTTTTTCGGCTTGTTAATTTCCAAAGCAACTTAGAAGTTGTTGTGTGAAATAGAGACAGTGCTGGAATAACACAGCGGGTGAGGCAGCATCTATGGAGAAAAGGAGTAGGCGACATTTCGGGTCATGACCCTTCTTCAGACAGCTCAGCAGCTCAGCAGGTATCTCTAGAGAACATGGATAGGCGACATTTCAGTTTGGCACCTTTCTTCAGGCTGATTGATTGCGGTGGGGACAATTAGTGGCTGTCTAATTCCTGATCAAAATTGTGTTACAACTAATTTGGCCCACATAATGCAATCCTTAATTCATCACTTGTGTTACATCCAATATCATTAGGTCAATAGACAATAGGTGCAGGAGTAGGCCATTCGGCCCTTCGAGCCAGCACCGCCATTCAATGTGATCATGGCTGATCAACCCCAATCAGTACCCCGTTCTTGCCTTCTCCCCATATCACCTGACTCCGCTATTTTTAAGAGCCCTATCTAGCTCTCTTGAAAGTATCCAGAGAACCAGCCTCCACCGCCCTCTGAGGCAGAGAATTCCACAGGTCATAAGTGATAGGAGCAGAAGTAGGCCATTCGGCCCATCAAGTCTACTCCCGCCATACTCCGCTGATCTATCTCTTGTGTTGAAGAAGCACGTGTTATGCTACAACCTGAGGAATGACCTTGCATTAAAAGACAGGACACTGTTGAAGGTGAGGGAATCAGAAAACATTGGAGAAAGTGGCTTGCACGTCCCCAACAATAGCAAAAGGTTGTTGAACGCTAACAAGGATATGAGAATAATGTGTAATAAAGGCAATAATGATCATGGCAGATTAATCTTCATTGAGATTGGTCAAATCAAAGTTCCATAAGTAGTTTAGAGAATGAATTCACAAAGGTTATTCTGGACAATATGAACCGGAGTCAAATAGGCAGAAATGTAATAATGGGACAGTTATAATAGACTAATTGTAAGCAAAAAAAGTGATCCTTTTGAATAAAATCCAGCAACACAGTGATGTTCCACTGGACGACCCAAGCCTCAAGAAGCACCTTGTTTGAGTGGTTCCCACACCAGCTTGCAGTGGTGGAAACAAAGTCATGGCGACGAGATGGCAGATGAATGTCTCCGAGATGTGGAACAAGTCCAAGAGACAGCCAGGATGAGAATGGGGCCTCCACGGATGGTGAGAATACGAGCCAGGGCCCCCACTGATGGTGGGAATTTCTTTAGTCAGAGGGTGGTGAATCTGTGGAATTAATTGTCACAGACGGCTGTGGAGGTCAAGTCAGGGGATATTTTTAAGGTGGAGATTAATAGATTCTTGATTAGTACAGGTGTTAGAGATTACAGGAAGAAGGAAGGAGAATGGGCTTGAGAGGGAAGGATAGATCAGCCATGATTGAATGGTGGGGTAGACTTGATGGGCTGAATGGCCTAATTCTGCTCCTATAACTTATGGAATGAGAGCAGGCCCTCCACAGATGGTGGGAATGAGAGCAAGGGCCCCAGATAGACAATAGGTGCAGGAGTAGGCCATTCGGCCCTTGGAGCCAGCAATGTGATTCAATGTGATCATGGCTGATCATCCACAATCAGTACCCCGTTCCTGCCTTCTCCCCATATCCCCTGACTCCGCTATCTTTAAGAGCCCTGTCTAGCTCTCTCTTGAAAGTATCCTCCACCGCCCTCCGAGGCAGAGAATTTCACGGGGATAAAGGGAATGAGAACAGGTCCTGGAGATGGTTGGAACAGGAATGGATCCCAGATATTATTCAGGAGGGACCAGATCTCAGGGACACTGGAAATAAGAAAATGCGGGCTCTGAACGTTGAAATGTTGTTGAAATGAAATACCTGCAGTGATGCTGTGCCACCCTTGATAATGTTAGTCTTTAACAAGCTAGCTGTGATAATGTCTGCCAGCCATTGGAAGGGGGAGTCTAGTTCAGTACTCTATATATATTGTATATTATTTCATATGTCAGCACCAGTAATCTGGAATGCTCAAGGCATTGTGGAATAATAACTAAAAACAGATGTTTTATTGAAAGCACAGATTTTGAGATTGTGTTCTATTTAAAAGCGAGTACTTCCAAATGCTGGCAAGACTTCTAAATACAACAGTTATTTGAATGCAACACAGCAGAAATGCTTTTAATAACTTTTACAACAACGGAGAAGTGAAAAGATTATTTTTTTAAATATGGAGCCCGTGGAGATAATAAAATAAATGCTTGGCGCCCAATGAGAGAGAACAGAGCCAGCAATAGACTCAGACCACAACATGTGCAATGAAACAGGGTTAGCAGTAATCTAACTGTGGGACGTGTAAAAGAAAGTAGGATAGACACTAAATGCTGGAGTAAGTCACCAGGACAGGATTAGACCCTTCAGCCTATTTTTACACGAATCCAACCATAATTATATTTTATCCATAATCCCATCAACTCCTTCTCCACCCCTAGAATCTCCCTTCCACCTACACTAGGGGCAATTTAGAGATCCCAAATAACCTGTGTGAGGTAACTGGATCCACAGGGAGAACTGTGATCATAGGAAGAACACTACAACTGTGACCATAGGGAAAACATGGGAGATAGGGGGATCTTACAGAAACTTACAAAATTCTTAAGGGGTTGGACAGGCTAGATGCAAGAAAATTATTCTCGATGTTGGGGAAGTCCAGAACAAGGGGTCACACAGTTTAAGGATAAGGGGGAAGTCTTTTAGCACCGAGATGATAAAAAAAAAATTCACACAGAGAGTGGTTAATCTGTGGAATTCTCTGCCACAGAAAGTAGTTGAGGCCAGTTCATTGTCTATATTTAAGAGGGAGTTAGATGTGGCCCTTGTGGCTAAAGGGATCAGTGGGTATGGAGAGAAGGCAGGTACAGGATACTGAGTTGGATGATCAGCCATGATCATATTGAATGGTGGTGCAGGCTCGAAGGGCCGAATGGCCTACTCCTGCACCTATTTTCTATGTTTCTATCTATACATACTTCACATCACTGGCAGTCAGGACTGAACTTGGATCTTTAGTCAGAGGGTGGTGAATCTGTGGAATTCGTTTTCACGGAAGGCTGTGGAGGCCAAGTCAATGGATATTTGTAAGGCAATTGATAGATTCTTGATTAGTACGGGTGTCAGGGGTAATGGGGAGAAGGCATGAGAATGGGGTTAGGATGGAGCGATAGATCAGCCATGATTGAATGGCAGAGTAGACTTGGTGGGCCGAATGTCCTAATTCTGCTCCTATCAAATATGAACTTATCATTGGAGTAGAGGCAGAGGCCCTGCTAGCTGGATCACTGCTTCACCGGGAATGTCCGAGTCCGTGGATGGTGGGAAGCGAAGAGGTAAAAGAATGAATGTTGCAATTGCTCTTGAATGTTTGTGTGAGCTCTTTTGAACATGAAACGAATTTAGCATTGAATAAAGAAAGTAACTTTGCAGCTAAAAAACGCGACTCCGTGGAGTCAACGGAGAAACCACAATGGGCAAGTTAGGTCGAAGTTTCTGTGCAGATAAACCCAGGGAGAGAGGGAGACCAAGCAGCCAGTGAAAGGTGAAGAATGTAAATCAATATCGCCAAATGCCTCACACTGAGGAAATTAAGGAGACTAAAACTTGACAAATCCACTGAAATGAGTAGCCTGCATCAAAAGTTTCTACAAGAGACTGCTGTAAAGATCTTAATCATATGTCCTTGCAACATCCCGAAATTTCTGAAAAAGTTCAGAAACTTGGACGGTGACAAATAAAGTATCGCTATTTAAGGAGGGAAGGGAATAGAGACAATTATAGGCCGTTTATCTTGATAGTCGTTGTTGACACAGTATAGTCACTATCAGCTGTTACCATTGTTTTATGGGGAGATAATTGTGTTTGACAGATACAATATCATTTTCAATGAGGATGTGATAAAGGGCCTGTCCCATTTACGTGATTTTTCAGGACGGCCGGCACCCATCCTAGTCGCAGCCGGTGGCTGAATATTTTCAAAATGTTGAAAATCCAGCGGCGACCAGAAAAAGGTACGACTCTTTGGGCGGCTACTAACGACCATACAGGGTCCCCACTGACCCACCCACTGAGGTTCTCCAGCATTTTTGCCTAACTTGGGTAATTAGGAATGTTTAGGTTTTTCAACTTTTGCTTTTTTTTTGTGTTTCAACCGTAAAGTAAAATTTGCTTCTAAATATATACAGACTGCATGTCTATTCTGCAGGCAAATAATCACACAACTCCAGTTCCATAGAGTAGGGGACTTCTCCTTGATATCCTGAATTCATATCTCTAACTCAACCATCATCATGAAATGAACAGTTGAAATCGACATTTATTTTAAAGCTAGTTATGACATTCTGTCATGGATAAATTGATTATTGCATTATTTACATGATATCACCAACAGTATATAAAATCATGAGGGCAATAGATCGGGTAGACGTACAGAGTCTCTTGCCCAGACTAGGAGAATCGAGAACCAGAGTTCATAGGTTTAAGGTGAAGGGGGGAAAGATTTTATAGGAACCCGAGGTGTAACTTTTTCCACACAAAGGGTGGTGGGCGTATGGAACGAGCTGCTGAGGAGGTAGTTGAGGCATGGACTACTGCAATGTTTAAGAAGCAATTAGACAGGTACATAGATAGGGCAGGATTAGAGAGATATAGGCCAAACACAGGCAAGTGGGACTAGTGTAGATGGGACATGTAGGTCGATGTGGGCAAGTTGGGACAAAGGGTCTTTTTCCAGGCACTCTACGTTTCTCTAAGTACATTTTACAAATATTCCAATAAAACATTTTGGAACTCCTAAGGTTATGCAACAATGACCCAGAATTTTGGGTTGCATCACAACTCTGCACAAGATGGCAAGAATTGACTTCATCTATACTTCATGCTGCCTTGGGAAAACAGGCAACATAATCAAAGACCTTTCCCACCCTGGTCATTCATCTTCTCCCTGCTCCCAACAGCAGAAGGTACAGAAGCTTGATAGTACACACCACCACACTCAGGGACAGCTTCTTCCCCTATCAGGCTTCTGAACGGTCCATCCATAAGCTTGGATACAGTCCCGATTCTCCAACCTGCTTCATTGCTGACATTGGACTTTTGTCTCTGGAACTATTACAATGCTGAGAACTATATTCTGCACTCTCATCTATTGAGTTTGGCTTGATTGTATTCATGTTTAATATTGTCTGAAGTTAGATACAAAATGCTGGAGTTATGCCCCTGTCCCACTTAGGAAACCTGAACGGAAACCTCTGGAGACTTTGCGCCCCACCCAAGATTTCCGTGCGGTTCCCGGAGGTTTTTGTCAGTCTCATATACCTGCTTCCACAACCTGCAACCTCCGGCAACCACCTGCAACCTCCGGGAACCGCACGGAAACCTTGGGTGGGGCGCAAAGTCTCCAGAGGTTTCCGTTCAGGTTTCCTAAGTGGGACAGGGGCATAACTCAACGTGTCAGACAGCATCTCTGGAGAAAAGGAATAGGTGACGTTTTGGGTCGATACCCTTCTTCTGAGTGTCAGGGGAAAGGGAAACGAAAGATTTTGACGGTGATGTAGAGAGATATAGAACAATTGAATAAAAGATATGCAAAAGGTTAACGATGATAAAGGAAATAGGCCATTGTTAGCTGTGGCCTAGGTGAGAACATGTTACAGACAATCAGACTCAACAAAGGTAGACAAGAATGCTGGAGAAACTCAGTGGGTGAGGCAGCATCTATGGAGCGAAGGAAATAGGCGACGTTTCCGGTCGAGACCCTTCTTCAGACTGACTTCATTCCATAGATGCTGCCTCGCCTGCTGAGTTTCTCCAGCATTTTTGTCTACCTTCGATTTTCCAGCATCTGACGTTCCTTCTTAAACATGAGACTCAACAAGACGGCTTTGAAGCAAGTCTAATGTGTGGTATTGTCTGATTTGATTGCATGCAAAACAAAGCTTTTCACTGTACCTCGGTACACGCAACAATAAACTAAATCTATTTTTAAATTATATGTATCTACAAAACCATTTCCTCCTCTAAAAAAAGCACACGATTTAAAAAATATTTTTTTTTCAGGATTCCCTTTAGAACAGTGCCAGATTTTTTTTTGTTGAAGTTGGCCACACAAAGCTAAATAATCCCTGGCCTGCAAAATGTACTGTACATTTGGGCTGCTCATTTGCAGACTGCTCATTCCTTTGGCTTTGTCTTTGATGTATATTATTGGCTTGGAAAAAATGCATTGCCTAACCACATCATCCCAAGGAAAATTACTGAGGTTCCTCTAAGCACTTTGTTACACATGGAGGTCAAATGTTTCCCGAGTTCCTTTCTACACAAGGCCTTGATCACAGTCACATGCTCCTTTCTGTTCATGATCTCATTCCACACCCTAGCCGCCAGCTGACTAAAGGCTGGGTCACACAATGATCTCCTGAGTTACAATTCAGCAGCTTCACCATATCAGGAAAACCACCGTCCTATCTGTGGCCTCATCACATTGAAATCTCTCACACAATCATCGTACAGAAAGCAGCCAGTGTCTTCACGAGCTGTAGCACAAGGCTATGTATGGTAACCACCATTTAGCTGCATCTTTTAGTATTCTTTCTTTACAAATCCTTATACGGTACCATTGAAATGTCCCTCTCATGTCTTTCTTTAATAATCCTAAAAGGAGCATGTTGTGCTGATGCAATCCTCCCAACCTCCTGCACTCCACGGGTCATAAACGGCAATCTGTTTTTTTTAACCTAAGTTGACGATTACTACTCACCATTTACACTCTCTAAGCCTCTCGGAATATTGAAAATCATTTACACATCTCTTAACCTGTGCCTCAGTGGAAAATATTTTACATTTTTATATTATTATTGCCAACTGTAATAAGCAATTTCTGAAACAATTCCTGACATAGATTTTATAAATCTAAAACATATATGAGATTTACATTGTAGACAATAGACAATAGGTGCAGGAGTAGGCCATTCGGCCCTTCGAGCCATCACCGCCATTCAATGTGATCATAGCTAATCATCCCCAATCAGTACCCTGTTCCTGCCTTCTCCCCATATTCCCTGACTCTGCTATCTTTAAGGCCCCTATCTAGCTCTCTCTAGTATCTAGTATCCACAGAATCGGCCTCCACCACCCCCTGAGGCAGAGAATTCCACAGACTCACAACTCTCTGTGAGAAAAAGTGTTTCCTCGTCTCCGTTCTAAATGGCTTACCCTTATTCTTAAACTGTGGCCCCTGGTTCTGGACTCCCCCAACATGGGGAACATGTTTCCAGCCTCTAGCCCATCCAAACCCTTAACAATCTTATATGTTTCAATGAGATCCCCTCTCATCCTTCTAAACTCCAGAGTATACAAGCCCAGCCGCACCATTCTCTCAGCATATGACAGTCCCGCCATCCCGGGAATTAACCTTGTAAACCTACGCTGCACATTATGTAAATTTTATTTATTTTAGATTTATAAAATTTGCAACATAGGAATTTTTTCAGGAATTGGTAGTTAGAGCTGGCAATGATATTATTTGTCTCATTTACTTCTTGCGGCAGCAAGTCCCATCTTCACATGGAGGCAAGTAACAGAGATGTAGCCTGATAAATACATGGGGATGAAAGAAATAGTAACCATGGCAAAATGAAACATGTTTGGTGTGTGAATGCCACAGGCTAGATGGGTCACAACCTGCCATGTACAATGCCATGCCACAATTAACCTATTCTCTTCCAAATGGAAGCATATCCTACTGCAGAGAACCGTCTTCAATTAAAGTTAGACAAAAATGCTGGAGAAACTCAGCAGGTGAGGCAGCATCTATGGAGCGAAGAAAACATAGAAACATAGAAAATAGGTGCAGGAGTAGGTCATTCGGCCCTTCGAGCCTGCACCGCCATTCAATATGATCATGGCTGATCATCCAACTCAGTATCCTGTACCTGCCTTCTCTCCATACCCCCTGATCCCTTTAGCCACAAGGGCCACATCTAACTCCCTCTTAAATATAGCCAACGAACTGGCCTCAACTACCTTCTGTGGCAGAGAATTCCAGAGATTCACCACTCTCTGTGTGAAAAATGTTTTCCTCATCTCGGTCCTAAAAGATTTTCCCCTTATCCTTAAACTGTGACCCCTTGTTCTGAACTTCCCCAACATCGGAAACAATCTTCCTGCATCTAGCCTGTCCAACCCCTTAAGAATTTTGTAAGTTTCTATAAGATCTCCCCTCAATCTTCTAAATTCTAGCGAGTACAAACCGAGTCTATCCAGTCTTTCTTCATATGAAAGTCCTGACATCCCAGGAATCAGTCTGGTGAACCTTCTCTGTACTCCCTCTATGGCAAGAATGTCTTTCCTCAGATTAGGAGACCAAAACTGTACGCAATACTCCAGGTGTGGTCTCACCAAGACCCTGTACAACTGCAGTAGAACTTCCCTGCTCCTATACTCAAATCCTTTTGCTATGAATAGGTGATGTTTCGGTTTGAGACCCTTCTTCAGACTAATATGGAGGTGGGGGGGGGGGGGGGGGGGGGGGGGGCGGGAAGAAGAAAGGAAGAGGCGGAGACAGTGAGCTGTGGGAGAGCTGGGAAGGGGATGGGAAGGAGGGAGAAAGCAAGGACTACCTGAAATTGGAGAAGTCAATGTTCATACCGCTGGGGTGTAAACTGCCCTAGCGAAATACGAGGTGCTGCTCCTGCAATTTACGGTGGGAAATTACATCACCACTATTTGATTCAATTACATCCCCACTATTATTATTTTCTGTATTACTGTATTCAATATAAATTCCACCATTTCCCCTCTCACTGACATTAAGCTAACAGGTTGAATAGTTCCCATATTCTCTCTCCATCCTTCCTTCAATAGTGGTATACATTTGCTATCTTCCAATGGAATGTAACAATTCCTGAACTGATAGGCCCTTGGAAGACGCCAATCGGTGCATCCACCTCTTTCAAAACTCTGGGATGTAAATCGTCGGGAATCTTTGGGATTTACCTTTCAAGCTCACCACCTTTACTTTTACTATTTTATAATTAATATTTAATTCCTTTATAGTTCTTCATTCTCACTGGAAATCTTGATTCCCTAATCTAACTTTCAGGTTGTGAATCTTCTAAGACAACATGTAAAATGATGTTTGAAGTATGTATGGGACAGTTTCTTCCCAGCTGTTATCAAGCAACTGAACCATCCTCTCACCAACTAGAGAGCGGTCTTAACCTCCCATCTACCTCATTGGAGACCTTCAAACAATCTTTAATCAGACTTTATCTTGCACTAAACGTTATACCCTTTACCTAGTACCTCAACGATGTGGACACTGTGATTGTAATTATGTATAGTCCACCACAGTGAAGAATATGCGCCTTCCACCACAGTGAAGAATGCTGTGGTGGCTGTTTGTGTTAAATCTTATTGTGTATTGTGTGGGCAGTGGGCAGGTGCTATAGACCTGCGCGGGAAGGTAGACGCTCCCACCCCCAAGAGTCTCGGGCAGATGGGACTCGTCAACCTGGGAAGGTGGTCCATCTAGGAGAGGGAAAACTCTGATCTAAAACCTCCACTGCCTTGTGGCCATATCCAGTCATGGAAAAGGCTCCTGGAGTAAACCTCAAGAAAATCCGGAGTGGGAGTCCCTAAGGCAGTTCGTCGTTGTCTACAACCTCGCTCTGGCAGCTCCTGCAACGGCGCTGGTGCCAAACTGTAACGGCCCTGCTGTTCCTTTGGATCGATCAGCGACGTGGAGAGGGGGGGACGTGCTGCATGGGCAACAGCCTGTCCTCCATATGACATCGATCGCCCAGGCTTGCATCCGACCACACATCACCTGCAAACTAGGATGCATCAGTCATGACCGAGGGGGGCCTACTAGACTATTGTGTGTTCTTTATTAAGTGTATCGCTGCTGGCAAATTCATTTCACTGCACCTTCGGGTGTATGTGACAAATAAAAATTGACTATTGACTAGTCTATTCACTGACTGGATAGCACACAACAAAAAGCTTTTCCCTGTACCTCGGTGCATGTAATAATCATCATAATCCAAACTAATAAACGAAACAAAAATAATGATTTTTGCTCTCCAAGCTCCCATTACACATTCTCCGTCTTTGGCTCCATTTGTGGAAGAAACTGCAGATCTCACTCTTGTCTCATCGACCACTTCAGAGACTACGAAACTGAAGTGGAAATGTCATCCTTGACCCTGAGCTACTGCCCGAGGAGATGGAGGAGATAAAGATTCGTCTTTCTCCCCCCCATCTTCCTCTTTGTTTACAGCCCATTATGAAAAGGTTAAATGCTTTTAAATATATAAAAGATATATAATGGAATCCTGGACTAGGTTCTAGCTTATATTTCGTCTCAAGCAGGCCTTTTTCAGTGGATTGATAAGAGAGAGAGACAAGCCTGAGCTTGCCTCAGGTTGCTGTGTATTGAGACAATGCCTTTGAAATGCGTCTACCAATTGATGAGAGAGAGAAGCACAGACTTGGCTCAGTGAGGTATATTGAGACAATGACCGATGCCTTTGAAATGTCTTGTCTTGAAAGTACCAACTGATAAGATGCCTTTGAAATGCGACTACTCATTGACAAGACACAAGCTCCAGCCCGAAACATTGCCTAATTCCTTCGCTCCATAGATGCTGCCTCATCCACTGAGTTTATTCGGCATTTTTGTCTCTCAGTCGCATCCTGTGGTAATGTGTATTGACTGTATCTCTGACCATGACTAACATCTTTGGAATGTGCTTAAGTGACAAAAACACAGTATAAAATATCATGCAATTCTTTGTTCATTGAAATAGCGACACTTCGGCCGATGATCAGTAAAGTTTGAGTTGGTCTACCTAATGTTTTTGTGAGTTGTCTGTTTATTAAGAAGCGAACCATATCAATTACTCCTGCTTAACAAAAGTCACTCATTTTCCAAATATGTAATTATCTTCAGACCTCAACAGCTTTTTGGAGTGTTTCCAAATTCCTTAATAATTTCAGAAGGAGAGCCTCGACGCGGAACGCCACCTATTCCCTTTCTCGAGAGATGCTGTCTGACCCGTTGTGTTACTGCAGCTTTTTGTGTCGATCTTCCCAAATTCCATTATCTACCGCTACCCCTAATTACTCTAGCTCTAAAGTTATAGCTTCTTCTATCATTTATATTTAAAAAAAAGTTTTATAATACAGTACATTACAATAATACAAGCCAAGTATAACTTATTACATTTATTGTACCACTTCATTTTTTAAGCTTTAAAAAGAGAGAAAAGTAAAGAAAGTAAAGAAAACAAAATCGTGATTTTGTGAAAAAGTGATCAGAAAGAAAGACCTATTAAGCAAAGAGTTAGGGAAAAAAGTTAAGAAATAGGCCGTACAAAAGAAAAAAGAGAAAAAGAAACAAAAGCTCTCTTATGAAGACCGAGCAGAAAGGGATATACAGGTGCACAGCCTTTTATCCGAAGATCCAAATAACGAAAACCTCCGAATAGCGGACATTTTTTCGGTCCTTGAAGAAAGGTCCTTGAAAACGTTCACCGAGGGCGGCCCACAGAGGTGACAGCGGAAACTCCAGTCGGTCCTCGAAGAAAGGGGAACTAAATCCCCATTCATAAAAGAGAAGGTGAGGGTATATTGCGCGGGAGGGTTAATAATTGACAATATGCTGCTGCCTGCCCGCTGAGTTAAAAAGTTCCCACGGTAGTCTTGCATCGCTCCCTTCAGTTTCACCCCACCTACACCCCTCTGCTTCCCGGCCATGTGTGTGACCCCTTCCCTCCCCTCTCCAGCTCCCCGCCCATTGCACCGGCGCGGGGGCTTTGCACTGTCTTCATGTCGGCGATACCAGCAGGTCAGTGCCAGTCACCGGAGACGTCAGGACCAGCGGGACACCGACCCCCAGGCCCACTGCAAGCACGGAGATCCCAAAGACCCACAGCCAGCAGCAGCCCAGCCCCGTTCCAACTCCAGAGGAAAACTGCAAACTGGCCGGAGACGTCAGGACCACCAGAAGCCGTTCCCCGAGCTGTGCCCCCTCATCGGGACACCGACCCCCAGGCCCACTGCAAGCACGGAGATCCCAGAGACCCACAGCCAACAGCAGCCCAGCCCAGCCCCGCTCCAACTACAGAGGAACCTGGGTTGCGGATGATGGGGCGCAGCTCGGGGCGTCGTAGGGGCCCATCGGGGAGCGGGTTCCTGTTGGCCCTGACGTCTCCGGCCACCTGCCATCCTCCGGGAACTGTACCGCCCTTGCAGGAGAGTGGGGTTGTTTGCAGTTGCAGAGGGAGGGGGCAAGGGCGGTACAGTTCCCAGTCTCAGCTCCAGTCCAGGGGGGTGGCCGGAGACGTCAGGACCAACGGGACACCGACCCCCAGGCCCACTGCAAGCACGGAGATCCCAGAGACCCACAGCCAGCAGCAACTCCAGCCCAGCCCCGCTCCAACTCCAGAGGAACACGTAGGGGCAGAAGCTGATGGTGTGCAAGGTACGTCTTGTTCTTGGGGTGGCGCATGAGGGGGCGCAGCTCGGGCTGTGGGCAAACTGCCACTTGTCGCCGTAGCGGTCCATCGGGGAGCGGATTCCTCTGGAGTTGGAGGGGGAGGGGGGTATTGTGCTGTTTGATCACCCCCTGCTATCCCAGGGACAGGGAGACACAGCGGCTTTTTAGACTGGTGGGCAATCACTTCCAAAGTTCTGCCCACACAGTCAGTACACCTCTCCTACACTGCATTTCATACAAACATTTATTCTGCAAGAAAAAACTACATTGAAGACTCAAACTCGCGACCGAGTAACTGCCAGGATCGAGGCGCAAACTCGCGACCTAGCTCGGGGATTCAAGAATCCCCGAGCTAGGCCGCCTAAGGGCATGTAGCCCCGCTAGGGTGACATGAGTGCGAGAGGTGATTCAATGCTGCGGGCACATTTACAAATTCAGGAATTCATTCAACACACTGCATTTCATACAGACATTTATTCTGCAAGAAAAAACGACATTGAAGACTCAAACTCGCGACCGAGTAACAGCCGGGATCAAGGCGCAAACTCGCGACCTTGCGGATATGAGCCGAGCACTCTACCACTGAGCCAGCCATTAAAATCTACGCTAAAAATTTTCCATTCCGAAGGCTGACAAATTCTGAATTACGAAAAGTGTCTGGTCCCAAGGCTTTCGGATAAAAGGTTGTGCACCTGTACCAACTTCGTATTTTTCATCCCCCCTTACCAGATCCGGAAACCATTTATTTTTAAAGTACTGTTGCACCTTGTACTTGTAGTAAGTCGATAAATGCAGATCACGTTTTTTGGAAGTAGTCTGATTTGCCTGCAAGGAGTCGTCTCATATCTTCCAGGTGTAATGTTTCAAACATATTTGAAATCCACATATTTATTGTTGGTATAGGGGCGTTTTTCCAGAATTTAAGTATAAGCTTTTTTCCCGTTATTAACCCGTAATTAAATAAATTCTTTTGAAACACAGTTAGTTCAGGGCTGCCTTCCATTGTTCCAAAGACAATCAATTCTGCTTTTGGTATCAATTTTATTTTGAATAATTTTGTAAAGATTTCAAAAATTTTGGACTGAAATTTTTGAATTTTTATACAAAAAACAAATGAGTGCGCTATAGTAGCTTCTTGAGATAGACATTTATCTTCTTCTTCTATCATGAAGGAAATAATTTCTCTCTCTCCACTGTCAATTCCATGAACTTCCTCAGACATATCAATTACATTAAATCTTAATCTTTTACACGGAAAAGACACTCAGTCTAGACTACGTACCCTTGCAGTTTAACTTTCCAGGACACTAGACATGTATCAGAATGAGCCTTTATCTTCTTGCATTCAGAAAGAACACAGTGCACCTTACTATCGCAAAGCCGTTTCTGTTGGTTGACATGAGCCAAAATATCTAATTTAAAGTGAGTTAATCTAGTATCAATTGCTATGGGTGGAAGAAGCACGTTCTAACTTCAAGCTTGTCTCTAATCTTTACACTAAGGCCCCTGGTCTTTAACTCTCCATGGAATGGAAACATACTCCCGACCTGTCCCTTTAATTCCATGAATGTATGCTTTGTATCTGGGACTGTGCAGTGCTCCAACCAGCATTCCATACATCTACAGGACAACCCACCATCCTACATTTTGAAATGAACTCAACATCCTATGCTTTTTTAAAAGTTTATTTTGTACTTGTCGATTATCTTTAATTTCTGTACGCGCGCCCCGAAAATCTCCCCACCCCATCCACAACCCCTGGCTCCTCACCATCTAGAGAGCACCCTGACCTATCTTGCAGATGTCTTTACACTTCCCCACAATAAACACCATCTGCCATTTTACCCTTTTCACGCTCAGTTTTCCCTCTCTGTTTTCCTTTTTCACTCTCAGTTTTATCCCCTCTAAGCACCTCATAAGTTCACAAGTTCTCGGAGCAGAATTAGGTCATTCAGCCCATACCGTCTACTCCGCCTTTCACCCGTGGCTGATCATTCCTAGCTGTCACTGTGTCATGTTGTCACTTGCGGGTAGAGCACCAAGGCAAATTCCTTGTATGTGAATACTTGGCCAATAAACTTATTCATTCATTCATCTATCTCTCCCTCTCAATCCCATTCTCCCGCCTTCTCCCCATAACCCCTGACACCGTCATGCATTAGAAAACACAAGAGCAATTTATTAAAAAAATCCAGAAAAACTAAAAAGCCAAGGACCCATTACTAACTCCTTTGAAAAATTGAATGTCACATCATGTCAATTGGAGCACTAGCCAATTTTCCTGATACTTTTAAACTCCCTATCCAGGCCAATGAGCTGCGTCTAATCTATGCAAACTCATTGCATGTTTTGAGTCATTAATTTAGATGCATTACGTACCATTTGCTAGTGCACTGCTCTCCGATCTCGGGACAGATGCTTCATTAGTTCCATTGCCAAAGACGACCCGTGTTCGAGGTACAGGACGTGGTGTTGTCATGGGGGATGTTTTCCTTGGAATAGGAACTGGGAGTGTTTTCAGCTTCTCTTCCAAATCTTCTTTGTTCACTGCAGTCTGATTAGTGTCTGGGGTTTGGTCGCTGCTAGTGGCTGGAGACTCTGAGGTGTTGGGTCCAGGTGCGACGATGTCAGTCTCCATGACCACTGCTTGCTGCTGCTGCTCATTCTGGGCAGTGAGCTGGTCAGAGGGTGACCCTGGCTCGAGCTGCTTATTTAAGCCATTCTCAGTTTGATCATCGTGGACATTATGGTCCGTCGGCCTTTGTGTTTCCTCCTGAATAGGAGGTTCCACCTCAGGTTTTGATATTTCATGGATGTCAATGCTGTTGGAAAGCTCCGAGACTCTGTCGGTAGCAAAACGATAGCTTTTAAAAGGCACTGAGGGTGGTTGATTGCTTCCTGCACTGTACGACTTCTCGCCACTTTCCTCTGCGTTTAACCCTGTCGCCGGCAATGAGCCGCGATTGTAGCCTTCTGATGCTTCTGTGGGTACCTGTGCAAGGTGCAGTATCCGTGGGCTAGCTGATGGGAGAGGCTGGGCTGGCAGTGACCCTCGGTACAACTTCAGGCTGTGTACAGACAGAGGGCGCAGCGGCTGTCCAGGAACCCGTCCTCGATGGTGCGTGCACACAAAGGTGCCCGAATGTGCACCTGCCTTGTAGGCTCCAGGGAGCAGAGTGCTGGAACACTCTTTGCACCTGAAGAAAAAACAGGACAAGAATGATTTCGTCAACACAGCAGATCAAACACTGGTCCATACGCAAGTAGGACATTGTATAAGCACAAGGAATAGTAGATGCTGGAATGTTGCATAGAACACCGAGTCCTGGAATAACTCTGAGTCAGGCATCATCTCTGCATCTCTGGAGGACATGGATAGGTGACTGTGTTGGGACTCTATAGTCTTCACTAGGGATTCTGACTCAAAACCGCCTATCCACGCCCTCCAGAGATGCTCCCTGGCCAGACTTTGTGTTCTAGGACACTATGTAATTTGGGCATAGAATCGTTCATTATTCCAAAATCAATTCATCTGATTCTGACTCAAACCCTGTCTCACTACAAACACCTCCTCCACGATAACACCTCCTCCACAAACCCAGCTGCACTCCAGACACACTAGAAGGGAAGGAAGTGAATTTTCTTCAATTCAATATTTCAGTTTTGTCACTGCATTTATTATTTTAAAATGTTCATGTTTGTCCAATATCCCCACGTTAATAATTCTGCTTTTTTAGGCTGAGCATCAAAAGTGTACAATATAAGCTTTTCACCCCAGACTCGGGTTTGTACAAGCGGCCAAATCAAAGTTAATATAACCATAATATAATCAATATAATCCTATTTTCTATGTTTCTATCCTATTTTCCATGTTTCTATTTTGTGTAATTCCCTGCCACAGAGGGCAGTGGAAGCCAAATCGCTGGATGGATTTAAGAGAGAGTTAGATAGAGCTCTGGGGGCTAGTGGAATCAAGGGATATGGGGAGAAGGCAGGCACTGGTTATTGATAGGGGACGATCAGCCATGATCACAATGAATGGCGGTGTTGGCTCGAAGGGCCGAATAGCCTCCTCCTGCACCTATTTTCTATGTTTTCTATGTCCATCAGTCCAACCATGTGCTCTCCTGTGATGGTTAAATCACCTTTCCCCATCTTACATCAGAGGACTGAAAGAGTTACTCCAACACTGTTGCAAGAGCAAGGCAGAGGGCGCATGCTCTCAACACTCATCATCAGACCTCTCAACACCTCTCCACGCACTATCTTCAAAGCTCGTTAGGTGTCTGGTGTAGGAAACTTGTCTGAGTGGGAACTGGACCCAGTGTTCAAGCAGCTCCATGCTACCCAGAGTGGAACAGTTTGATTAGTGTTCTGCTGAATGTCCTCTATCATCCTCTATCATCCCTCCACTCCACCGGTAGTTTTGCAATTTATAGGATACACTGCATCAATTCACAATGATTCAATGGTTTTGCAATTACCAAGAGGGACAAAAAAATCATGGGAGCAGGAACAAATGCCACCACCTCCTACAGAGTAAACATGGAATGGTAGATGGTATAGGCAACAGACAATATGTGCAGGAGTAGGCCATTTGGCCCTTCGAGCCAGCACCGCCATTCAATGTGATCATGGCTGATCATCCCCAATCGGTACGCCGTTCCTGCCTTCTCCCCATATCCCCTGACTCCGCTATTTTTAACAGCCCTATCTAGCTCTCTCTTGAAAGCAACCAGAGAACCTGCCTCCACCGCCCTCTGAGGCAGAGAATTCCACAGACTCACCACTCTCTGTGAGAAAAAATGTTTCCTCGTCTCCGTTCTAAATGGCTTACTCCATATTTTTAAACTGTGGCCCTGGTTCTGGACTACCCCAACATCGGGAACATGTTTCCTGCCTCTAGTGTGTCAAAGCCCTTAACAATCTTATATGTTTCAAGTGTATGGCCATGATATTATCACCTTATCCTCACGACAAGTCACCAGCATTACACCTGTTAATGTTCTAAACAATGAGTGCCGTTCTGACCGATTTCACAGCAGGTACACGCCACTAAGTGGTCTTGCTCAGGAAGTAGCTCACTGACATGTTGCACAGTTAAGGAGATAATGGCATAGCCATACCCACTGCCATTCCATTTGCTCTGTAGGAGGTAGTGGCATTTCTTCTTGATCCATTGTAGACCATGAGCCAACAACATTGTCACAAGGCAGTTACTTATAAAATTCCAAGGTGGACAAAAATGCTGGAGAAACTCAGCGGGTGAGGCAGCATCTATGGAGCGAAGGAAATAGGCGACGTTTCAGGTCGAGACCCTTCTTCAGACAATCCCTTGTCCTCAATCTAGCAACAATGGAGTCTGTTAATATGCAGTCAGGTCGAGGTGGTATGTGAATTGAAGGTGATATTGCTCCCATGATTTTTGACCCTCTCGGTGAATGCGGTACTGTTGAGAAGCTTTGTGAATTGTTGCAGCCTTTCGTATATATTGTAAACACTGTACAGGCGGAGTGGAGGGGTGAAGGTGGTAGAGGGCGTCCAGCAGAACACGAATCAAACTGCTCTACTCTGGATGGCATGGAGCTGCTTGAACACTGGATCTAGTTACGCACTTGGATGAGTCTCCCACGTGAGACGCCTGCTGAGCTTTGACGACAGCAGAGATATGCACTGCTTCTTGTTGGTTCATCTTACCTGAAGCAGTTGCGGTGGTAAAGTTTCCCATCCACCAGGTATCTCTGCACCAAGTGAACGTGCTTGCTGCAAATTGCACATGTGCTGCTCAGGGTGTTCCTCTTGGACCTCTCCTCAGTTGCCACCGGGAACTCACTCTGGGGGATAATAAAAATGCAATTACAGCTTAGAGAGACACAGTGTGGACACAGGCCCTCCTGCGCACCGAGAATACGCTGACCCTCGATCACCCCTTCACATTAGTTCAAAGTTATCCCACTTTTGCTACACATGGGGAGGGTGGGGGGGGGGGAGGTGATTTTTTACAGAGGGCCAATTAACCTACATACCCGCATCTCTTTGGGATGTGGGAGGAAAACAAAGCACCCGGAGCAGATTATTATCTCAATGTGGTTAGGTTAGGTAAGGGGGAGGTGCAGCGAGACCTGTGTGTCCTTGTACACCGGTCACTGAATGTTGGCGTGTAGGTACAGCAGGCAGTGAAGAAAGCTAATGGAAAGTTGGCCTTCATTACAAGAGGATTTCAGTATAGGAGTAAAGAGGTTCTTCTGCAGTTGTATAGGGCTCTGGTGAGACCACATCTGGAGTATTGTGTACAGTTTTGGTCTCCTAATTTGAGGAAGGACATCCTTGTGATTGAGGCAGTGCGGCGTAGGTTCACGAGATTGATCCCTGGGATGGCGGGACTGTCATATGAGGAAAGATTGAAAAGACTAGGCTTGTATTCACTGGAGTTTAGAAGGATGAGAGGGATCTTATAGAAACATATAATATTATAAAAGGACTAGACAAGCTAGATGCAGGAAAAATGCTCCCATTGTTGGGCGAGTCCAGAACCAGGAGCCACAGTCTAAGAATAAAGGGGAAGCCATTTAAGACTGAGGTGAGAAAAAAACTTTTTCACCTAGAGAGTTGTGAATTTGTGGAATTCCTTGCCACAGGGGGCAGTGGAGGCCAAATCACTGGATGGATTTAAGAGAATTAGATAGAGCTCTTGGGGCTAGTGGAATCAAGGGATATGGGGAGAAGACAGGCACGGGTTATTGATTGGGGACGATCAGCCATGATCACAATGAATGGCGGTGCTGGCTCGAAGGGCCTCCTCCTGTTTTCTATGAAACCTACATGGTCACAGGAAGAATGTACTAGCACCCGAGGTCAGGATCAAACCTGGGTCTGGCACTGTGAGGCAGCAGCTCTACCCGCTGCCGTTAGGAATGTCACGGCCAACACTGAACAATTCAGACAGAGCTTGCAGGAAATAAATAGTCAACCGATCACAAGACATGCCCACGGGGCAGAAACAAACCATTTGTCTCCCATCGCTCCTCTCCCAACACGAGATAGTGCTCCCATTCATGCAGCTCCGCCTCCAGCTGCCATTGCAGAACAGAGGGAACCCATCTTGGCTGACAATAGTCCGCCATGGCTCCTGCATAAAGAGGAATGCCAGTCTTGCAAATAACCATGCCACAGTATGGATTGCTATGGTAACATATGGTATGGTGGTCCCAGAAGCTTCTGCAAGCACACAGATATCACACCAACTCTATAGACTAATAGAAAATAGGTGCAGGAGTAGGTCATTCGGCCCTTCGAGCCTGCACCGCCACTCAATATGATCATGGCTGATCATCCAACTCAGTATCCTGTACCTGCCTTCTCTCCATACCCCCTGATCCCTTTAGTCACAAGGGCCACATCTAACTCCCTCTTAAATATAGACAATGAACTGGCCTCAACTACCTTCTGTGGCAGAGAGTTCCAGAGATTCACCACTCTCTGTGTGAAAAATGTTTTTCTCATCTAAAGGAGTTCCCATTTATCCTTAAACCGTGACCCATTGTCCTGGACTTCCCCAACATTGGGAACAATCTTCCTGCATGTCTACGTCCCTCCCCTCAGTCATGAGTGCCTCTTACACCCGGCATTAGTCATTGGCAGCTTCACTTCCTTGGACCAAGCATAATTTCCAGCATCTACGGGAGCACCCCTCAGAGATTCCTTCTCTTAACCTCTCCCTCGTCTTCTTCCTCACCAAATCCAACCCGTTTGATGCCCACGTCTCACTTTTGGGCTCAGCCTTTTTCCTTTCTAACATTACCATCTCTTTGAAAACCCTCAAATCAGTTTTCTATGGAAATATAATTGATTGCTGTTAATAGTCCCAACAAGCTATCAGTCAGTAAATGTTTAAAATGAGTAACGTTATTTCCACGATAGTCAAGGTCACCCAAACAGCTGAAGAGTCACATGACCAACAGACGTACATGCGGTGAGAGAACTTGTTTGTTCACAGTGAGCACTTTCTTAACTGACGGCTCTGATGGTGATAATCCAGCCGGTCTCTTCATGGAGGGGGTAACACCAGCTGCAGAGAGAAAGCAACGTGACAGTGAGCCTTCAACATCGCAACCGACTAATCAACGGCCACTGCTTGCCTCCCACACTGGGATCCATGGCTAGCAGCGGAACTCAGTAGATAGGACTGTTCGGTACTTTTATAACTTTGTCGGTGCCGACACTTGAGTATTGCCCAGGTCAGGGGTCAGCAACCTTGTTCTACATAGGGGCCAGGACGCATGTCTGTGAGCGGATGGCGGGCCACATCTATCACGTGTACACATGGATCCCGCCCCGGATGGCAGGCATCAAATCACGTGTTCACAGAAGGTGCGCGGCCGTGCCGGCGACTTTGTGCAGGATGTGGTACAGCCAGAGCTCGGCGCTCGCTCCGGATGATTACGGGGGGAAAAATCCGCCTGCGGGCCGGATTATGTCGAGTTGCGGGCTGCATTCGGCCCGGGGGCCGTAGGTTGCCGAAACAAAGCATTTCACTCTGCCGAGGTACATCTGACAATAAAGTTTCATTCATTCCTTCTATCCTTACATTTGTTTGGCTACGTTCATTGTTTCTAAATGGAAACAGTTCACCCAGCACGGACATAAAGTGCTGGAACTCAGCAGTCCAGCCAGCATCTCTGGAAGACATCGCTAGGTGACATTTCAGGTTAGAATTTCCCGACCTGCAATGTCACCTATCTATGTCTTCTACAAATATTGCCTGACCCGCTGACTTACTCCAGCGCTTTGAGACTTAAAAAAAAAAATCCTGCACCTGCAGTTCCTTGTGACTACATTTCACTCACTAAGGAATGGAGATCACTAGAACAGCAAATGGTGGCTGTAATCTATAGGTCCCCAAAGATAGACACAAAAAGCTGGAGGGGCAGGCAGCAACTCCGGAGAGAAGGAATGGGCGACGTTTCGGGTCGAGACCCTTCTTCAGACTGGTTAGGGATGAATGTCTATAGGTCCCCAGTCTGTTACTACTTGATTACATTGCAATATTATTCAAACACAATACTGCCTCAGGAGCTTCACTAACATTCTTAGGAAGCGAGATGCAAAACTATGCAGGAGGGCAGCAATAATTCCATGAGCAATAAGGAATTCAAGTCCAGTATTTTTGACACTTGCTGCTCGGAGCGCAACAGTGTGAACAGTGGAAGGTGCAATTCTGCACCAGATCAAGATCTCATCTGTATTTTCAAGGCGTTGCAAAAGATTGAAGTAAAACAGGGAGCTACAGACACAGTAGCTCCGTGCAGGAAGCAGATACTCAACCAGACATTTCTGAAAAGCCACGTGTCCTTTCAATTTTTTTTCTCCTAAAGATATTCATCTATTTTGTTTCTAAAGGTCATAAACGAATCTATCCTTTCCTCTTATCAGGAGTGCAAACTAAATGCCAAGTTGAGAATTAAAGAATGCTAATGGCCTGAAGAATGTTGACACACAACAGACTCGACGCTGCGGGTCTTGAAGCATACCAAGGTGGATACATCTCCAAGTGTATCCTAGGGCATATTGCGGAAAATAAGGGAATAAACTGCAGGGTCAGCATTGAAGATACTTGCATCGTCTTTAGCCACGAGTGAGTTCCCAGAAGTCTAGAGGAAGGGCTAATATTGTGCCTTTATTTGAAAAGGGTGCAACAACAAGCCAGGGAAGCTACAGGCCAGTGAGCCTGACATCAGTGGTGGGAAAGTTACTGGAGGGGATTGTGAGGGACATGATCTACCAGGATTTGGAAAGACAAAGACTGATTAGAGATAGTTATTGTGTCTCACAAATGTGACTTTTATTTTTGAAGAGCTGATGAAGAGGATTGTTGAGTGGATATTTAGCAAGACTTTCAACAAGGTCCCATATGCGAGATTGACACAAAATGCTAGAGTAACTCAGCGGGACAGGCAACATCCCTGGATAAAAGGAATGGGTGACGTTTTGGGTCGAGACCCTTCTTCAGACCCTTGTCTGGAAGATTAGAATCCATCAGATCCAGGGTGCTCTAACCTACTGGATCCAAAGGTGACAGTGGAAGGAGTTAGAGAGCAGTAGTGGAGGGTTGTTTTTCCAGATTAGAGGCCTGCGACCAGTGATATGGGATCAATGCTGGGTCCACTATTGTTTGTCATTTATATTAACCATTTGGATGACAACATTAACACACTAAGTTTGCAGATGACACCAAAAATCGGTGATATAGTGGACAGTGAAGGTGGTTATTTAGGATCTTGACATCTGGGAAAGTGGACTAAAGAATGTCAGACGGGATTCAACTTGTTCCAGTGTAAGGCGCTACACTTTGCTGAGTTAAACCAGAACAGGGACTTGCACAGTAAATGGTGGGGTCCTGGAGAGAGTTGTGGAACAGAACGACCTAGGGGTACAGGAATACCGTTCCATGAAGATGGTGGCGCAAGTAAACAGGGTGGTGAAGGCAGCATTTGGAATGCTTATGTTCATCGGTCAGGGTGTTGAGTATAGGAGTTAGGATGTCATGTTACAACTGTACAAGTGAAACCACACTGATGGTATTGGATGCAGTTCTGACTATAGGAAGGGAGGTAGACAAAACTGCTGGAGAAACTCAGCGGGTGAGGCAGCATCTATGGAGCGAAGGAATAGGCAACGTTTCGGGTCGAGACCAAGGATATCATTAAGCTGTAAAAGGCGCAGGGAAGATTCACTCACCAGGGCGTTAACAGGGCTGGAGGGCTTGAGTTATATGGTGGGGCTGGATAGGCCGAGACATCTTTCCCTTGAGCTTAGGAAACTGAGGCAGCACAAGAGGCGCAGATAGGGTGAATAATCAGTCTTTTCCTCCACAGAAGGGGAGTCTAAAACTAAAGGGCACAGATTGAAACCAAAAGGGGAATGATTTAAAAGGAGACCTGAAGGGTCAACACAAAGGGTATTTGAGATATATGGAACTGCCAGAGAAAGTTGTAGAAGTAGGTACGACTACAATGTTCAAATATATTTAGACAGGTCACATCAGCGCCTTCTACTTCCTGAGAAGATTACGGAGAGTCGTTATGTCAAGGAGGACTCTCTCTAACTTCTACAGGTGCACAGTAGAGAGCATGCTGACCTGTTGCATCGTGGCTTGGTTCGGCAACTTGAGCGCCCAGGAGCGGAAAAGACTAGAAAAAGTAGTAAACACTGCCCAGTCCATCATCGGCTCTGACCTCCCGTCCATCGAGGGGATCTATCGCAGTCGCTGCTTCAAAAAAGCTGGCAGCATCATCAAGGACCCACACCATCTTGGCCACACACTCATCTCCCCGCTGCCTTCAGGTAGAAGGTACAGGAGCCTGAAGACTGCAACGTTCAGGTTCAGGAACAGCTACTTCCCCACAGCCATCGGGCTATTAAACTCAACTCAAACAAAACTCTGAACATTAATAGCCTATTGTCAGTTTATTTGCACTTCATCTGTTTTATTTATTCAGGTGTGTATATATTTATACAATGGTATATGGACACACTGATCTGTTCTGCATTCATGCCTTCTATATTCTGTCGTGCTGAAGCAAAGCAAGAATTTCATTGTCCTATCTGGGACACATGACAATAAACTCTCTTGAATCTTGAATCTTGAAGGAAATATTTGCAAGGACATGGGCCAAATGAGAGTCGCTCAAATAGACAACTTGCCTCAAGGGGTTGATTTTTCTGTTGTATGACTCAAAATGCACAAAGTGTGTAAACCATTTATCAAGGAACTTAAAATAATGTTTGCAGTAAGAAACATAGAAGAAAAAAAAACTACCAGCCACAGCCTGCAAGTCTCGCCTGCAGTCTGACAACAGAAAAACAGCCCCCAGCTGAGTTATTGGAGACAGCAGTGTGGGAGGGACACAGGGAGCAACAATCTCCATGTTACAGGGGCCACAACGTCTCCTATTTAGAATATTAATAACTCCTTACAGCCTGCAAGCTTATTCCGTCAGTTTTGATTCTAGTTTCATTGATAGCTTTTAGTTCCAAAGTTTTTTGATCCTTTGAATATCAGCGGGATTCCTACCAACTTTTGCCTTGTTATATTGCAGCATGCATTCAGCCTTCCTGAACCACATTGGCTGCTGCTGGGTGACTGAAACCCGTGATAACATGAGGTGCCTGTACAGCACCAAAACCTTCTTTTGGAAGGTGTCTTGACTATATAACTTTGAGCTGAACTGCTTCGTTTGATAAAACCGCTCACTACATATACAACCTTTCAGGCTATTTAACGGAAACTATTAAAAATAGAATTGCTATTCCAAAGCGGCTGGGGTGGGCTGGCTCCGTACCGTGGTTCTGGTTAGTGAAGTAGTTGTAGAGCTGAGATACATAGGTCAGGATGCTGAGCCGATCTGGAACGCGCATCGCCACCATATCCTCTGCATCCAACAGCGCGGGAATTCCCAGCTCCTGCTCTGCCACTTCAAACGCCTATGGAGACACAAAGACACGTCATCAAGATGCAGGAAGGAAATGCAGACGCCGATTTACACCAAAGATAGACACAAATTGCTGGAGTCACTCAACGGGTCAGGCAGCTTCTGGAGAGACAGAATGGGTGACGTTTCGGGGTCAAGACCCTTCTTCAGACGAAAGTCAGCGGAAGACTTGCCCCTTGGATTTGGTGAAATTGTTAAACTGGGTACTTAATGCAAACTTTCTCTGTTTACAGGTGGCTGGCACAAATGTCATGGTAACCGTTGCCAAACCATTTGAGGCACCAATTAAACGCAAGTACCACAGTTGCATATCCTTAATGATGGAGATGACAATAATGTATACAATGGCCAATTGCAATAGGGGGGTTGCACGTAAGGTCACTGGGTCATAGGGCTTCACGCACGGAGCCGGTAAATCCACCTGGAGGACACCAGTCACTTCCGGTATATGTTATTAATGCTAAAAACGCGTACTTTCCTACCTGTTAAAAACCGCCAAAATGTTGAATTTTTGCGCTGAAAAAAATTGCGGGAGATGGGGTAAGTGTGAGAGACATGTACCCAACTTCAGAATTCCAAAAGTGAAGCGAAATGAAGGTATAGAGAAGCGAGAACTGAAAGGACAACAACAGCTAAATGAATTGAAAATATTGGGAATTATCGCGTTTGCTCACTGCATTTCATCAAGTAAGGCATTATTTGTGTTTTTTCTTGATTCCTTTGGTATCTAAAAATTCTCAGAAGTGATAAATCTGGCTGTAAATTTTTCTTCAGATGCGTTTTCATTTTGTATGTAAAAACCCACATGGGTGATTTAAAAATATTACAGCCAGATTTATCACTTCTGAAACTTTTTAGATGCCAAAGGAATCAAGAAAAAACACCTTAGTTGATGAAATGCAGTGAGCAAACGACCAATGTTCGCCAAGCACTCTGGCTGTTGTTGTCTCTTCAGCTCTCGCTTCTATCTACCGTCATTTCTCCTCACTTTTGGAATTCTGAAGTAGGTTAAATGTCTCACACGCTTATCCCGATTTCCATAATTATTTACAGCGCAAAAATTGGCAATTTCAGCGGGTTTTAACGGGCCCGCTACGCTGGAAACAATGGTAAGTGCCTACCTGCAGTTCATCGCGTGTACTCCATTTGGAGTAGCGTAGCAACAGTACGGGTCATGGGTCGTGACCCGACTGCCGTGAAACCTCCCTATACCAAGTTAAAACTCTTAAATCTGATGTAAGCATTTGTCAAGATGTGTGACAAATCCAATTTAAACTCTGCCTAATTTAACTAGCGGATTATAAATAACGCCTATGGAGACACAAAGACACTTTATCAAGATGAGGGAAGGAACTGCAGATGCTGGTTTACACCGAAGATAGACACAAAGTGCTGGAGTCACTCAGCGGGTCAGGCAGCATCTCTGGAGAAAAGGAGTAGGTGATGTTTCTGTGATGGAACCCTTCTTCAGATTGAATGTAGAGGTGGGAGGAAATAAATTGCAGGCGAGGATAGGCCAAAACAAATCAGGGCCGGCAACAGTTGACCTCAGGAAGGGTGGAGCCCACAATGGCCCATTGTTGGCTGGGGAAGAGGTGATAACAAGAGAGATACAAGGATGCGATCAGTGGAACAGGAAGGATGACTATGGTGGGGGAGAAGGGATGGAGGGGATACAGGAGTTACTTGAAATTAGAGAAATCAACGCTCATACCTAGGTTGTAAGCCGCTCAATTGAAATATGAGGTGCTGTTCCCCCAATTTGCATCAGGACCTCTGACGGTAGAGGCCCAGGACAGAAAGGTAAGTATGGGAATGGGGATAGGAGTTA
This sequence comes from Amblyraja radiata, assembly GCF_010909765.2. Classification (NCBI taxonomy): domain Eukaryota; kingdom Metazoa; phylum Chordata; class Chondrichthyes; order Rajiformes; family Rajidae; genus Amblyraja; species Amblyraja radiata. The sequence goes on from NC_045993.1 coordinate 12,650,078, forward strand.
AAATGTTCATAAAGGTGCTGAGTGATTAAGGAACAGCATGGATTGCACCTTCCCAGTACATCACCTCTATGCATGTTCTCTAGGCATACTGCCAGACCTGTCCAAGGACCCTTCCTCAGAACATGGACAAGTGACATTTTGGGTCACGATCCTTCTTCAGAAGATGGGTCTCGACCTGAAACATCACCTATCCACGTCCTCCAGCGATGCTGCACGACTCACTGAGTTACTCCAGCACTTTGTGTCTTTTTTACTTATGAACTGGTGTTCAGTTTCAACCTTTCAAAATGATTACTCTTTCATTTACATGGTGCCCGTCACATCCTCAATATGGCCCAAAGCTATTCCCAGCCAACGAAGTACCTTTGCAGCACAAAGGGGCACAAAGTGCTGCAGTAACTCAGTGGGCCAAGCAGCATCTCTGGAGAACATGGGTAGGTGATGTTTCGGTTCGGGACCCTTCGTCCTTGCCCTGCGTTCTACGTTGGCTGTCATGGGCCGGCACCAGCTGGCCCTCGCTCTGTCTCAGCCGCAGCTCTCCAGATGCGCCGTGCGGTGGTAGAAGGCTCCTGCGATGCGCCATAGAGCCGAGCGACCAATGGATGTGGAGGGGTGCAGTCAAGGGCAACCCGGCGGGGATCCCCGAGAATGAAGGTTTAGAGGGATACGGGCATTATCTTGCTTCTATTCAAACTTGCCAGTAGTCTTTCACAGCATTTATACTCTGTTTTGTGTAACTGATGATACAAATCCTTCTACTCCCAAGTTCAGAACGAAAAGTCAAAATCAGAACACTGGCCCTTCCGCCTAAATCACTCATGACATCCCATCTAAGTTAGTCCCATTTGTTCATGTTTGGCCCATATATATCTCTCTAAACAATTGTGGAATCTCTGCCTCAGAGGGCGGTGGAGGCAGGTTCTCTGGATGCTTTCAAGAGAGAGCTAGATAGGGCTCTTAAAAATAGCGGAGTCAGGGGATATGGAGAGAAGGCAGGAACGGGGTACTGATTGGGGATGATCAGCCATGATCACATTGAATGGCGGTGCTGGCTCGAAGGGTCAAATGGCCTACTCCTGCACCTATTGTCTATTTCCTATCTATGCACCTGCTTTTTAAATGTTACTAGACCAAGTGGGACCCGTCCCCCAACGTGGGGGGGAGCGCGGTGTCGCCGTTCACCCCGGGGGGGCGGGGTGCAGGGTGCGGGCACTCGTTCCATACACCCACCACGCTGTATGGAGAAAGGTGCTCCTCAGGTTCCTATTAAATGTTTCCCCTCTCACCTTAAACCTACGCACTCTAGTTCTTAATTCGCCTACTCTGGGACTAAGATTCTGGATTCACCCTCTCTATTCCCCTCACCATTTTTTACACCTCTATAATACCACTCCTCAGCCTTCTGCGTGCCTCGCCTGCCTCTCATCTACCTACACTTTAGGCCCTTGAGTCCTGACAACATCCTCATAAATCTTCTCTGCACTTTTTTCAGCGAAAAGGGCCTGTCTCACTTGGGCGACCTAATCCGCGAGTTCTGGCAAGTTTGCCCTCGACTCATACTCGCAGCATGGTCGATACGAGGTCGCAGGAGGTCTTTGTAACTCTCCTTCATGCTCAAGAGCAGTCCCCGTGTACTCGAGGCCTCAGCTAGGCCGCGACGTATTTTTCAACATGTCGAAAAATGCTCGCGAGTAAAAAAAGGTCGCCATGGAAAAACATTGATACTTTTTTTACTCGTAGGTTTAGTCGAAGTAGGTCGTAGTAGGTCGGCATGTTAGTCGTAGGTAATTGAGGGTAGTCGAAGGTAGTCGTAGATAGTTTTCATCATAGTCAAAGGGAGGTCGAAGGAAATCGAAGGAGGTCGTCTTCACTCTCCACTATTCGGTGTCCAATTTTCCCGAAGTTAGTCGCAGCTAGTCGAAGCTAGTTTTCAACATAGTCGAAGGAGGTCTTCAACATGACATTTTTTCCAAACTCTCCTAAACTCCTCTAAACTCGCCAATTAGGTTGGCCAAGTGAGACAGCCCCTTAATGGTACTTTTCCGAAAGTGGGGTGATCAAAATTGAACACAATAACTCTATGAGAGACATAAAAAGCTGGAGTAGCTGAGCTTTTAAGAATGAACTGCAGATGCTGGAATATCGAAGGTAGATAAAAATGCTGGAGAAACTCAGTGGGTGAGGCAGCATCTATGGAGTAACTGAGCGGGTCAGGCAGCATCTCTGGAGGAAAGGAATAGGCGGCGTGCAGTCACTGGTCCCAAAGTGCTCGTCCACTGACACTTCTGTCACTTGCCGGCCCCAATTCCTGAAGAGCAGGTCAGGCTTTGCCCGATCCTTTGCAAAGCCCTCACTACACATTGCTTGAGGAAAATTTCCTGAACAATATTGACAAATCCTATCCCATCTAAACCCTGAACACTTTGCAGTCAAAGTCTATTTTCGGAAAGTTAAAATTCTCAACTATGAAAATCCAATTAGTCTTGCAGCTGTCGGCAACCTCGAGGCATATTTGTTCCTCTAATTCCTGTCTGACCACTTGTGAAGCTACAGTACAATCCCAACAACGTGATCACAAAGATATTAAGCACCCTGAAAGCCCCAAAATTCACTCATAAATTGAATCGCCGTTGTACGCGGGTTTGTATGACAAAGGCTGGAGTCATCAGCCAGGTGACAAGGTCACCCTCGTGCATTGAGATCAACATAGCACACAATTCACTGGAGGGAGAGACCAAAGTCTGTTGGGACTTTGGCACGGTTTCTGACATCCTGATCAGCTGGTTAATGGCAGATCGGATGATCCGAAGATAGACACGAAAATGCTGGAGCAACTCAGCGTGACAGGCAGCATCTGTGGAGAGAAGGAATGGGTGACATTTTGGATCGAGACCCTTCTTCAGACCCGAAACGTCGCCCATTCCTTCTCTCCAGAAATGCTGCCTGTTCCGCTGAGTTACTCCAGCATTTTATGTCTATCTTCGGTTTAAACCAGCATCTGCAGTTCTGTCCTACACAGGTTGGGTGATGCACGGTGTTCTATTTATAAGACGATGACTAATTCTCAATTACAACTTTGCTAAATTCATCCTTGTTTGTTTTTAATCTTGACCTGTTACCATCCTCTTTTACATTCCAGTTTCATTCCCACTTTCATCCAATTTCTGGTCTACCACCCTACTAAAAATTTCCTTTTATCCTTTACTAAATTAATCCAAAACCTTGCATGTGCATGCTTAAAATTTAGTTCAACGTCTGATTAAAGACCATTGTCCTGAAACATTAACTGTTTTGTTCTTCAGCATTTTCTCTTTTGATTACAGTCTTGATACCATGTCAAACCCAAGCTTTAATTTTCCTATAATAATCTTTGCAGCTAATCATTCTCCAACATGCCACAGCTCTTAAAACCTTGTTGCTAAAAGCCAGTTTCAGTTATGATAATGGCACTGGCAGACTGTTCAAAATTGGTCTGCTAACATCCTTCAGTCCACAATGTCTGTGCCAGACATGATGCCAAGTTTAGTTAAGTTTAGAGATATAGCGTGGAAACATTCTTGCTGTTGTTTGAGTGCAGCGTAGGTTTACAAGGTTAATTCCCGGGATGGCGGGACTGTCATATGCTGAGAGTTTGAAGCAGCTGGGCTTGTACACTCTGGAGTTTAGAAGGATGAGAGGGGATCTCATTGAAACATATAAGATTGTTAATGGCTTGGACACACTAGAGGCAGGAAACATGTTCCCAATGTTGGGGGAGTCCAGAACCAGGGGCCACAGTTTAAGAATAAGGAGTAAGCCATTTAGAACGGAGACGAGGAAACACTTTTTCTCACAGAGAGTTGTGAGTCTGTGGAATTCTCTGCCTCAGAGGGCGGTGGAGGCCGGTTCTCTGGATGCTTTCAAGAGAGAGTTAGATAGGGCTCTTAAAAATAGCGGAGTCAGGGGATATGGGGAAAAGGCAGGCACGAGGTACTGATTGGGGATGATCATCCATGATCACATTGAATGGCGGTGCTGGCTGGAAGGGCCGAATGGCCTACTCCTGCACCTATTGTCTATTGTCTGGCCCACGCAGGTCACGGGGAGAACGTACAAACTCCGTACAGGCAGCACCCGTAGTCCCCGGCGTTGCATTCGCTGTAAGGCAGCAACTCTACTGCTACGCCACCATGACCGCACACAACACCCTTTGTGTAAAATACTTGTCACACACATCTCCTTTAAACTTTCTCTCTCCGATCATAAAGCTATGCCCTCTAGTCCTTTGACATTTCCACCCTGGGAAAATGTTCTGACTGTCTATGCTCTCTTTGCCGCTCGTAATTGTATATACTTCTACCAGGTCTCATCTCAACATTTGACGTTCCAGAGAAAACAATCCAAGTTTGTGCAACCTCTCCTTATAGCTCATACCCTTGAATCCAGGCAGCATTCTGGTAGACCTCCTCTGCATCTTCTCCACATCCTTGTACTGTGGACGTGCAGATATCTGTTGTCCTTACGCGGTCTGCTCTACTTTAACTCTGCTCTGAGGAAGTTAATTATAACCTCATTCTGTTGTGTGTGTCCATGAATGTGTCAATATCGACTTGACCTTAGCCTCTGAATGTGGACAGGCAAGAATCCTCCGATTCTTGCAGCTGACAGCATTCCATCGACAGACTCTAGCAACCCACAGTCCCTTGTGTCTCTATGATCTTTTACAGGCTTGTGGGTTAAGACTGAAGTGTGAAATGAACCCTGTCAGGTAGTTAGCAATGGTTTCAATTTAAATACTACCTCTTACAGATTAACACTGACCAGTTCCTTCCTGTGTCCAAATAAATAGGACAGAACTAACCCATAATAATAAATAATATTTACATTTTAAAACCAGATTCAAAATACACTGCTGTTACTGTGTAAGAAAGAACTGCAGATGCTGGTTTAAACTGAACATAAAAAGCTGGGTAGTAGACAAAATTGCTGGAGAAACTCAGCGGGTGAGGCAGCATCTATGGAGCGAAGGAAATAGGAAACGTTTTGGGCCAAAACCCTTCTTCAGACTGATGTGAGGGGGGGGGGGGGAAGAGAAGAAAGGAAGGCGAGGAGCCAGTGGGCTGAGGAAGAGCTGAGAAGGGGAGGAGACAATAAGGACTAGCTGAAATTAGAGAAGTCAACGTTCATACCGCTGGGGTGCAGACTGCCCAAGCGAAATATGAGGCTGCTCCTCCAATTTACGGTGGTCCTCACTCTGGCCATGGAGGAGGCTCAGGACAGAAAGGTCGGATTCGGAATGGGAGGGGGAGTTGAAGTGCTGAGCTTCAGGTTGTGAGATCAGGTTGGTTAATGCGAACCGAGCGGAGGTGTTGGGCGAAGCGATCGCCAAGCCTACGCTTGGTCTCACTGATGTAGAGCAGCTGACATCTAGAGCAGAGGATACAATAGATGAGGTTGGAGGAGATGCAGGTGAACCCCTGCAGCACCTGGAAAGACTGCTTGGATCCTTGAATGGAGTCAAGGGGGGAGGTAAAGCGACAAGTGTAGTATTTCTTGCGGTTGCAAGGGAAAGTGCCCGGAGAGGAGGAGGTTCGGGTGGGAAGGGACGAATTGACCAGGGACAAAAGCTGGATATTGATTTCTCTAACTTCAAGTAACCCCTGCATTCCCTCTCTGAATGCAAGGTCTGAAGAAGGGTCTCGACCCGAAACATCACCCATTCTTTCTATCCAGAGGTGCTGCCTGTCCCGCTGAGTTACTCCAGCATTTTGTGTCTCTCTTCGGTGTAAAACAACATCTGCAGTTCCTTCCAACACATTCCCTCTCTCTCTCCATCCCTCCCCCACCCAAGTCGTACCAGCTTCAAAGTCGTGTTGTTGAGTCTCATTGTGTATACTCGTTCTCACTTAACACTGAAGAAGGGTCTCGACCCAAAACGTCGCCTATTTACTTCACTCCATAGATGCTGCCTCACCAGCTAAGTTTCTCCAGCATTTTTGTCTACACAGCTATCAATGGCCTGTTTCCTTTATCATCATTACTTGTTTTGCATATCATTCATTCATTTGTTCTACATCTCTCTACATCACTGTCTATATCTCTCATTTCCCTTTCCCCTGACTCAGTCTGAAGAAGGGTCTCGTCCCGAAACAACACATAGTCCTTTTCTCCAGAGATGCTGTCTAACCCATTGTTCATCTTCAGTTTAAACCAGCAGCTGCAGTTCCTCCCTGGACATTTCATCGAACCCGCTGAGTTACTCCAGCTTTTTGTGTTTACACTGCTGTTCCTGTTGTTTTCAAAAACAGATCTGCAGGAGAATGGAAGGCTGACGTCATGGGCTGGACAGCTGCTGGAGGGCAGAGAGAGCTGGCAGAAGCTGGAGCGCCCTGGCACCACCGCAGGTCAGCTGTGGCCGTCTCCAACCAACTGCTCACTGACCTCAAACATACTGTCACCATTCTCAGCAACAACAGAGAGGATGCAAACAAATTTAAACCATTTACAAACTTAACTTGATGGGAAATGATAGCAGCGTGTGTGTGTGTGTGTGTGTGAATTATCACTCAGCTAAATCGATTGATTGAATTTATTGAAAGATACAGCATGCAAACAAACCCTTCTGCCCAGAGTCCACACCAACCGTTTGATAAGGCTGAATGATGTTAAAAATATAAAAACATTTAATGTATTCCTGGTTTAATACTAACAGCCTGATCACGTTCACACCAGTTCTATGTTATCCCACTTTCACGTCCGTTCCCTATGCACTAGGAGCAATTTATGATCGAGAGTCAAGAGTGTATTATTGACACGTCCCGAAACAGAATAATGAAATTCTGCTTGAGGCCAATTAACCTTGGTATAAAGACCAAGTATCCTGGCATTGAAACCCAACACTGAACCGCCTCTTCTGAAACATAAGTGCCTTTCCCACTTGGGCGTCATTTGCGCGTCACGCAGATGGCACACCAAGATTTTGTACATACCAAAATCCTGCGGCGCGGCGCGCAACCGCGTCATTGCCTACGTCACCACGCACCATGCGTGCATCACGAGCACGGCACAACACGCGCGTCGTGACACACAAATTACGCGCAAATGATGCCGAAGTGGGACAGGCCCTATAATCTAACTCGATCTTGTTTTTGCATGTGGCTCACATTCCCAAATGGAGAAGAGCGCGCAGAAACACTCAGTGATCTCACTCTGCGCCCACCTGAATTAATCACCTGGATTCCAAAAGTGACGCTAGACTCCCTGCTTTCCCAAACTTCACTAACACACCAACCCCGAGCCCAGCTCTGCTCTTGCTACATCTTCATCATGATTTTTCCAAGACCATGTCTGAACTGCATTGTCTTGTTCATTCAAAGTTTTATTGCCCTCCTGATTAACTCCTGAAGTTGTTGGCAACAATTGTTGAAGAGAACGATAATCTAAGATGTGTAGGAAAGAACTGCAGGTGCTGGTTTAAATCTAAGGTAGACACACAATGCTGGAGTAACTGAGCGGGACAGGCAGCATCTCTGGAGAAAGGAATGGGCGACGTTTCGGGTCTAGACTTCTTCAGACTGATCTAAGATGGGGCCCGAGCCAGGCGACTCTGTGTGTGTTGGTCACAGAAGTGGATCTGCAATCACGCGTTACAATCACTCCACTCTTTTAAATCTCTACTCCAACTGCAGCATTTCTTACTTTAACTATGCTCTTAATCTCCTCTCTAAACATATTTCCTTTATCATGTATCTGTACACTGTGGACTGTGATCATGTATAGTCTTTTTGCTGACTGGTTAGCACGCAACAAAAGCCTTTCACTCCCTCGGTACACGTGACAATAAACTAAACTGAAAACTAAACCGAAAACTAAACTGAGGGAAGTTTTAGTCATTGTGAGGAGTCTTCTTGAACTGCTACAGCATATGGGGTGGAAGTTTGGGATTTTGACCTCTGACTACGAGGGAATGGCAATTTCTATTCAAGTCTGGATGGTTGGGCACTATGCATATTCCACCCTCACTAGATCAGGGATCCCAAACTCTTCAACTTGGGGCCATTTACAAGTGAGGCTGAAATTGATACTGGCACCACCATCACATGACATGCAGATTAGAGTAACAGAACTATACATCATTGAAACAGGCCGTTCGGTCCAACTATCCTATGCTGGACAAGTTGCTTAACCAAGCTTGTCCCACTTGCTTGCACCTATCCTAAATCCCTCCAACACTTTCCTATCTGTGTGCCTGTCTAGGTGCCCTTTAAATGCTTGCTGGGAGATCTCTGGGCTTGCACAATAACATAAACTGGTGCAAAACACTCATTTGATCTCTTCATTCAATATCACATGAACATTTCTATCATGACTCATAAGAACAAAGCAACAGTTCTAAACTAGAGGTACGAGGTCTGCTTCGGGGTAGGTTAACAAAGTGTCACTCTATTTAGAGTGTGTTGAGAAGCTGCCAAATCCCCGCACCTAGCACTAGTCCAATATCATGGTCGCACCAATCCCTCAAGCGATTGCCTCGCACGTAACCTTGTTTTCCATCTCACTTCCTTACAAGCATTGCAAAGACAGGAGTTCGAGAAAGGGCTTATTCTCTCATGTACAATGCTTGCTTGTAATAAATGGATCAATGTCCCAGGCTAACAACCACCAGCACTGAGTCCCCTGTTACATTCAAAATGTAACAACAAGGAACTGCAGATGCAGGTTTACACCAAAGATAGACACAAAAATGCTGGAGTAACTCAGCGGCGGGTCAGGCAGCGCCTGTGGAGAAAATGGGTAGGTGACATTTTAGGTCAGGACCCTTCTTCTTTTCGTGTCCCTCGTTACAAATGTTGACATCGCTGTCATTGTCCATCCTGAAAAGGACGCAAGCTTCCGGCAACAATCAGTGGAAGCCATCACTTGTCGCAATAGATGGTAGCAGAATTAGCTCAGAATACTTCCAGTTTCCAGCCCCGCGACGTGGATGCTTCTGCTATGGGGGTCAAAGCAGGACCCTTCTTCAGACTGAAGATGATCTGGTGAAGGGTCCTGACCCGAAACGTCACCTATCCATTTTCTCCAGAGATGCTGCCTGACCCGCTGAGTTGCTCCAGCATTTTGTATCCATGCCCAGTTATATTCAACTACTGGGCGAGCATTACTGTTTGTATGCCCAACACCATACTCTTGAACCAGACAATCGACTCCAAGCTCTGCCATAGGGCAAATGAACAGGCGGACTAAGCAAAATGTTCAAAAACGTGTTTACAGCCTCCTTGAAAAGAAAAAGGTGCCACATTCCCACCAACTCTTGGGAATCACATTCAGGATAGTATTCAGAATGGAGCAATGAAGAATTTCTTCATTGATGTCAGTTTGTACAGGCAAGTGGGTCCTCAGACAGCAGCCACATTGTCTTTGTTTCTCTGTCATGGATCTTAAATTGTCAGACGTTGGAGTTGTGCTGTGTGCCCAGGTTGAGAGAGGACCATTGTTGATGTTCATCCTCTTGAGTTGACCAAGAACAAATATTCAAGTGTCAAATGTGTTATTGCGGCTTGAAGACTGAAGCTGAGGTGACCCCAGTTATGGAGTGGAGGTGACGTCAGTTGAACAGTTTCCTATTTATTCTGAAAACTACCTTCACAAGGCATAGGCTTTCTGGAAGTGCTGGGAGAAAGACTCAGTAAAGTGTTGGTGATAAGAGAATATTGAACGACCAGGGTGGGAGTGGTTGGGTTTTCTTGTCAACTGCCTCGTACTTGCATGGAATGAATGCTTTTTTCCATTTATCAGCCCAAGCTTGCTCGCCGCAGACTGAGGATTCAGGACCGCGATCCGCCACGGATTGATGCACCAGGAACCCGCCCGGAAGGGCCGGCTCGTCCGCTCAGAGAGGAAGGTGTGGGACACGGGGCCGGCGAGCAGAATGGCTGTGGGAGTGAGTGCACTGCTCGACGGTGGACCAGGCCGCTGGAAGCCCTGCAACAGCCTGGGGCTCGGCGGGACTGGGCTCCAAGAAACCCGAGCGCCTGCCTACAGCGGTGGAGCAGCGGAGAACACCAACGGCTTCACTAGCCAGGCCGACCGTGCAATGTCACCATGACAACGGGCCTTCATGGTCAGGTCAAGAACCCTACACTAACAACCGGGATTTGAAAATGGTGCCAAACTGGTGACTTTGAATATTGCCTCAGGTAGACAAAAGTGCTGGAGAAACTCAGCGGGTGCAGCAGCATCTATGGAGCGAAGGAAATAGGCAACGTTTCGGGCCGAAAACCTTCTTCAGACTCGGCAACGTTTCGGGCCGAAACCCTTCTTCAAACTATTGACTCAATGTACTACAGGTATTGTTATACACTTGTACTGCATATGAGATGCTGATTTAAGGTGTATCTAAGTGCTTATGTACAGTGATACTTGTACTGTACTGAATATAAAAATGAATTTCACTGTACATCAGTACATGTGACAAATAAGGTATCATTGAACCATTGAGGTACCGTGACCATCAGTGAACACCTCGACATCTGATTTAGGGGTGGAACTTGAAGATGTCGTCCTGACCTGATGCCAAGATGTTTAACCTCCATCTACAATATTCCATTGCTCCAGTATGATTCAAGTCAGTGTAGTGCCCCTCATTCCCCACCTCGACACCCCTCTCCAGGCCCAATTCCCAATAGCAAAAAGGCGGCAATGTTTTCCACACCACATCCTTCATGGCTTCTGGAAGAGCCAGACTCAATGACTAGATTAGATTAGATTCCTTTATTGTCATTCTGACCTTTCGGTCTGAACGAAATTTCGTTGCCTACAGTCATACATATAATAATAAATAACAAAACATACAATAAACACAAATTAACATCCACCACAGTGAGTTCACCAAGCACCTCCTCACTGTGATGGAGGCAAAAGTCTTAGTCCCCTTGCTAAGTAGCTCCCAACAGTGCTACTGATGCTGCCAAAATCATATCTGGGTTCATTTATTGCAGGCTTAGCCAATGCATCTCAGATGGCTCGTGCTGTACATAGGTATATGGAGCAGAGCTAATTTGGAGAATTTCTCATTCACTGGACTAGCCATGCAGGTAATGGCCAACCTACTTTGGTGCCAAATGTACAGTGTTCTCCCACCTGAAGTATTGACTCGCGGGTGTCTCACTCAAGTGCTATTGGCACAACTGTACTTTAATCCACCTGATTAATTAATGAGCCTTCACCAATTGCCTTAACTCACTAAGCACAATCTCATTAATTTAATTAACTTTGCAGTTAATCCATTTATATAAGAAGTAATCTGATCGCACAACGCTCCAGTTATTCCCACACACGATTAGAAATACTGCTGCTATGGATAACATTTCAAGCATCTCTCTGTAAAATCTTTCTGTCAGTGGTGTATTCAGTGAACCTTTAACAGGAAATAGCTGCATGATGTGTACCAGTCATTAAAGGAACAACTAATGTGGCTGGTTTAACTCTTAGCACAAATGTTAAAATCATAACCTCTAATCACTGATAGAAAACAGGTCGGGATGTATTAAATTGGGCATCACAGCATGCAATTCATCAAAGGTACACAAAAATGCTGGAGAAACTCAGCGGGTGCAGCAGCATCTATGGAGCGAAGGAAATAGGTAAAGTTTCGGGCCGAAACCCTTCTTCAGACTTCAGCAATTCATCAACGTTTGCACTTAGGGTGGCACAGAGGTAGAGTTGCTGCCTAACAGCACCAGAGACCCGGGTTCAATTCTGACTACGGGTGCTGTCTGTACGGAGTTTGCGCGTTCTCCCTGTGAGTTTTCTTCGGGTGCGCCGGTTTCCTCCCACATACTGAAGATGTGCAAGTTTGTAGGTTAATTGGCACTTCTGTAAATTGTCCGTAGTGTGTAGGATAGAACTAGTGTACGGGTGATCGCTGGTTGGCGTGGGCACGGTGCGACCTGTTTCCACGCTGTATCACTGAAGTAAACTTTTAACAGAGGAATGGTGAAATAAAAAATTGAGGAATGATCGAGCAAGGGCGGAATGCCAAGCAAAGGGTTGGCAATGAATGCTGTACTTAAATACACTATGACAAATAAGGTTGGCAGGCTACAGACCATGACTGCCATGTGGGATTATACTGTGGTGGCAGTAACAGAGTTCTGGCTCAGACACGGAACAGGAATGGAAAATTAATATTCCTGGCCACAACGCATAGAAGGAAGAGAGAAGGGGAAATAAAAATGCTAGCGGTATTGATTAAAGATACAGCTACTCCTCGACCTACGATGGGGTTACGTTTCGATAAACCCAACGTAAACCAAAAATATCGCAAGTCGAAAACGCATTACGATCACGTGACGGGAAGTGACATGCGGCTCGCTGCCGTTGCCGAGCGTTTGCCGATCGTAAAGTCGAAATATCGCAAGTCGAAGCATCGTAAATTGGGGAGTACCTGTACTGCAATAGCCCTGAAAGAAAATACTATGATTTGAGCTTGAACTTATTCACTTTTAATTTGTAAAACTTAAAGAATACTCCCAAGGACCTATTTGGGAAATCTTTTAAAATCTCCAATTAAGTCCGCAGGCCAGAATGCCACCTACACGATATTTACATTTTCATTCCTTTCAATTTGAGGATAGCAGTTTCCAAAATGCACCCAATGACGCAACAGTTTGTGGAATGTCTTAATGGTGGCAAGTTGATGGTGAAAAATAAATGGATATTTGTGGGTGAATTTGGAATGAAAATTAAAGGTGCATAATTACATGAAAGACAGCAAAGACTTTACTGCAGATGCGATTCAGGAGATACCCAAACTGTACATAGTTCACAGTGGTCAATTCCATGCTTTTCAAAAACCCACCCGTCATCTTTTAGTGTGGATGTGTGGCAGCTCAGTGAAAATCCACTCGTATTTGTTGGGTCCGATCCATGGTCACAACATAAGTAGATAGAATAAAGGAGTGTGGTATGCTTGCCTTCATCACAGGCTATTGTGTTTAAGAGTCAGATTCACAGCTTCACAAAACTTTGGTTTGACTGCATTTGGAGTATTGCGAGCGGTTCTGCTCACACCATTACAGGAAGAACATGGAGGCTTTGGAGAAGGGGCAGAAGAAGGTTACCAGTACACTGCCTGGATTAGAGGGTATTGCTCTACAAAGAGGCTGGATATATTTGGATTGTTTTCTTTGGTACACCAGAGGTTGAGAGAGACCCATCAGTAGTTTATAAAAATTATGAGAGACATCGATATGGTAGACAGATCTTTTTTCCTCCAACGGGGGGAATTTTAAATACTGGAGGGCATAGATTGAAGATGAAGAAGGCAGTTTAGAGTAGATGTGCTGGAATAGGTTTTTTCTTTAATCACAACCACAGTAGATGCGTGGTATGCACTGCCGTGGGTGGTGGTGGAAGCAGATACGCTAAGTGTGTTTAAGAGACTATTAGATGGATACGTGGAATGGTCAGACATGGAGCACATGCAGGCAGAAGGGATTAGTTTAATTAGGCTGGACCACACTGAACCGTGGGTGATTCTCCCAGTGATCCTGTTGCTGAAGAGAAGCCATGCTGAAAACAGCCACACGCATGCCAGCTTCACAGCAGGCCAGAGGTTTTTGACCATTATTTAAACACTGACATTGCGGAGGGCAAATAAAGATATTCACTACCTTTGAAGACCCTGAAATACATGGTGATCAAGTTCATATTTATTGTCACATGCACCAATTGGTACAGTGAGATTTGAGTTACCATACAGCCATACGAATAAAAAGAGCACAACACACGATAGAATTTAACATGAACATTCCCACACAGCGGAATCAACGTTTCCCATTGTGATGGAAGGCAATAAAGTTCAGTCATCTTCCTCTATAACAGATCCAACTATAACTGCCCCATTTGCAGGAATTCCCATTCATTAGCAACACTGCATGGAAAAGATCTGAACGTATTCAAGTTCAAGTTCAAGTTCAAGTTAGTTTATTGTCATGTGTCCCTGTATAGGACAATGAAATTCTTGCTTTGCTTAAGCACACAGAAAATAGTAGGCATTTACTACAAAACAGATAAATGTGTCCATGATATAAATATATACACACATGAATAAATAAACTGATAGTGCAAATAACAGAAAGTGGTTGGTAATAATCAGAGTTTTGTCCGAGCCAGGTTTAATAGCCTGATGGCTGAGGGGAAGTAACTATTCCTGAACCTGGTTGTTGCAGTCTTCAGGCTCCTGTACCTTCTACCTGAAGGTAGCAGGGAGATGAGTGTGTGGCCCGGATGGTGTGGGTCTTTCATGATACTGCCAGCCTTTTTGAGGCAGCGACTGCAATAGATCCCCTCGATGGAAGGAAGGTCAGAGCCGATGATGGACTGGGCAGTGTTTACTACTTTTTGTAGTCTTTTCCTTTCCAGGGCGCTCAAATTGCCGAACCAAGCCACGATGCAACCGGTCAGCATGCTCTCGACTGTGCACCTGTAGAAATTAGAGAGAGTCTTCCTTGACAATCCGACTCTCCGTAATCTTCTCAGGAAGTAGAGGCGCTGATGTGCTTTTTTGATGATTGCATTAGTGTTCTCGGACCAGGAAAGATCTTCAGAGATGTGCACGCCCAGGAATTTGAAGCTCTTGACCCTTTCAACCATCGACCCGTTGATATAAATGGGGCTGTGGGTCCCCCTCCTACTCCTTCCAAAGTCCACAATCAGTTCCTTGGTTTTGCTGGCGTTGAGGGCCAGGTTATTGCGCTGGCACCATATGGACAGTTGCTCGATCTCTCTTCTGTACTCTGACTCATCCCCATCAGTGATACGCCCCACAATAGTGGTGTCGTCAGCGAACTTGATGATGGAGTTCGCACTGTGGTTCAAATCATAGGAATATAGAAAATAGGTGCAGGAGGAGGCCATTTGGCCCTTCGAGCCAACACCGCCATTCATTGTGATCATGGCTGATCATCCCCAATCAATAACCCGTGCCTGCCTTCTCCCCATATCCCTTGATTCCACTAGCCCCTAGAGCTCTATCTAACTCTCTCTTAAATCCATCCAGTGACTTGGCCTCCACTGCCCTCTGTGGCAGGGAATTCCACAAATTCACAACTCTCTGGGTGAAAACGTTTTTTCTCACCTCAGTCTTAAATGGCTTCCCCTTTATTCTAAGACTGTGGCCCCTGCTTCTGGACTCGCCCAATATTGGGAAAATTTTTCCTGCATCTAGCTTGTCCAGTCGAGGGACTAGACAAATCGCCAGGGACTAACGTGAATTGTCTATGAGCTGATACTGCAAACTAGCTGGAGAAACTGCCATGAGAGCTGAGATCTATATACAGAGTTACACTTGCTACTTAGTTTAGTTTAGCAATACAACATAGAAACAGGCCCTTCGGTCCACCAAATCGGTGCACACCATATAACCATATAACAATTACAGCACGGAAACAGGCCATCTCGACCCTTCTAGTCCGTGCCGAACACGTATTCTCCCCTAGTCCCATATACCTGCGTTCAGACCATAACCCTCCATTCCTTTCCCGTCCATATAACTATCCAATTTATTTTTAAATGATAAAAACGAACCTGCCTCCACCACCTTCCATGGATGCTCATTCCACACAGCCACCACTCTCTGAGTAAAGAAGTTCCCCCTCATGTTACCCCTAAACTTCTGTCCCTTAATTCTCAAGTCATGTCCCCTTGTTTGAATCTTCCCTACTCTCAGTGGGAAAAGCTTATCCACGTCAACTCTGCCTATCCCTCTCATCATTTTAAAGACCTCTATCAAGTCCCCCCTTAACCTTCTGCGCTCCAAAGAATAAAGCCCTAACTTGTTCAACCTTTCTCTGTAACTTAGTTGCTGAAACCCAGGCAACATTCTAGTAAATCTCCTCTGTACTCTCTCTATTTTGTTGACATCCTTCCTATAATTAGGCGACCAAAATTGTACCCCATACTCCAGAATTGGCCTCACCAATGCCTTGTACAATTTTAACATTACATCCCAACTTCTATACTCAATGCTCTGATTTATAAAGGCCAGCACACCAAAAGCTTTCTTTACCACCCTATCTACATGAGATTCCACTTTCAGGGAACTGTGCACAGTTATTCCCAGATCCCTCTGTTCACCTGCATTCTTCAATTCCCTACCATTTACCATGTACGTCCTATTTTGATTTGTCCTGCCAAGATGAAGCACCTCACACTTATCAGCATTAAACTCCATCTGCCATCTTTCAGCCCACTCTTCCAACTGGCATAAATCTCTCTGTAGACTTTGAAACTCTACTTCATTATCCACAACCCCACCTATCTTAGTATCATCTGCATACTTACTAATCCAATTTACCACACCATCATCCAGATCATTGATGTACATGACAAACAACAGTGGACCCAACACAGATCCCTGTGGCACCCCACTAGTCACTGGCGTCCAACCTGACAAACAACCATCCACCATTACTCTCTGGCATCTCCCATTCAGCCACTGTTGAATCCATCTTGCTACTCCACCATTAATACCCAACCATTGAACCTTCTTAACCAACCTTCCATGAGGAACCTTGTCAAAGGCCTTACTGAAGTCCATATATACAACATCCACTGCTTTACCCTCATCAATTTCCCAAGTAACCTCTTCAAAAAATTCAAGAAGATTAGTCAAACATGACCTTCCAGGCACAAATCCATGTTGACTGTTCCTAATCAGACCCTGTTTATCCAGATGTTTATATATATTATCTCTAAGTATCCTTTCCATTAATTTGCCCACCACTGACGTCAAACTAACAGGTCTATAATTGCTAGGTTTAATCTTAGACCCCTTTTTAAACAATGGAACAACATGCGCAGTACGCCAATCCTCCGGTACTATTCCCGTTTCTAATGACATTTGAAATATTTCTGTCATAGCCCCTGCTATTTCTACACTAACTTTCCTCAATGTCCTAGGGAATATCCTGTCCGGACCTGGAGACTTATCCACTTTTATATTTCTCAAAAGTGTCAGTACTTCCTCTTCTTTGAATCTCATAGTTTCCATAGCTACTCTATTTGTTTCCCTTACCTCACATAATTCAACAGTGGTGAATACCGAAGAAAAGAAATTGTTCAATATCTCCCCCATCTCTTTTGGCTCTGCAGATAGCTGTCCACTTTGACTCTCTAATGGACCAATTTTATCCCTCGTTATCCTTTTGCTATTAATATAGCTGTAGAAACCCTTTGGATTTACACGTGCGGTCCCCGCACAATAACATTATCCTACACATACTGGGGACAATTTAAAATTATACCAAGCCAATTAACCTTCAAACCTGTGAGTCTTTGGAGTGTGGGAGATAACCCAAGATCCCGGAAAAAGCCCACGCAGTTCACATGGAGAATGTACAACTCCATACAGACAAGCATCCATAGTCAGGATTGAACCTGGGTTTATGGCGCTGTAAGGCAGCAACTCTACCGCTCAGCCACCATGCCGCCCTACTTGTGAATAAGTAATAAAGGAAGTGTCAATTTTGTTACATCCTTCAAATTAGAATTGAAATTTTGAAGGTGACAATAAATCTTGAGCTGTGTTAAACGGCCACCCAATCAACGCCAGTGTCCTTCCAGTCTTCTTTACATTCCATTTGATGACTGTAGTTGAATTTAACTGCGGCACAGCTGGTAGATCTGCTGCCTCACAGCGCCATTGCCCAAGGTGCAATCCTGACCTCGAGTGCTGTCTGTGTGGAGTTTGCATGTTCTCCCTGCGACAGCGTGGGTTTCATAGAACTAGTGTGAATGGGTGATCGATGTGGACTTGGTAGGTAGAAGGGCCTGTTTCCATGCTGTATCTCTACGTACATGTTCACTAAACGCAGGCAAAACAAAACATTGAGCCTAGACGCTGCAATTTCTCAGACAACCTTGTTTTGGATAAGCACTTATCCTCTTTGAAGCAATAATCCCAATTCTCTTGATGACTGCAGTTTAATTTTTAATGATTAAATACAGGAGAGTGAACAAGAAATGCTGGAGAGAATCATGCTCACTCCAACGCCCACTAATCTATCTTTTTTCACAGAATTTGAATATTCGATAGGTAAAAAAACAAATTCATCAGTAATGATTAAGAACATGTAAGCGTTATCAAGCTCAATTTAATACTGATTTACAGAGAACAAATTCTGCATTTCTTCACTGTTCATTAAATAATAAGCATCCAATTTTGGCACACACTACCAAACGCCCTTCCCCCCCTCCCCCCTCCTCCCCCCTCCTCCCCCAAAATGAACCAAAACTAAATGAATAATTCAAACTCCACATACGATTCAAAAAGGCAAAATCCATATGGTCACAATTAAGCTCCAAACCACAACTTTTGTGCTGATGAATCCGACATACCGCTGCACTCAGAACAGCAAAAGCAACCGCAAACCAAATTTCATAAAGATGAAGGATAACGGTCGCAGACGGGGGAAGATGAGAGCGGGTAGGGGAAAGCAGTTGGGGCCAGCATGATAATTCCAGTAAACTGTGTTTGGAGGTCAATCTCAATGTGTTTCTTGTCAACTGGGAGAGCAATGCTGACCTGTGCCCTGAGTAGGAATGCCCCATCCCACTTTCAACAGGTGCCCGGGTCTCTGTGACTCATTGCCACACTGACAGGCGCCCAGTGTACACATATCCCCCACGACCACACGGACCTTGTCCCGTGACCACACCATACAGGTGGACCTGTGTGGGCTCCATTATCAGAGAGGTGAGAGCTGTGTTGTGCAACCTGTCATCGCGCTCACTGGACCTGGTCTGCACGCGCTGGCTGTAACTCTGATCAAAACGTGCACAAATCCCTTTTAGCCGAATGGCCTCTTAAAGCTTTACTTACTGCTCAATGACAATGGACCTCTGAATTAACTTGCGGCTTTAAAGCTTAATGGTTGGACAAGGTTAACATGGGCGGAGTGCTCTAATTGGGTTACACGCGTGAACACACTTACACTTGCAGCTAGCACTGCTACTCGTTCCATAGAATGAACATACAGAGAACTGTAACATCATTCATTCGTTCTCCTGTATACAGTGCAGGTCCCATTCTCTCTGATCAACATCTTTCAAGATCTTTCCAGATCATATCTACTCACTGCAATAAAAAATAGAATTTGCTGCGATTCCTCATATGTTTTGCCCAAAATGTTGAAATCTTGCCCCTTGTTCCTTGAATGGTGAGGTTTCCTTCTTTCTACCATGTTTTTGAACCAGTAATATCGTGTACCTCTATCAAATCTTCCTGCAAGTGCTCTGTTCCAAAAAGATCAACGCGGCTTCTATGGTCCCGCCACATGTCACGGCTCATCCCCACAAACAGATGGTTCCGAAGAACCATCACTTCTTTTCTAAACTCGTGACCACTAGACATGGACCCACTGCGAGCAGTGGCAGTCTTGTAATCTCTGCCTCAGTACTTGGTGTTCATAGGTTTTCGTAGCAGAATAAGGCCATTCGGCCCATCAAGTCTACTACACCAATCGATCATGACTGATCTATCTTTCCCTCTCAAACCCATTCTCCTGCCTTCTCCCCTTAACGCTTACTAATCAAAAATCTGTTAATCTCTGCCTTACCCATTAATCCATTGACGGCCTCCACAGTCGTCTGTGGCACTGAATTCCACAGGTTCCAAAGAAATTCTTCCTCATCTCCTTTCTAAAGGTATGTCCTTTTATTCCGAGTCTATGGCCTGAAACATCCTCTCCATATCCATTCTATACATGCCTTTCACTATTCGGTAAGTTTCAATGAGGTCTCTCCTCATCCTTATATTGTCTATTCCTGAATCCCATACAATAGACAATAGGTGCAGGAGTAGGCCATTCGGCCCTTCGAGCCAGCACCGCCATTCAACGTGATCATGGCTGATCATCCCCAATCAGTACCCCGTTCCTGCCTTCTCCCCATATCCCCCGACTCCGCTATCTTTAAGAGCTCTATCTGGCTCTCTCTTGAAAGTATCCAGAGAATCGGCCTCCACCGCCCTCTGAGGCAGAGAATTCCATAGACTTCCAACTCTCTGTGAGAAAATGTGTTTCCTCGTCTCCGTTCTAAATGGCTTACCCCTTATTCTTAAAATGTGGCCTCTGGTTCTGGAGTCCCTCAACATCGGGAACATGTTTCCTGCCTCTAGCGTGTCCAAACCCTTAATAATCTTATATGTTTCAATAAGATCCTCTCATCCTTCTAAACTCCAGAGTGTACAAGCCCAGCCGCTCCATTCTCTCAGCATATGACAGTCCCGCCATCCCGGGAATTAACCTTGTAACAGTTGACTAACCATTACCTAAAGCTCTCTTGGCACTTCAAAACTCCTGCAGACACCTTATGCTCTGATGATCACTGCTCCCCAAGTATTCTCTCACCGACAGGTGACCCGTGTCGTTCCTCAAAACCAGGGCCAAAAATGTCTCCGTCAGTTACTGACAGGAAAAATAGAGTTGTCCTCTTATCCTCACTAATTTGGTCTAACAAGGAATTATCACCAGGGACTAATGGTGGGATCTACTGTACACTTCTATGATCATAGAGAATGATGTCTTTATGGACTTAACCAAAACCAATATAGATTAAATGATCAGAAAGTTGAGAAATGTGTTACTAAGTGTAACAGGCTCAGAGCACCCATTGTGTATTTTGCACTGACTCATACCACAAATGGTCATAGTTTCACCTTTTTGCAAGGGGAGGAAGTAATGATAATATATTTAGACTGCAATGCAAACCCAAAGCAATTCAGGAAATGGTTAGATAACATGAAACTTGAGTTATTGATAATGTAACACTTACCATGCGATTATTCTCATAGACATTTTCTTTACAGAGTGAGTCAAATTCTCTGCAAAAGAAACAAAAATATCAAATACAATATAGTAGAATCAATAGTAGAATAGTAGATGCTGGTTTACCAAAGAAAGATACAAAATACTGGAGTAACTCAATAGACAATAGACAATTGGTGCAGGAGTAGGCCATTCGGCTCTTCGAGCCAGCACCGCCATTTAATGTGATCATGGCTGATCATCCCCAATCAGTACCCCGTTCCTGCCTTCTCCCCATATCCTCTGACTCCGCTATTTTTAAGAGCCCTATCTAGCTCTCTCTTGAAAGCATACAGAGAACCTGCCTCCACCACTCTCTGAGGCAGAGAATTCCACAGACTCACCACTCTCTGTGAGAAAAAGTGTTTCCTCGTCTACGTTCTAAATGGCTTACTCCTTATTCTTAAACTGTGGCCCCTGGTTCTGGACTCCACCAACATCGGGAACATGTTTCCTGCCTCTAGCGTGTCCAAACCCTTAACAATCTTATATGTTTCAATGAGATCCCCTATCATCCTTCTAAACTCCAGAGTGTACAAGCACAGCTGCTCCATTCTCTCAGCATATGACAGTCCCGCCATCCCGGGAATTAACCTTGTAAACCTACGCTGCACTCCCTCAATAGCAAGAATGTCCTTCCTCAAATTAGGGGACCAAAACTGCACACAATACTGCAGGTGTGGTTTCACTAGGGCCCTGTACAACTGCAGAAGGACCTCTTTGCTCCTATATTTGCTCCTATTTTGTTATAAAGGCCAACATGGCATTCACTTTCTTCACTGCCTGCTGTACCTGCATGCTTACTTTCATAGACTGATAAACAAGGACCCCCAGATCCCGTTGTACTTCCCCTTTTCCCAACTTGACGCCATTTACATTGTAACTCAGCGGGACAGGTAGAATCCCTGGAGAACATGGATAGGTCACGTTTCAGTTCAGGACCCTTCAGACTGGGTCCAGATCCAAAACGTCACTCATGTTCTTCAGAGATGCTGCCCGACCTGTCTTTGCTCAGATATGCCTGGCAACAGTTGGGTATGTGAGGAACATGTGTGAGATAGTTAGCAGCAGCAAAATGAGGGAGAGAAAGGGGTGAGAATTAAGAAAAATGTCACCAATGACACGAGAGAGTGGGTTAGAGTTATAACGGAGAGAAGTCCCAGTCAGTTGCTGCTGGTCTGGATTGGAGAATGGAAACTCCGGCTGTGTGCTGTGCTCGATGGGACACTGCATTGCAACTAGATTTAAACATTAACAATTTGGAATGGTGCAAAGGAAACGTGCAGCAATAAGCATGGTATTTCTATAAATACCATGAGCACGAACACGAGAAAGCCAATTACATCTGACCATTTCAAGCGCACACCAACATTTGACAACTCAGATGTTTTTTTAAACCTCAAAAATATACTTTATTCATAATATTTACAGTAAATATAATCAGGAATGTTGATCTATGCTTATTGTACCAAGAAATGCAACACCTTGCCTTGCAACAGCCCAGTGACTGGACGCTGGGCCCTGCAGCAACACTAGCCCTGCGGTGCAATAGCTCAAGGTCACAGTCCTTCTGGCAACCGTCGCTCACGGCAGCAAATGCCAAGATGTGAACTCTTCCCTTCTTGGCCACGGAGGTTCCAGAAAAAGAGGGAATGGTAGCAGAGGAGAGGTAAGTAAGGTCAGTGGCGCAGCGGGAGTGTTGCTGCCTCACAGCGCCAGAGACCCGGGTTCGATCCTGACTACAGGTGCTGTCTGTACGGAGTTTGTATGTCCTCCATGGCTATGTGGGTTTTCTCTGGTGCTCCGGTTTCCTCCCACACTCCAAAGACGTACAGGTTTGTAGGCTAATTGGCTTGGTAAAATTGCAAATTATCCCTAGTGTAGGATGTAGTATCCTACTAACTGTGGGATGGTGTTAGTGTACGAGGTGAACACTGCTTGGCACAGACTCGGTGAGCGGAATGGCCGCCTACCATGTTGTATCTCTAAAGTTTCCAAAGTCTGAAGGTAGAGGGCAGAGTAATCTGTGGGTCACAGTCAGGATCCCGGCCAGTGTAGCAGCCACAGTCAGTTTACAGGTGGCACAGTCTGGGAGGAGGAGTGTTAGGAGAGACCAGGTACAGACAGCTGTATGGAACAGGGGCAGGAGCCACAGGGTGGGGTGGGCATGGGGCACAGAGCCAGAATGGTGCACAGGGTGGGGCTAACAAGCTGGAAGTTTGGAAGGTGGAAGGCGCATCTCCGACTCTTCCTGTAGCTACTTCCTCCCACTCTGCTTCCCGCAGGGACCGTTCCATTCTCCCCTGTTTCTCCACTCCCCTCACACTTGTGTGGACTGTACTTTTACCATTGGCTATCATTTTCGTCAGCCATGGAGCACCTTTCAGGGCTGCTCAATTACCTCTGCTCCATTTCCCACACTTTTGCCCTCTCGACCCACCACCTCCGCATCCAACAATTTAGTTTAGAGATGCAGCGCGGAACCAAGCCCTTCGATCCACTGAGTCCACTCTGACTCGTGGTGAAAGATCAATGAGCTCTCTCTCTCTCCAAATGTGACGTGGTATGCAGACCAACAACTTATGTTTTTTCTTAGTTTCAAAGGCAGCTATTCAGTGGGTCTCTGCAGTCACCGAATCCTCGGTTCTCTCCTTAAGCCCCATAGGATTAGTTTGTGAATATAACCTCTCTCATGATTCATAATCCCTCGCCTTAAATATCCCTCACTCTCCTCAATAGAATCACAGCTCTGTTCTGCTACAGCTGCTGGTCTCTCCTCTGGTCACAAGCCTTTAAAAATCAGGTTGAAAATTGGTCAGATGACAAACTGTAAGGGATTCATGCTGGTTTGATTGTCCAAATGTCACAGTAGAATGCTGAGCCGTAAATTCACTGCTGGTCTTCCTCATTGGGGATACCACTAATGGCATGTTGGCCTTTATAACAAGAGGAGTTGAGTATAGGAGCAAAGAGGTCCTTCTACAGTTGTATGGAGCCTTAGAGAGACCACACCTGGAGTATTGTGTGCAGTTTTGGTCTCCAAATTTGAGGAAGGACATTCTTGCTATTGAGGGAGTGCAGTTCCTTCTCTCCAGAGATGCTGCCTGTCCCACTGGTGTCTATCCTACCAATGTTTTCTACAGCTGTAGCACGATGCTTGTTGTTTCCGTAGCGGGTTAGGGTTTAACGGGGTAGGGGTGCTAGCCCTACGCCCAACCCTCCTCCTTTGTCCGGGCTTGGGGTGTCCATAACCAGAGGCGGAGTCAGTCTTCACACGAATGCAGCCAATATGTTCCAGTGGCATGATATCCAAGATGCTAAAAGTCAAGTTCTTCCAGTCTGTGGTCCACCCTACAGCCCTCTATGCCAGTAAGACATGGAAAATCAGTAGACCACCACGGGCGCCGGGGAGATGGCCGCCCTGCCGGCAGTCTGTTCGTTTTTTCTTTCTTTTTGTTATTTTTTAGTGCGTTAAAAGTTTGTTTGAACGTTCTTCGGTATGTTTTATGTAGGGGGAGGGGGGAGGGGATCGGGGGAAAACTTTTTTTCAGGTTCCTACCTTCCCGGGGATGTGATCAATTTTCGGATCACATTCTCTGGGCTCTGTGGCCCACCATCGATGGAGCTTGATGCCGCCTCGGACTGTCGTGAGCCCCACCGCGGGGCATGGACTTACCATCGGAGCTGATCCCTTGCCTGGGATCGCTCCCACCGCGGAACCAACATCAAGGGCTCGCAGTCTCGGGTGAGGCCGAGTCGGGAAGCTCCAACGTCATGGAAGGCTTGACCAGCCCCGACGCGAGGTTCGATCGCCCGGCGCGGGGGAGCTAACATCCCCCCGATGCAGGAGCAGATCGCCTCGATGCGGAGGGCACGATCGCCGCGGGCTACGGGAGCCAAGATCGTCCCGTCAATGGAGGGCTCGAGACCCTCGACTGAGGAAGAACAAAAGGAAGGACTTGATCTTTATTTCACCTTCCATCACAGTGAGGAATGTTTAGGAGTCACTGTAGTGGATGTTCATGTTAAAATGTGTTTTTGAGTGATCTGTTGCTTTTAATTGTATGACTTAGCTGGCCAATGAAATTCCTCGTATGTTGCAAAACATACTTGGCGAATAAAGTGTGATTCTGATTCTGAAATCAATGTGAAGATGAAAAATAAATTGGATGCATCCCCACAATGTTGCTTGAAGAAGATCCTGAAGACCACATCACAAACGAGGAGATCTACCGTGAAACTGCAACAAAGCCTCTCAGCCAGGACACGCAGGATGAAATTTGCAGGACATGTACTCAGAATGTCACCAGAACGTGCACCTAAGATAGCAAAGACATGGCAACCTGGCGGAAGAAGGAAAAGAGGCCGACCAAAGCTCACGTGGAGGCAAACATTCCAGAAGGATTTGGAAGCCCAGGACACTCTCCCTATCGAGGGTGGAGGACGTCGCATACGACCGAACAGAATGGCGAAAGCTTGCTGCCCAAAGCACTCAGCAGTGTGGGAGGAACCAAGTCTAAGTAGGTAAGCAGCACGATGTCCCAACTCTTACGCACAATGAGAGATACAAAGTACCGGAGTAACTCAGCAGGCCAGGAAGCATTTCTGGAGAACATGGACAGGTGATGTTTCGGGGTCAGGACCCATCTTAAGATTGCACTGAAGATTCAGACTGCACATTCTTACACAATACACTGGCCTATTAAGGCAAGATATCAAATTCTCTTTTCACTACCCAAGCCACCTGTGCCACTACTTTCAGGGAGCTATGAACCTCCCAAGGTCCCTCTGTACATCTGTATATTTACTGTATATGTTCAATTCAACGTCTCCAAATGCATTAACTCACACCTGCCTGGGTTAAATGTGCTCCTCTCACCACGTCACCCAACCCTCCACTCATCTATGTCTCACTTGTTTGAAAACTACCTCCTTCACTCACCACAACTCCACCAATGATTGTGTCATCTGAAGGCTTGCAAATCATGCTCCCTGCATTCCTATCCAAGTCTAGAAAGTTATATATATTTATTGCAAACAGAAAATGTGTGACAACTGTGGTTCAACAATCCTTTGAAAACATCACAGGGTCCTTACAACAACGTGTTTTATGGGATCTGATGTAATTGGGTAAAAACTGGAATCAGTTCAGAGGGAGGAAATAAGAAGGGTGTTGCTAAGACAAAGACAATAGACAATAGGTGCAGGAGTAGGCCCTTCGAGCCAGCACCGCCATTCAATGTGATCATGGCTGATCATCCCCAATCAGTAACCCGTTCCTGCCTTCTCCCCATATCCGCTGACTCCGCTATCTTTAAGAGCCCTATCTAGCTCTCTTGAAAGCATCCCGAGAACCTGCCTCCACCGCCCTCTGAGGCAGAGAATTCCACAGACTCACAACTCTCTGCGAGAAAAAGTGTTTTCTCGTCTCCGTTCGAAATGGCTTACTCCTTATTCTTAAACTGTAGCCCCTGGTTCTGGACTCCCCCAACATCGGGAACATGTTTCCTGCCTCTAGCGTGTTCAAAACCATAACAATCTTATATGTTTCAATGAGATCCTCTCTCATCCTTCTAAACTCCAGAGTGTACAAGCCCAGCCGCTCCATTCTCTCAGCATATGACAGTCCCGCCACCCCGGGAATTAACCTAAGCTTAATCAAGTTTTTCCAAAGATGGAAGAAGTGCTTTCAGTTTAGTTTATTGTCACGTGTACCGAGGTACAGTGAAAATCTTTTGTTGCGTGCTAACCAGTCAGTAGAAAGATAATACATGATTACAATTGAGCTACCCACAGTGTAAGATACATGACAAAGGGAATAGCATTTAGTGCATGATAAAGTCAGTAAAGTCTGATTAAAGATAGTCAGAGGGTCTCCAATGAGGTAGATAGTAGCTCAGGACTGCTCTCTAGTTGTTGGTAGGATGGTTCAGTTACCTGATAACAGCTGGAAAGAAACTGGTGCTGAATCTGGAGGTGAGCGTTTTCACACTTGTACACCTCTTGCCTGATGGTAGAGTAGAGTTCCAGGCATCGGCAGCTGAAGACATAGCAGTCGAACGTAACACAATCAAGAGCAGCACAGACATGAGGGGGAGCGATGCCATGGAGAGAAGTTAGAAAATATGGATGGGAATTAAAAAAGAAAGTTGTTGCTTTGCCAGGAGCCCAAGCAGGTCACCAAGCACCAAGGGGTGTATTGGGCGAATGGTATTTAGGGCATGAGGGCATGGAGCAGAGTTGATGTTGTTTTGTGGTTGATTAAAAATTGGATGTTGGTGACAAGTACTTTGGAATTGATTGGTAGAAGTTTTCAGTAAGAGGTGAGCTGAGGGGAGTGACACAAGAGACTGCAGATGGTGGGACCTGGAGCAAAACACAAAGTGCTGGAGGAACTCAGTGGGTCAGGCAGCATTTGGGGAGAGTGTGGAGAGGCAACGTTTCGAGTCAGGACCTTTCTTCAGATTGAGGTAGATACAAGAATGATGCAAAATTACGGAGGTGGAAGTCAGCATTTGGCATGTTGATGTGCGTTTGTGGCCAGAAGCTTGTCTTGTGATTAATATGACACCAGCATTGTGAACAGTCTGGCTCAGTTCCAGAAATCTGCTAGCGAGAGGATAGAAATTGTTTTGTTTTTTTAGAGACACAGTGCGTAAACAGGCCCTTCAGCTCACCAGGTGCGCTCAGACCAGCAATCCCTGCACATTAACACCATCCTACACTCACAAGGGCCAATTTTTACATTTACCAAGCCAATTAACCTACAAACCTGTACGTCTTTGGAATGTGGGAGAAAGCCGAAGATCTCTGAGAAAACCCACACAGGTCACGGGGAGAACGTACAAACTCCGTACAGACAGCACCCATAGTCGGGATCAAACCCAGCTTGTCGACGCTGCAAGCGCTGTAAGGCAGTAAGTCTACCGCTGCGCCACTGTGCCGCCCACAAATTTAATACGGGAAGCAAAGCCCTTAAGCTTTGATCGTCCCAACATTTAGTTGGAAGGACAATGTGCATCCAGAACTGAGCGACAGACGAGAGATGATGGCTATGAACCCCCCCATGTGGAAGTCAAAGTATTGATAGTCCTAAGGGGCAGTGTCATGATAAACAAAAATGAAGAGAACCAGATACTAAATTCATGTTCACGTCACAAGAGCAGAATTAGGCCATTCGACTCATCAAGTCTACTTTGCCATTCAATCATGGCTGATCTATCTTTCACGCTCAATCCCATTCTTGTGCTTTCTCCCTGTAACCTTCGACACCCGTACTGATCAAGAACCTGACAATCTGTGCTTTAAAAATACTCAAAGACAACAGCAACGAGTCTATGTGAACGTGAAGGGAAATCAACTGCATGCAATTTCCTGGCTGCAAATGGATAGTTAATAATAGAACTGTGTAGGTACAGATATCCACACTGAGCCAATGTGAAGAGAGGCTGAAGGTGATCTAGCTAACTATGCCAGAGGCAGGAGGCAGCTCGTGAAGGAATGGTTTCCACCCAGTCCAATAAAATGTACCATGAATTGAAACATCATGACCCGAGTGTCATTTCAGTCATCTGACCTGGGCAGAGACTTGATAATTAGAAAAAGGAGAAGAAATGGAGGTAAGTTTCAATCTATGGATGTTACATTCAAGAGTCAAATGGGCTTTCAAATACTATCCTGTTCTGCTAAAAAAATCCAGCTCGCCCTAAATCCCGCTGCTTCTATACCAAATTACCAGGGACCATTATTATTATTATTATCCATCCATGAGCCTTGCATTTCTATTCTCTTCTGATCCAACATCAGATTAATATTAACATTTATGAACATTTATTAACTTACAGCTCCAGAGACCCAGGTTCGTTCCTGACCGCAGGTGCTGTCTGTGCCGTGTTTGTACGTTCTCCCTGCGACTGGTTTACCCCGGATGCGCCAGTTTCCTCCCATACACCAAAGACGTACAAATTTGTGCACTTTGGTAAAAATAAATGTTAAATTATCCCTAGTGTGTAGGATTGTGCTAGTGTAAGGGGATTACAGGTCAGCACGGAATCAGTGGGCTGAAGGGCCTGCTTTCTCGCTGTATCTCTAAATTAAACGAAAAATTTACATCCTTATATAAAGATATCTTTCCATGTCCTTATTCGTCCCTTTCCATGTAATAATCTTAAGACTTCCAATCCTCTGAATTCTTTAGACTAAGAGTTATACAACACAGAAACATGTCCTTCGGCCCATCTTTCCCATGCCGACCAATATGCCCAACTATGCAAGTCCCACACCTGCATTTGGCCCATATCCCTTTGAACCTTTCCTTTCCATGTCCAAACTCTGACCTTTTTGTAGAAACAAAGAACTGTGGATGCTAGTTTACCATGGAAAGACACAAAATGCTGCAGTAACTCAGCTGGTCAGGCAGCATCTCGAGAGAACATGGTTAGGTGACGTACCGGGCTGGGTCTCTTCTTCAGAAAGGTCCCGACACGAAACGTCACCAATTTACTCTGAGTTACTCCAGCACTTTGTGCCTGACCTTATTGTACACTCCGCATGATTCCCTGCACCATCAGCCATTAGGAGCAGCTTTTTTGTATCTACCTTACCCACACCAGGGATAATCCAGTCCATCTCCACCAAATGACAAGCTGATCAAGAAAACATCGAAATGGTCAAGCCTGAAGCTAACAAAAGCATGGGTTTGGATTTCAGTGGAGAAATGTATCATGTAAAAGATGGAATAGCTTATTGTAACACTGCTCACATCTAATCTTTTTTCAGCATCACCCCCAGACGTTCCCTCTGCTTCCCCATTAATGTGCATCATGTCGATGCTGTTCAGAACTGCAGACAATGTCAGGCTATGTCCCGTAAAGTTGTCCCAACAGCATTCCTTCCCTGGGCCTTCACACAAGGTAGAACCATTCTGACTGCTCCACCCCCTCCATTCCTCACCCCCTTCCACTCTATTTGTCAAACCTAAACTGTCTTTATAAATTATACTGCTTGAGTATGTGTAGGAAGGAACTGCAGATGCTGGTTTACACTGAAGATAAGACACAAAATGCTGGAGTAACTCAGCGGGACAGGCAGCATCTCTGGAGAGAAGGAATGGGTGAGATTTTGGGTCAATGCTCCAACTTTTTGGGTCTATCTAAGCCTAAATGAAGCATGTAATGATGCCAAAGTATGGTCTGAGAAATGATAGTTTTAAAAATGAACACAAGATGAGGAAAAAATAATAAAGAGATGAAAAGATTGGATTCTATATTTGTGTTAAAGTCAGAGTAAAGAGCCTGTCCCACTTAAAGTGGGCGTCATTTGCGCGTCTCACAGATGGCGCGCGAAGAATCTGTACATCCCAAAATCCTGAGGCGCCGCGCGCGACTGCGCGTCACTGCCTACGTCACCACGCACCATGCGCGCATCACGATGTGTGCGTCGTGACGCGTAAATTACTCGCAAATGACGCCCAAATGGGACAGGCCCTTAACTCCAGCATTTTGAGTCAATCCCTTGAATCAACTTTCTTATTCTTCTGAAGATGTAATGATCGTTTCCTGCAGGTTATTCCTTATCTCCCAGTCTCAGTGAATTGGAATCTGGACTAACCTGGTCCACATTAAAGCACCGCTCCCCTCCCTCCAGCTACAATTTACAAACTTCTAAAACAAGCACTAGGCGTCAGCTTATTGCTGCCTCCTTAACCTGATCCCACAACTGCACAAATACCACAGACACTAGAAATCTGAAACTCAAGCAGAAAACACTGGAAACAAGTAGACCAGTCCTCGTGGAAAGAAAGAGTTTCAGGTCAGTAAAGGGCCTGTCCCACTTGGGCATCATTTACGCCACAGGCCGGTAGTGACTGACGTACGACTGTCGGGCGAAAATCTTCTAGCAGTATGACAGTTGCGCGCCAAGTGCTCTTGAGGGCCCTGCTTCTTTTGGGAGCCATTTGCGATGTTGTTCGTACTTAGTCTGATCTCCGTGGCAAGGATTTTCCCAGTGAAAAATTTTCAAAACTACGCGCTCTTTATATCTGGATGGTCACGTGGTGCGGCGCTCAAATGACGCGCGAATAACCATATAACCATATAACAATTACAGCACGGAAACAGGCCATCTCGGCCCTACAAGTCCGCGCCGAACAATTTTTTTCCCTTAGTCCCACCTGCCTGCACTCATACCATAACCCTCCATTCCCTTCTCATCCATATGCCTATCCAATTTATTCTTAAGTGATACCAACGAACCTGCCGCCACCACTTCCACTGGAAGCTCATTCCACATCGCTACCACTCTCTGAGTAAAGAAGTTCCCCCTCATGTTACCCCTAAACTTCTGTCCCTTAATTCTGAAGTCATGTCCTCTTGTTTGAATCTTCCCTATTCTCAAAGGGAAAAGCTTGATCACATCAACTCTGTCTATCCCTCTCATCATTTTAAAGACCTCTATCAAGTCCCCCCTTAACCTTCTGCGCTCCAGAGAATAAAGACCTAACTTATTCAACCTATCTCTGTAACTTAGTTGTTGAAACCCAGGCAAGATTCTAGTAAATCTCCTCTGTACTCTCTCTATTTTGTTGACATCCTTCCTATAATTGGGCGACCAAAATTGTACACCATACTCCAGATTTGGTCTCACCAATGCCCTGTACAATTTTAACATTACATCCCAGCTTCTATACTCAATGCTCTGATTTATAAAGGCTAGCATACTAAAAGCTTTCTTTACCACCCTATCTATATGAGATTCCACCTTCAAGGAACTATGCACGGTTATTCCCAGATCCCTCTGTTCAACTGTATTCTTCAATTCCCTACCATTTATCATGTACGTCCTATTTTGATTTGTCCTGCCAAGGTGTAACACCTCACATTTATCAGCATTAAACTCCATCTGCCATCTTTCAGCCCATTTTTCCAAATGGCCTAAATCACTCTGTAGACTTTGGAAATCCTCTTCATTATCCACAACACCCCCTATCTTGGTATCATCTGCATACTTACTAATCCAATTTACCACCCCTTCATCCAGATCATTGATGTACATGACAAACAACAAAGGACCCAACACAGATCCCTGAGGCACCCCACTAGTCACCTGCCTCCAACCCGACAAACAGCCATCCACCATTACCCTCTGGCTTCTCCCATTCAGCCACTGCTGAATCCATCTTGCTATTCCTGCATTTATACCCAACAGTTTAACCTTCTTAACCAACCTTCCATGAGGAACCTTGTCAAAGGCCTTACTAAAGTCCATATAGACAACATCCACTGCTTTACCCTCGTCAATTTCCCTAGTAACCTCTTCAAAAAATTCAAGAAGATTAGTCAAACATGACCTTCCAGGCACAAATCCATGTTGACTGTTCCTAATCAGACCCTGTTTATCCAGATGCTTATATACATTATCTCTAAGTATGACGCGAATGACGCGCCAACGGCATAGGGCAGCGCATGGTTACGGACGTTGATGCACGGTGACACATAATAAATTAGCACAGGCAATGTTCGTGCGTCACCGTGCATAACCATGCGTCACCACGCGCTACACGTACGCCATCAGTACGCCAGCGTGCGCAAGGGATACGTCACACAGGTGGCACGCGTGGATTTTGGGCATTACAAAATCCTGGGGCACCGCGCGTTACCGCGCGTCACTGCATACGCAACCACACGCCACAACGCGCAACCAATTTTTAGGATGCCGCGTAAATTATGCCCAAGTGAGACTGGCCCTTAACTGTTCACCAGTTCTGATGAAACGTCATCGAGTTAAACCGTGGCCTCCAGATATATTTTCAGCAATTCTACTTTTAACGTTTCGCTCAGCATGGTGGGTGCCTCACCTACCACAAAATAAGCCCGTCATACTTTGGTAGAGAGAAGAAACAATATAGACAGCAACAGGCGGATCTGTCTGCACGTTCACAGATCAGTGAAGATGCCAGAACACATTGATTTATAACCCTCCCTTTCCTACGTATTCATGTGCACGTCTCTTAAAAGCCACGATCATGTTTGCCTCCACCATTGTGTATAATAATCCAGCTCCACACATCTTCTTTAAACTTTGCCCCACTCACATTAAAGCTATGACTGTAGTCCTTGACATTTCCACCCTGAGGAAAAAAGGTTCCGATTATCTTTGCTTCTGGTAATTTTAAATACTTCTATCAGGTCTCCCATCAGCCTGCGAAAAAGAAATACAAGTCTGTCCAATCTCTCCTTACACGCTCTAATCCACGCAGCATTCTGGTCAACCTCTTCTGCACAAGTTTCCACATTCTTCCTGTAATGGGGTGACCAGAACTGCACACGTGGAGACAGCAATCACAAACCAGAAAGGTTTATGGACTTTGTAAGAAGAAATCACAATTTATGTTCGCTGAATGCTATTCAAGTTTATAAATTAACTGACAAAGGTGTTATGGATCAATGAATTGTCACAGGCTGCTACAGTGTTTAACAAGTTCAGAATAATGCACATTACCCAAAAAGGTCACCTGTATACTTGCAGCTCTGAAACACAGGTTAAAGCATTTCATACGCAGTGGCGCAGTGGTAGAGTTGCTGCTTCACAGCGCCAGAGTCCCGAGTTCGTTCCTGACAACGGGTGCTGTCTGTACGGAGTTTGTACATTCTCCGTGACTGTGTGTGTGTTTTCTCCGGGTGCTCCGGTTTCCTCCAACACTCCAAAGACGTACAGGTTTGTAGGATAATTGGCTTTGGTAAAATTGTCGTGTAGGATAGTGCTAATGTACGGGGTGATCGCTGTTCGCCGAGGACTCTGTGCGACGTAAAGCCCGTTTCCGCGCTGTATCACCGAAGTCTAAAGTCAAAAAGATAGGAAACACCACAGACCGAGTGCTGAAGCTTTGGAAAGGGAGGCAGTGGGTGATGGTTGTGGAAAGGAGAAAGGGATCTGTATACAGTCTATACGGCAGACAGAATTCCTGATTCACCCTTTTCAGTGGCTGGAGCTAGAAACTCTGGCAGACGAGGGCATTTTATTGCCATGATCAGTGTGCCAATGTAACAACACTAATTTGCATCAATGTCAAGAGACTGAATGACTCTCTTTTTGCAAACACC
The DNA here is from genome assembly GCF_010909765.2 of Amblyraja radiata. Classification (NCBI taxonomy): domain Eukaryota; kingdom Metazoa; phylum Chordata; class Chondrichthyes; order Rajiformes; family Rajidae; genus Amblyraja; species Amblyraja radiata. Next base: position 12,684,024 of record NC_045993.1, read on the forward strand.
CCCTCCCTGCTCCAGAGCAATTCCCGGCACCACGTTCTGCTCAATCTGTGTTAATGCATCATAGAGCGCTCAACATGTAGGATCATTTTCCAGGTGTGGCAATGTGGAGAGGCGCAAGAAGTTTATTTTAATTGGTTTTCTCCCTCTTTAACTCACTTTTGCAGTTTCCCAACAGATTGACCAAGAGCAGTGATTCATGAAGGGCACTCTTCATTTGAACATTGACAAATGGGGCTAGGTATCTTATCTTAACTGCCACAAGAGGACTTGGTTTAGAATAGGGATACAGTGCGGAAACAGGATCTTCGGCCCACCGAGTCCTAACACTATCCTACACACACTAGGAACAATTTACAATGTTACCAAGCCAATTAACCTACAAACCGGTGTGTCTTTGGAGTGTGGGAGGAAATTGGAGCACTGAAACTGGAGAACAACCAGGCAGGTCACGGGGAGAACGTACAAACTCCACACAGACAGTCCCCGTAGTCAGGATCGAACCCAGTGCCCTGGCGCTGTGAGGCAGCAACTTTACCGCTGCCTCACCGTGCCGCCCTGTTTAGCTGTTTGAAGTCAACCAAATGTGGGAAAACAGCTGGAGTCAATTGAATCAACCCAGAATTGCTAAAGAACAACAACCCACAGGGAAGCAAGAGGCAAGTAAAACTGTTACTCAAACATCGCACCAACACGACGAAGCAGGTGCTATAACAACATTTAAAGACATTTGGACAGGTACTTGGAGAGGAAAGGCTTAGAGGGATATCGGGCAAACGTGGCAGGTGGGATGAGTGTAGATGGGGCATCGAGTCAGCATAGGCAAGTTGGGCCGAAAGGGCTGATTCCGTACTGTATAACTCTATCCCTTCACTGTGCTCTCAAACACAGATGCTCGAGGGACAACCCTGCTAACAAACCCAAAAGCTGCTATACTCTCACAACTCTCACTGTCTGAAGAAAGGTTCAGACCCGAAACTTCACCTATTCCTTTTCTTCAGTGTGCTAGCTAACCCGCTGATTTACTCCAGCACTTTGTATCTGTAATCTCACAACAGGCAGGTTTTCACAGAAGGGGCGACTGCACCATCTTTTCAGTGAGCACTCAGGAGTGAAGCCATTTCCTCAGAGCATCAGAAGGCAGAGGCAACGTGCACTGACCTCACTCGTGCCTGTGTGGTCATGTGGAGCACAGTCAGGGTGCTGTCACTCTCCAACATAACCTGCATGAAAACCTGGCAGCTCATTAATCTAGCAACAGGACACTTCCCTGTGAACCTTGGAGATCACATCAACCACCCACAGAGTTCTGTCCTGGAACTGCCCTCCTCAAGTGAACTCTCTCCTGTACACTAATATCTGCTAATGACAGCCTCGGATGACCAGGGGAACAAACTGTAAGATGCTGATCCTTTTGTCTATCTTCCGTAAATGACAGCATCTGCAGTTCCTTTCGACCAATATTGAAAAACACTGATAGAAAAGCCATATCCTTTGGAAGTTTTATTTTGTGAAACAAAGGCTTCAACAATTATTCTCTTGCTGACTATTTCAGCCTTCATTCTGAATAATGTGAAAGCATGGGATGCAAAACGTTCTGTGGTGGGACACTCACACAGGCTCCTTCATGAAAAATACCGTGGCAACACGGTGCCCTGACTCACTGACAAACACTCTCACAACGTCTGATCTAAGGGCCAGAGTTCTAGGGAGAGGTTGGACAGACTCAGACTTCATTCAGTTTAGTTTATTGTTACGTGCACCGAGGTACAGTGAAAAGCTTTTGCTGCGTGAGCAGCAAGACAAGACATGATTACAATCGAGTCATTTGCAGCGTACAGATACATGATCAGGGAATAACGTTGGGGTGGGAGATTGCAACCTTCACGTGGTCCGCCCTGTTTCGACAAATGCAATCAACCCGGTGTGCACAGTCAAATAAGATCAAATAGAACAAGTTGTCCTACAACTTTAGGCTGTGCACGCCATACGCAAGAAGAAGAAGAAGGGAATAACGTTTAGTGCCAGGTAAAGCCAGCAATCATTCTTTGATGAGCAGAGGGGTGTATAAAATCATGACAGACATAGACTGGGTAAATGCAGTATTTTTTCCTTAGGTAGGGTAATCACAAACAAGAGGGCTTAATTTTGAGGTGAGAAGGGAAAGATTTTACAGGAACCCACAAGTTAAACTTTGTCACTCAGAGGATGGTGGGTTTACTGAACAAGCAGAGAGGAGGTAGTTGAGACAAATACTTTAACAGCTTTTAAATTTGGAAAGATATGTTAAAAGAAAGGTTCAGAGGGATATGGGTCAAGCCTAGGCAAATGGGGCTAGCTTAGAATAGGCATTTGGACAGCACTGAAGCTCTGACACAGATGTGCTAGCCCACAATGAACATCATAAGAACATAGGAAAAGCTAATCACCAGCTGATGTCAAAGTGCCTTATAAACCCACGCATCTGTCCAAAATCCCACCTCTCCCAGAACACACGCTAATGATCACACCAATCACCCTGAGCAATGAGGAACTGCAGGTGCTGGTGTTACTAAACACTTTAACTCCCCTTCCTATTCCCACACTGACCTTTCTGTCCTGAGCCTCCTTCACTGTCAGAGTGAGGCCCAATGCAAATTGGAGGAACAACACCTCATATTTTGCTTGAACATCTTACACCCCAGCGGTATGAATATTGACTTATCTAACTCGTAACCCTTGTTTTCCCTCTCTCTCATCCCTCCCCTATCCTTGTCCTCCAACTAGTTTGACTGTCCTCCTGATTAAATGTTATCTTTGTATACCTCGCTGTCACCTTCCCCTAGCTAACAATGATCTCTTCTACATCTTCCTTGACCTTTGTCCTTTGATGTCTCGTTTTCACACTGTACCCTTCCATATCTGTGTCTCCCTCTCCACTGACACTCAGTCTGAAGAAGGGTCTCGACCCGAAACGTCACCCATTCCTTCTATCCAGAGATGCTGCCTGACCCGCTGAGTTACTCCAGCATTTTGTGTCTAACCTGAGCAAATGGCCCAGGGTTTAATTGACAAGGAAAAGACAGACAATCCTCAGACACTTGACGACAGGCTCCAAAGTCGCGACCACTTTCTCCACAAGATGACCCAAAATGTGATGACTTGTTTCCTTGATACTGAATGACTGCTTCATTTGCCATAACCTGCTGCACCTCTGCTCAAACATAACCTGCAGGTATAACCAATGTCCCTTTGTTGTTAACCAGCAGAGGCACCCTCCCCTCATTCACCTCACCCCCCTCCCCCCACTTCCCTCGTCCTCATACCTCATTTCCCAGCCATTGCATCCCTCTGACCCACCTGCCCTGTCACTCACCCCCAGCCCCCTCACACCCAATATATTACACCCTCCAGTCTCCCAAGCCCGTCCGCCCCTCACTTCCGTCTCCCAATCTCACTCACCCTCTCCCTCCTCCTCACTCCCCCTCCCCCTCCTCCTCACTCCCCCTCCCCCTCACTCCCCCTCTCCCTCCTCCTCACTCCCCCTCTCCCTCCTCCTCACTCCCCCTCCCCCTCTCCCTCCTCCTCACTCCCCCTCTCCCTCCTCCTCACCCTCCCCCTCCTCCTCACTCCCCCTCTCCCTCCTCCTCACTCCCCCTCACTCACCCTCCTCCTCACTCCCCCTCTCCCTCCTCCTCACTCCCCCTCTCCCACCCCCTCCTCCTCACTCCCTCTCCCTCCTCCTCACTCCCCCTCTCACCTCCCTCCTCCTCACTCCCCCTCCCCCTCTCACTCCTCCTCACCCTCCCCCTCACTCCCCTACCCTCACTCACTCTCCCGTCCTCACTCATTCCCTCTCAACTTGCCCTCATGTCCCCCTCCCTCACACACCCTCTACCCTCACTCACTCCCCCCTCTCACCCCATCCCCCTCACTCACTACCCCTCCCCTCACTCACTCCCGTCCCCTCCTGTCCAGCACCGCCGCCCCACCCGGACGCTCCGAGCGGCCGCTGTCCTCCATCTCCCCCCCCCGGACACTCACATGAGGTCAGGCCGGTGGCGGTGTATGATGGCGCAGAAGGCGAGCCCGTCCCTGAAGCTGGAGCTCATATTCTTCACCTCTACCCCGGGGTAGCCTTCGGCCTGCCGCCGGGCCCACTCCTGCAGCGCACGGGTCGCCATGGAAGCGGCTTCGGAGCCTCGCTCAGCGGCGCCCGACCCCACTTCCGGTGCCCGCCGCACCACGTGACGTACCGCCAGAGCGCCTCCCACCCGCCCCCTGTGGTCCCGCCCGGTACTGCAGCGTCAGCGCCCCTCGCGGCCCCATCCGGTACTGCAGCGCCAGCGCCCCTCGCGGCCCCGCCCGGTACTGCAGCGCCAGCGCCCCTCGCGGCTCCACTCGGTACTGCAGCGCCCCTCGCGGCCCCGCCCGGTACTGCAGCGCAAGCGCCCCTCGCGGTTCCACGCGGTACTGCAGCGCCCCTCGCGGCCTCGCCCGGTACTGCAGCACCAGCGCCCCTCGCGGCCCCACCCGGTACTGCAGCGCCAGCGCCCCACGCGGCCCCACCCGGTACTGCAGCGCCAGCGCCCCTCGTGGCCCCACCCGGTACTGCAGCGCCAGCGCCCCTCGCGGCCCCACCCGGTACTGCAGCGCCCCTCCTCCTCCATGGCAACACGCGGAACTGCAACTCCCTCCACACAGTGTTGTTCTGTTGCAACGCCTCTGGTTGTGAATGGATTTCCAAACCATAAACACCCCGCTTCTTGTAAAGACTGTCCTCCACTCTCAATTTCCCCATCTCCGCTGCATCTGCTCCCAAGATGAGACTTTCCATTGTAGGACAGCGGAGATGTCCACTTTCTTTAGTAAACAGTGGCAAAGCTGATAGAGTTGCTGCCTCACCGCGTCAAAGACCCGGGTTCGATCCTGACCACAGGTGCTGTCTGTGTGGAGTTTCCACCACGTTCCCCCTGTGACCTTGTGAGTTTTCTGCGGGTGCCCAGACTTTATCTCACAGTCCAAAGGTATGCAGGTTTAGACAATAGACAATAGACAATAGGTGCAGGAGTAGGCAACTCGGCCCTTCGTGCCAGCACCGCCATTCAATGTGATCATAGCTGATCATCCCCAATCAGTACCCCGTTCCTGCCTTCTCCCCATAGCCCCTGACTCCGCTGTCTTTAAGAGCCCTATCTAGCTCTCTCTTGAAAATATCGAGCGAACCGGCCTCCACCGCCCTCTGAGGCAGAGAATTCCACAGACTCACAACTCTCTGTTTGAAAAAGTGTTTCCTCGTCTCCGTTCTAAATGGCTACCCCTTATTCTTAAACTATGGCCCCTGGTTCTGGACTCCCCCAACATCGGGAACATGTTTCCTGCCTCGCGCGTGCCCAAACCCTTAACAATCTTATATATTTCAATAAGATCCCCTCTCATCCTTCTAAACTCCAGAGTGTACAAGCCCAGCCGCTCCATTCTCTCAGCATATGACAGTCCCGCCATCCCGGGAATTAACCTTGTAAACCTACGCTGCACTCCCTCAATAGCAAGAATGTCCTTCCTCAAATTAGGGGACCAAACCTGCACACAATTCTCCAGGTGTGGTCTCTCTAGGGCCCTGTACAACTGCAGAAGGACCTCTTTGCTCCTATACTCGACTCCTCTTGTTATTAAAGGCCAACATGCCATTCGCTTTCTTCACTGCCTGCTGTACCTGCATGCTTACTTTCATAGACTGATGAACAAGGACCCCCAGATCCCGTTGTACTTCCCCTTTTCCCAATTTGACACCATTTAGATAGTAATCTGCCTTCCTGTTTTTGATACCAAAGTGGATAACCTCACATTTATATGTTATTTGGCCTCGTAAATTATCCCTCATGTGTCGGGATTGGATGGGAAAGTGGGAAATATAGAGCTAGTGTGAACAGGCTCTACGTTCTCTACGGTGGGCTGAAGGGCCTGTTTCCATGCTGTATCTCTGAACTGAACTAAACGTGGTTTCCCTGCTGCTGTCATAGATGAATCCCTCACCCGTATCTTCTCCGTGTTCTGTAGTTCTAATCTCTCCCTCCTGCCCATTCAGAACAAGGATAGAGTTCCTCCAGCCTCCACGTCCAAGACATCATTCGTCAACATTTCCGCCATCTTCAACGTGCTCCCGCCACCAGTCACATCTTCCCATCCCCACCTCCTTCCACCTTGACCACTCCCTGTACAACTCCTTAATTCACTTAGTTACTTCACACCCAAATCACCCACTCCTCAGGTACGTTCCCCTGCAAACACAGGAGATGTACCACTCATTCCACACTTCCTCCCTCAAATCCACCATTTTTGATGTGGCCCCAGCGGTCCTTTTAGGTAAGAAAGAGGTTCACGTATTGTATTGTATTGTATTGTATTCAAATTTATTGTCATTGTCTCAGTTAGAGACAACAAAATGAATTTCCCTTACAGGCAGTATCATAAAAATAAAAATAAATAAATAATAATAAATAATAAAACATATTAAAAATAAAATAGAATTTAAAAAAAAGCACAAACACTGAAAGTCCACGACACAACATAACACAGTGGCACCAAGGTGAGGAAGGCACCATAGTCCAGCCAGCCTCCCCTCCGTTCTTCCCAGATGTTCACTCGTGGTCGCGGCCTTCCTAGCACCCGCAGTCGCCGCCCTGGGTGGCCCGATGTTCAGGCCCTCACGCCGGGCTGGTGGAACGCCGACGCCGAACCCCGACGGTGAACATCCTCCTCCTCAGCGGCCCGGACCTCCTGATCAGCCGCCTCCCACAGCCGGAGTCCGCAGCTCCCGAGTCCGCAGCTCCCGAGTCCGCAGCTCCCGAGTCCGCAGCTCCCGAGTCCGCAGCTCCCGAGTCCGCAGCTCCCGAGTCCGCAGCTCCCGAGTCCGCAGCTCCCGAGTCCGCAGCTCCCGAGTCCGCAGCTCCCGAGTCCGCAGCGGCCGAGCCGGGCAGAGTCGCAGGACCCCGTGCTGTCCATCAGCGCCGCCCGCGTTGGGAGCTCCGCAAACCGCAGCTCCATGATGTTGGTGCCGCAGGTCCAGCACTCCGGGCTCCAGACGGCGATCCCCGGTAAGGCATCGCCAGCCCCGCGATGTTACAGCGCTGTCCCGCCGCTGCTGGAGCTCTGGTCGATCCCGGCAGGAAAGGCCACGCCAATCCAGTAGGTAGGCCGCTGGGGAGGGGGGGGGGGGGCGAGGACGCGACTCGAATTATAGTCGCGTCTTCACCAGGAAGCGGCTGAAGGACGGTATCCCCCGCACCGTACCCTCTTCCCCCACATCAAAACACAAAAAAACCACAAAAAAACACACTTTTACATAACTAAATAAACAAAAAAAACAAAAAGATACCGGGCTGTAGGTGGAGGCTGCTGGCACCAGCGCCACCGGAAGTACCTCTTTAGGTACTGGATGGGAAAGTGGGAAATATAGAACTAGTGTGAACAGGCTCTACGTTCTCTACGGTGGGCTGAAGGGCCTGTTTCCATGCTGTATCTCTGAACTGAATTAAACGTGGTTTCCCTGCTGCTGTCATAGATGGATCCCTCACCTAACGTGCCTCCTCTAACATAGAAACATAGAAATTAGGTGCAGGAGTAGGCCATTCGGCCCTTCGAGCCTGCACCGCCATTCAATATGATCATGGCTGATCATCCAACTCAGTATCCCGTACCTGCCTTCTCTCCATACCCTGATCCCCTTAGCCACAAGGGCCACATCTAACTCCCTCTTAAATATAGCCAATGAACTGGCCTCGACTACCCTCTGTGGCAGGGAGTTCCAGAGATTCACCACTCTCTGTGTGAAAAAAGTTCTTCTCATCTCGGTTTTAAAGGATTTCCCCCTTATCCTTAAGCTGTGACCCCTTGTCCTGGACTTCCCCAACATCGGGAGCAATCTTCCTGCATCTAGCCTGTCCAACCCCTTAAGAATTTTGTAAGTTTCTATAAGATCCCCTCTCAATCTCCTAAATTCTAGAGAGTATAAACCAAGTCTATCCAGTCTTTCTTCATAAGACAGTCCTGACATCCCAGGAATCAGTCTGGTGAACCTTCTCTGCACTCCCTCTATGGCAATAATGTCCTTCCTCAGATTTGGAGACCAAAACTGTACGCAATACTCCAGGTGTGGTCTCACCAAGACCCTGTACAACTGCAGTAGAACCTCCCTGCTCCTATACTCAAATCCTTTTGCTATGAAAGCTAACATACCATTCGCTTTCTTCACTGCCTGCTGCACCTGCATGCCCACTTTCAATGACTGGTGTACCATGACACCCAGGTCTCGTTGCATCTCCCCTTTTCCTAGTCGGCCACCATTTAGATAATAGTCTGCTTTCCTGTTTTTGCCACCAAAATGGATAACCTCACATTTATCCACATTATACTGCATCTGCCAAACATTTGCCCACTCACCCAGCCTATCCAAGTCACCTTGCAGTCTCCTAGCATCCTCCTCACAGCTAACACTGCCCCCCAGCTTAGTGTCATCCGCAAACTTGGAGATATTGCCTTCAATTCCCTCATCCAGATCATTAATATATATTGTAAATAGCTGGGGTCCCAGCACTGAGCCTTGCGGTACCCCACTAGTCACTGCCCGCCATTGTGAAAAGGACCAGTTTACTCCTACTCTTTGCTTACTGTTTGCCAGCCAGTTCTCTATCCACATCAATACTGAATCCCCAATGCCGTGTGCTTTAAGTTTGTAAACTAATCTCTTATGTGGGACCTTGTCGAAAGCCTTCTGGAAGTCCAGATACACCACATCCACTGGTTCTCCCCTATCCATGCTACTAGTTACATCCTCGAAAAATTCTATAAGATTCGATTTACCTTTTGTAAATCCATGCTGACTTTGTCCAATGATTTCACCACTTTCCAAATGTGCTGCTATCCCATCTTTAATAACTGACTCTAGCAGTTTCCCCACTACCGATGTTAGACTAACTGGTCTGTAATTCCCCGTTTTCTCTCTCCCTCCCTTCTTAAAAAGTGGGGTTACGTTTGCTACCCGCCAATCCTCAGGAACTACTCCAGAATCTAAAGAGTTTTGAAAGATTATTACTAATGCATCCACTATTTCTGGAGCTACTTCCTTAAGTACTCTGGGATGCAGCCTATCTGGCCCTGGGGATTTATCGGCCTTTAATCCATTCAATTTACCCAACACCACTTCCCGGCTAACCTGGATTTCACTCAATTCCTCCAACTCCTTTGACCCGCGGTCCCCTGCTATTTCCGGCAGATTATTTATGTCTTCCTTAGTGAAGACGGAACCAAAGTAGTTATTCAATTGGTCCGCCATATCCTTGTTCCCCATGATCAACTCACCTGTTTCTGACTGCAAGGGACCTACATTTGTTTTAACTAATCTCTTTCTTTTCACATATCTATAAAAACTTTTGCAGTCAGTTTTTATGTTCCCTGCCAGTTTTCTTTCATAATCTATTTTTCCTTTCCTAATTAAGCCCTTTGTCCTCCTCTGCTGGTCTCTGAATTTCTCCCAGTCCTCCGGTATGCTGCTTTTTCTGGCTAATTTGTACGCATCATCCTTCGCTTTGATACTATCCCTGATTTCCCTTGTTATCCACGGATGCACTACCTTCCCTGATTTATTCTTTTGCCAAACTGGGATGAACAATTTTTGTAGTTCATCCATGCAGTCTTTAAATGTCTTCCATTGCATATCCACCGTCAACCCTTTTAGAATTAATTGCCAGTCAATCTTGGCCAATTCATGTCTCATACCCTCAAAGTTACCTTTCTTTAAGTTCAGAACCATTGTTTCTAAATTAACAATGTCACTCTCCATCCTAATGAAGAACTCAACCATATTATGGTCACTCTTGCCCAAGGGGGCACGTACAACAAGACTGCTAACTAACCCTTCCTCATTACTCAATACCCAGTCTAAAATAGCCTGCTCTCTCGTTGGTTCCTCTACATGTTGATTTAGATAACTATCCCGCATACATTCCAAAAAATCCTCTTCCTCAGCACCCCTGCCAATTTGATTCACCCAATCTATATGTAGATTGAAGTCACCCATTATAACGGTTTTGCCTTTGTCGCACGCATTTCTAATTTCCTGTTTGATACCATCTCCAACTTCACTACTACTGTTAGGTGGCCTGTACACAACACCCACCAGCGTTTTCTGCCCCTTAGTGTTTCGCAGCTCTACCCATACCGATTCCACATCCTGCAAACTAATGTCCTTCCTTTCCATTGCGTTAATCTCCTCTCTAATCAGCAACGCTACCCCACCTCCTTTTCCTTTCTCTCTATCCCTCCTGAATATTGAATATCCCTGGATGTTCAGCTCCCAGCCTTGGTCACCCTGGAGCCATGTCTCCGTGATCCCAACTATATCATAGTCATTAATAGCTATCTGCACATTCAACTCATCCACCTTATTACGAATGCTCCTTGCATTGAGACACAAAGCCTTCAGGCTTGTTTTTACAACACTCTTACCCCTTATACAATTTTGTTGAAAAGTGGCCCTTTTTGATTTTTGCCCTGGATTTTCCAGCCTGCCACTTTTACTTTTCACCTTGCTACCTATTGCTTCTGCCCTCATTTTACACCCCTCTGTCTCTACGCTCACACATTTAAGAAACCCTTTCCCTTTAACTCCATCCTCCACTAGCCCATTCGACACCCCACCCCCCTTATTCAGTTTAAAACCACCTCATCTAAGTTCATGTTCATAAGTTCTAGGAGCAGAATTAGGCCATTCAGCCCATCAAATCTACCTCCGTCTTAAAAATATTCATAGGCCTCCACAGCCTAAAGAAATTCCTTCTCATTTCCTTTCTCTGTCTGAGGCTATGTCCTGTGGTCCTAGACTCTCCCATTAGTAAAAACATACTCTCCATGTATTTTCCACATTCACTCTATCCATGCCTTTCACTAATTGTTAAGTTTCAATGAGGTCCCCCCCCCCATCCTTCTAAACTCCAGTGAGGACAGGCCCAGTGCCGTCAAACACTCATCATATGTTAACCTTGGGATCGTTTTTGTAAACCTCCTCTGGACTCTCTCCAATGCCAACACATGCTTCCTCAGATATGGGGCCTAAAACTGCTCACACTACTCCAAATGCAGCCTGACCATTGCCTTCTAAAGCCTCAGCATTACATTCCTGTTATTTTGTATTCTAACCCTCTTGAAATAAATGCTAGCACTCATACATCTACTGCATCCATGGCCGTCCGAAGGGGCGGTGCGTTGGGTGCGACCGCACCCCCCTTTTTTTCCCTTAAGAAAAAAGTCACAAAAAAAACAAAAAAAATCAAAAAAAAAAATCAACTTTTCCATTTTGGAAACGGCCAGTTCTCTGTTCTCTCGTCCCCGGGCGGGAGTGGCTGAATCTGAACCCACGGCTGTAACCCCAACACCAGTCGCCGCTGCGGCGGAGCCTGCTCCCCTAGCCTCCCCCCGCCGCTGGGGCCCAAGCCATCTTCCCCCCACACCACCCCCGCTGACCCCCGCTGGGCCCACGCCACCCCCGCTGGGCCCACGCCACCTCTGCTGGGCCCACGCCACCCCCGCTGGGCCCACGCCACCCCCGCCGGGCCCACGCCACCCCTGCTGAACCCCGCTGGGTCCACGCCACTTTCGCTGACCCCTGCTGGGCCCACGCCACCCCCGCTTGGTCTACGCCATCCCCGCTTGGCTCACGCCACCACGGCTGGGCCCACGCCACCCCCTCTGACCCCCGCTGGGTCCACGTCACCCTCGCTGACCCCCGCTAGGCCCACGTGACCCCTGCAGGGTCCACGCCACCCCCGTTGGGTCTACGCCAACCTCGCTGGGTTCACACCACCTCCGCTGGGTCTACGCCACCCCCGCTGGGCTCACGCCACCCTGCTGGGCCTACGCCACCCCCACTGACACCCGCTGGGTCCCCGCCACCCCCATGGGACTCACGCCACCTTCATCCCCCCGCCCGCTGGGCCCGCGCCACCTTCATCTTCACCCCCCGCAAGAAAGTGGGGGGATGTGAGAGGGGGGAGGGGGAGAGAGATAGGGGAAGGGAGAGGAGAGAGAGATGGGGAGGGGAGAGGGAAAGGGGGATTATCTTAAGTGAGATTGCAAAATTAAGGTAGGTTTTAGAGCTATTATATTTTCTCCTCCATATGAATAATATTAAACAATATCAAATAATATCAAACAATTGGAACTGCTTTCTTTGATAACAATACTGAAAAATATGAATTCCATAGTTTGTGATAAATACACATTTTAATGGGATCATTATATACAGATGTAACATTTCCATTTTGAGATCGGGGGGAGGGGGGATGCTGGCGGCAAATATGCGTCAAGCCGATAGCCTAATCGTTAAAGAGTTAAAAGATAGCCTAAGAGCTGAGAAGAGGAATCAGAGCTGCCAAGGAAAGATACTCTGAGAAGTTGAGGAGCAAGTTCTCAGCTAATGACTCTTCTTCAGTTTGGAAGGGCATGCAAGAAATCACCAGCTATAAGAGGAAAGCCCCCCGCTCTTTGGACAATCGTCAGCTGACGAACTACCTGAATGAGTTTTACTGCAGGTTTGAAAATCAGAAACGTAACCCTGGTACCCCCTCCCCAACAAACACAGCCAGACCCCAGTCTGCAAAGAATGGACCCTGCACCCTCTCCTTCCCATTCACCACTTCACACCTACTTCAGGCAAGACTCCAGTATGAAAAGAGTGGACCCTTTCCCACCCCAACCAACACTTCACACCCACTCACAGCCTGACCTCAGTCTGCAAAGACTGGGCCCTTCTACACCCACCCAACTCCAATCACCACTTCACACCCAATGACTGCACCTCCACAGACACCTCTGTCAAGCTTCTCAAGTTTGCGGATGACACAACCCTGATTGGACTGATCCAGGATGGGGATCTCTGTACTCTTTTCAGTTTAACATCTTTCCTATAACATGGTGCCCAGAACTGAACACAATATTCTAAATGCGGTCTCACCAACGTCTTATACAACTGCTACATGACCTCCCAATCTCTATACCCAATACTCTGACTGATGAGGGCCAAAGTGCCAAAATACTTTTTTGACCACCTGATATACCTGCGACACGACCTTCAAGGAACCATGCAACCATCAACCATTCCTCTGCCCACCTGGCTAATTGATCCAGATCCTGCTGCAATCTTTCACAACCATCTTCACTATCTGCAAAACCACTCACTTCTGTATCATCAGCAAACTTACTAATCTTGCCCTGTTCTGTGACGTTTCACAGAGTGCTGGAGTAACTCAGCGGGTCAGGCTGAGTATAGAAGTTGGGAGGTCATGTTGCAGTTGCATAAGAAGTTGGTGAGGCCGCATTCAGAGTATTGTGTTCAGTTCTGGGCACCATGTTATAGGAAAGATGTCATCAAACTGGAAAGGGTACAGTGAAGATTTATGAGGGTGTTGCCAGGACTAGAGGGCCAGAGCTATAGGGAGAGGTTGAGTAGGCTGGGACTCTATTTCATGGAGCACAGGAGGCTGAGGGATGATCTAATAGAGGTGTATAAAATCATGATTTGAATAGATATGGTTGAGTCTTTTGCCCAGGGTAAGTGAATCGAGGAGCAGAGGACATAAGTTTAAGGTGAAGGGCAAAAGATTTAATAGGAATCTGTGGGGTATGTTTTTCACACAAAGGGTGGTAGGTGTATGGAACAAGCTGCCAGAGGAGGTAGTTGAGGCAGGGACTATTGCAACATTTAAGAAACAGTTACACCGGTACATGGATAGGACAGGTTCGGAGGGATATGGATCAAACGTGGGCAGGTGGGACTAGTGCAGATGAACATGCTGGGCCGAAGAGTCTATGACTCTATCTTTCCCTCTCAAACCCATTCTCCTGCCTTCTCCCCATTACCTCTGACACCCGTATCAATCAAGAATCTATCAATCTCCCCCTGAAAAATGTCCATTGACTTGACCTCCACAGCTGTCTGTGGCAATGAATTCCACAGTTCACCACCCTCTGACTTAAGAAATTCCTGCTTATCTCCTTCCTAAAGGAATGTCTTTTAATTCTGAGGCTGTGGCCACTGGTCCTAGACTCTCCCACTAGTGGAAACATCCTCTCCAAATCCACTCCATCCAAGTTTTTACCAGGCTGGGACAGACGGCAACAGCTTCACACTGTGTCCCAAAGCTTGTGTCCTGTCTTGCATCACCCAAGGCAGCGGAGACGTTATAGGAGAGGGCAAGCACCGTAACAAAGTAGCTCACGATGGTTTGGGTAACATTCAGGAATGTCTATGCATGTCACATCATGAATATTACTGAAGAACGGTCTTGATCCGAACTATAATCTATACCTTTTCTCCAGAGATGCTGCCTGACCCACTGAGTTACTCCAGCACTCTATGACATGTCACCTATCCATGTTCTCCACAGATGCTGCCTGACCCGCTGAGTTACTCCAGCACTCTATGATATGTCACCTATCCATGTTCTCCACAGATGCTGCCTGACTCGCTGAGTTACTCCAGCGTTCTGTGAAACGTCGCCTATTCATATTCTCCGCAGATGCTGCCTGACCCACTGAGTTACTCCAGCACTTTGTGACTATTTTCCTTTCACCCATCTGCCCAAGCCCACTCTCCCCCTCCCTTTCCTATGTTCCTTTCCACCCATAAACCTATCTCTGCCTCTACATTTCACTCCTCTTTCAAATCTGCTCTACTTATCTACATGCATTTTTCTTCTTCACTTTTTAGTCATAGAATGATGCAGTGTGGAAACAGGCCCTTCAGCCCAACTTGCCCACACCGACCGACATGTCCCATCTACAGTAGTCCCACTCACACACGGTTGGCCCATATCTATCTAAATCTGTCCTATCTGTGTACGTGTCCAAATGTCTCTTAAACATTAGGATAGTCCCAGTCTTTATTACCTCCTCTGGCTGCTCGTTCCATACACCCAGCAGCCTTGTGTGAAAAAGCTCTCAGATTCCTGTTAATTTCTGAAATATTGGTCATAAATGTGGTGCAAAAATGCTCCAAAACAAGGCTCAGAATGGATCAGAGAGCATCTAAACCCCCTGAGCTTCCAGGGCCCTTAAGAGGTCCCTGGACCCCGGCATCGAGGGACTTCACGCTTCGCGCTCGTGATGTGTGCAGCGCGCACATTATTTCACATGAAGTTTTTTGTAATCCTGCATGCCACCCCCCTTTTTGAAAAGCTTCGTACGGGCCTGGCATCCGTTGTTCTAGATGTGGCTCCGAGACAAAATGCAGACTCAGCGACCTTGGTATTCGGTCCACCAGGGCCTACTGGATCTCCCAGTAGATAACTCCCCTTCCCATTCCCATGTGGACTTTTCTGTCCTGGGTCTCCTCCATTGCCAGAGTGAACAGCACCTCATATTCCGATGAATATGAAGAAGGGTCTGAAGAAGGGTTTCGGCCCGAAACGTTGCCTATTTCCTTCGCTCCATAGATGCTGCCGCACCCGCTGAGTTTCTCCAGCATTTTTGTCTACCTTTGAGCACCTCATATTCCGATGGGTAGCTTACAGCCCAATAGTGTGATCTCCCCAATGATAGACTAGTCCAGATAGTTAGAGCGCGTGGGATCCTGTTTCAACAAACAAAATTGCCTTGGGAGGAAGCAGAGGATAGTGGTGGAGGTTTGGTTTTCTAAATGTAAGTTTATAAACAGTGGGGATCGCTACTGGGATTTTTGTTGTTTGCCATATGGTAAAGAAGGCATGTGGTATGCTTGCTTTCATAGGTTAGCGCATTGAGTATTAGAGTCAGGAAGTCATGAAGAAAAGGTCTGAAGAAGGGTCTCGACCCGAAACGTCACCCATTCCTTCTCCCCAGAGATGCTGCCTGTCCTGCTGAGTTACTCCAGCTTTTTGTGTCTATCTTCGGATCATCCGATCTGCCATTTACCAGCTGATCAGAATCTCGGAAACTGCCAGAGCCCCAGCAGACCAGCAGGTCTCTCCCTCCAGTGAATTGTGGGCAATGCTGATCTCAATGCACGAGGGTGATGCAGCTTTATAGGATTTTGGTTTGGCTACATTTGGAGGATTGCGTGCAGTTGCGGTTGCCCCATTACAGGAAGGATGTGGAGGCTTAGGAAAGAGTGCAGAGATTTACCAGGACTATCCCTGGATTAGGTAGTATTAGCTACAGAGAGAGGCTGGACAGACTTGAATTGTTTTCTCTGGCATGCCGAAATTTGCGGAGAGACCTGACAGAAGTGTATAAAAATTATTAGATATGTGGATAGGGCAGGCAGTCAGAATCTTTTCCCATGATGCCAAAATCAAATACATAGCTTTAAGGTGAGAGAGGCAGAGTTTAACGGTGATGTGCAGGTCAGGTCTTTTTACACAGAGGGTGGTGGATGCGTGAGGTTGATGCAGTGGCATATAAAAGACTCTTAGACAGGCACAAGGATATGCAGGGAATTGACGAATATGGGTTATGTGCAGGCAGATATTTAATGATCTTGGCATCATATTCAGCACAGACATTATGGGCCGAAGGGCCTGTTCTGGTGCTGTATTGTTTTATGTTCTTATATACAGGTAGTTAGTTCTGCTGTAACACAATAGTTGTTATATCCTGAGAAAGCTTGAGCTCTGGAAAATCTTATTGTAAAAACAATTGCATCAACGGGGAAAAACGGTGTTACAAGCTAGAGAGTTTGCAACTCACAATAACAACGTCCTTCTTCCCACAGGATATTCACGAATAAATCTCTATTTTTAAAGCTACGTTTTTTTTTGTTACTGCAGTCTAAAAATACACAAGTCTGCATCTTACATTGTTTGATGGTGTATCTTCACACACATGAAGACAGTAGCAAATCTTTGACAATTCCAATGGCCTCCCAGTGTGAACCTAGTAGCCTGCTTCATTAAGATGCAATGGTAATTCCTAATCTGAGGAAAGACATTCTTGCCATAGAGGGAGTACAGAGAAGGTTCACCGGACTGATTCCTGGGATGGCAGGACTTTCATATGAAGAAAGACTGGATAGACTCGGCTTGTACACGTTGGAATTTAGAAGATTGAGGGGGGATCTTATAGAAACTTACAAAATTCTTAAGGGGTTGGACAGGCTAGATGCAGGAAGATTATTCCCGATGTTGGGGAAGCCCAGAACAAGGGGTCACAGTTTAAGGATAAGAGGGAAGACTTTTAGGACCGAGATGAGGAAATCATTTTTTACACAGAGAGTGGTGAATCTGTGGAATTCTCTGCCACAGAAGGTAGTTGAGGCC
Source organism: Amblyraja radiata (assembly GCF_010909765.2). NCBI lineage: Eukaryota > Metazoa > Chordata > Chondrichthyes > Rajiformes > Rajidae > Amblyraja > Amblyraja radiata. The sequence goes on from NC_045993.1 coordinate 12,701,288, forward strand.
AGTTCATTGGCTATATTTAAAAGGGAGTTAGATGTGGCCCTTGTGGCTAAAGGGATCAGGGGGTATGGAGAGAAGGCAGGGATGGGATACTGAGTTGGATGATCAGCCATGATCATATCAAATGGCGGTGCAGGCTCGAAGGGCCGAATGGCCTACTCCTGCACCTATTTTCTATGTTTCTATGTTTCTATGGTATCTGATTACTGAGGGGAGATTACATAGAAACCTATTTTTTTCAGGACTGTTTTTTTCCCCAAGGCAGCTTTTTGTTTTGCTTGCCAATGTCCAAAGTGACTTTAAAGTGGATTTCGGCTTCCTGAATGCAATTGAAATTGCGTTTTTACGCCTGCAAAATACAAGTGCAGGTAGTTCTGTCACGGTGCGTGTTTTCACAATGCAAATTGGATATAACACGATTGATGAATTAGGAACATCAGCCAAATAAATTACAATGCGATTCCTATTGGGAATTAGAAAACGACTTCAAAGTTATTTAGGAAAATGACAAGCAGAAAAAAAGTTGGCTTGGGAAAAAAAAAATGTAGGAATAAGAGATAAATTCCATTTAACCAACACGCAATAATCAGACACCGTTAACTATTAAAAACAGTGTCAGATTCTCTATGGGTGGCCATTGAAATCGCCACTGTGTTGCATGACAATGTCCTGCACCCATGCAGAACTCATGGACTTCATTAGCTACTAATTTCCATCCTGCATTCAAATTCACTTGGACCATCACAGACATCTCCGTACCATTTCTTGATCTAACCATCTCCATCACAGACTATCGACTGACAGACGTCTATTACAGTATAAATCTACTGACTCCCACAGCTATCTAGACTACACTTCTTCCCACCCTACTCCCAGTTCCTCCATCTAGTTTAGCTATTTGAGGTGTTCCATACCAGGACATTCGAGATGTCCTCATTCTTTAGGGAACAGGAGTTCACCTCTTCCATCATAGATGAGGCTCTCACATGGGTCTCCTCGATATCCCGCAGCTCCGCTCCTGCTCCCCCTCCCCCTAGTCCACTTCATCCTCACCTTGCACGCCGTCAGCCATCGCACACAGCACATAATACTCTGACATTTTTGGCACTTCCAATGGGATCCCACCACTGGCAACATCTTCCCATCTCCACCTCTTTCCACAGAGACCATTCCCTCTGCAACTCCCTTGTCAACTCGTCCCTCCCCACCCAAACCACCCAGGTATTTTCCCCATCAACTGTAGGAGATGCAACACCTATCCCTATACCTCCCCCCTCGACTCCGTCCAAGGACCCGGACAGTCTTTCCAGGTGAGGCAGAGGTTCACTTGCACCTCCTCCAACCTCATCTACTGTATCCGGTGTTCCAAGTGTGGGCTCCTATATATCGGCGAGACCAAACGCAGGCTCGGCGATCGTTTCGCTGAACACCTCCGCTCAGTCCGCCTGGACTCACCTGATCTCCCGGTTGCTAAACACTTTAACTCCCCCTCCCATTCCCACACTGACCTTTCTGTCCTGGGCCTCCTCCACTGTCAGAGTGAGGCCCAGCGCAAATTGGAGGAACAGCGCCTCATATTTCTCTAGGGCAGCTTACACCCCAGCGGTATGAACATTGACTTCTCTAACTTCAAGTAACCCTTGTTTTCCCTCTCTCTCCGACCCCCACTCCTAGTTCTCAGACCTGTCTGACTGACCCTGATTAAATGTTATCTCTGTCTGCCTTGTTGTCACCTTCCCCCAGCTAACAATGATGTATTCTACATTTTCCCCTTTGAAATCTCGTTTTCACACCTTACCCTTCCTTATATCCATGCCTCCTTCTCCCCTGAAGTCAGACTGAAGAAGAGTCTCGACCCGAGTCTCGATAGGTGGGTGGTCGGCGCGACTCATGTCGCAGCGGCCTCTGCAGTCCGTCTGTCTTTTTTTAATTTTTTGTCTCGTTTGAATGTAGTTATAGTGTTTTTTTTAACTGAGGATGTGTGTGGGGGGCGGGAAACTTTTAAAACCTTTTCCCTGTACAGAGGACCCGACCTTTTCTCTGTCGGGTCTCCGTTGTCGTTGGGGCCAAGCACCGTGGAGCGGCCTCCAACCGGAACGACCTGGGGCTCCCGTCGCGGAGCCTGCGGACCTACCCACCATCGCTGGTCGAGTTCGGAACGGGAGGAGCTGTGGTGGCGCGCTGCTGCAGCCCAACCCCGGAGATTCGGAGGCTCCAGCCGCAGGTCTGGTGGACAGTAACACCGGGAGCCCGCGGGTCCCTGCTGGGAGACCGCTTTTCGGGGCTTCCGCAACGGCGACTTCTCCCGCCCGAGTTGCGGGGTTGAAAAGTACCCGGAGCGTGGCCTTGCATCGCCCGGTGTGGCTTTAATGGCCGCGGGACTTATTTACCATCGCCCGCCGGGGGCTTTGACTCTGACATCGGGAGGAGAATGAGGAGTGTAGGGGAGAGATAAGACTTTGCCTTCCATCACAGTGAGGAGGAGATTCACTGTGATGGATGTTTGTGTAAATTGTGTTGTGTTGTGTAAATAGGTTCAAATGATAACAAATAAATTGTATTGTATTGACCCGAAACGTCACCCATTCCTTCTCTCCAGAGATGCTGCCTGACCTGCTGAGTTACTCCAGCATTTTGTGTCTACCTTCGGTGTAAACCAGCATCTGCAGTTCCTTCCTACACATGATTACAGTCGATCCATCCACAGTGTGCAGATACATGATGAAGGGAGTAACATGAATCTCCTGTTAGGGATCTGAAA